>NC_137618.1:8737999-9072999 GCF_963280865.1 Gymnoscopelus braueri | reverse complement strand
ACATCTCTGTTCTCTGTTTTCACCTGTTTCTCTCTCTTACTTCCTGCTTTCTTTAATCCCACCCCCTGTCAGAATCTGCTAGAGTTGATTGACACATGGATAACCAATGACATTGCTTCAATGAGCTTGGCGTAAATGTAACATAATATGACCAAGTAGCTGCATGTCTGCTGCCCCCTAGTGGACCTGGTGCTTTAGACAACTGGTTAGTGCAGCTGCCAGTGAAATGACAAACCTGGGTTCAAATCCCTGTCTGAACACTTATGTTTGAAGCTCTCAAGGTTTGAGTTCAAACAACACTCTTACTACATTTGATCTATAAAAAAAAGTGAATGTGTCAAATGTAGCTTGTTAATCGGCTAGTTTTGATATTGTTTTAAAAATATGGAATAATCTTCACTGGCACAAAATATTTTCAGATGAGGATTTGTGGCCAAATACACATTAATTTGGGGATTTTACCCCCTTGATGCTGAGTGGCAAGAAAGGAAGCACTGGGTGCCCTTTATAAAGTCTTTGGTACGACCCAGCCAGGAAATCAAACCCCAACCTTCAAATCTCAGGACAAATACCTCAACCATAAGGCCACTGAACTGACATACAACGAGAACAAGACATCACTTCTGGATCAGAATGGAGATTACTCACTGATTTACCTTCTATGTTGAGGACAATATTCCACCAGCTGCGTCCTTGGACAATGTCCGCTGGTTGTAGGATTAAATTGTTCCAATAGATGTTAAATCTCAGTTGTGTTTTAGTGAACCCTGATCATCAGGTGTATCTAGTTGATGTATTTCCCCCCATCTCTGCGTACAATGAATGAAGTATAACTTGGAGGCCATGGAGGCTTATGACTCTGGTATCTCCAACAAAAAGCTTGCAGGGGGGTCAGATCGTAGCTCATCTGTAAACAACTTCTCAGACCCAATTAACTCATTAATTCACCTGGTTGGTCCTGCATACATTAAGTTAACCATTTATTGGATAGTATTTGAGACATTTTCAATGAGTTGATCATTGTTATGACCTCAAATAGTAGATTGCCTGGGTAGCAGGCAATCTATGCCTTAAAGTTTCTTGTATCTTTATGTGGTCAAGAAGTGAAGCTCTGTCTCCACCTCTCCTTGACTTCAGTGAGAGCACAGCCTGTCCTCTCTGGGCAGCCAGGTTTGCTGGCCTTTCTCAATATCCAGGCTGTGCATTCAGTACAGTACATTAAGATTTTCTCTGATTATTAGTAGTGTTATGAGGGTCTAATGCTAGTCTGTTCAGCATCAGGACCAGTTGATTGAGGGGACGTGTGGGGGGGGGGGGGGTGGGTTTGGTTTTGAGGGATGTGAAATGAAAAGGATTTGGGGTCACTCACTTTAGTTACTCCCTCTACCTTTCACCGCCGCCACCCCAACGCCTTCCAAACATTCTTTTGAGTAATCTGAAATCACCGATTTCAGATTTACTTGTGCTTTAAGTGTTCTGGATGTTAAATCTGTCAAATGAGGGGTGGGGCTGCACCACACCACCACATGTAAACATTGTAATAATTCTTCCTGTTTATTTACATTCTTGTCCACCCGGCTCTCGTGGACTTAAACGCATTCCATCAAACATCTGCATATAATGCTAGTTTATGCTGTGTAAATCCATTTCCTAATTTCTTCGTTACTGTCACACATACTCCATTACAGATTTACAGCTCAGAATTCCTATTCTGAGCTGTTGAACAGAATAAATCACAACAAAACCAGACACAGACATGTTGTATGGTGCTGAAATCATGCTTTATTAAATCATTAATGCATAAAACTCAAGGAGGAAGTACATAATGGTAATGCTATATCAACATCAATTAAATCCAAGTGCAGGGCATACAATTAATGCATTTTTTTCTTTGTTTCACAGACGGTGGACTTGCTGTGGTGCACTGGCTTGGTGAAAACCCTGACAAGTGACAAGGTGAAATTACTAAAATCTACAAACACACTCAAACACACAACACATTACCAAACTAGCCTCCAAGAGTTGGCACTGCTTCTGCAAAGAAGAACTTGTACTGACTTTTGTTTTTTTATTTAATTAAGGCAGATGTTACTCTTGAAAAGACAATCCAAGCGTCCTTTGCCAGAAACAGTGCACATTACAATTATCAAAACCCAGAGTGCCAGGCCGCTAGCACTCTGAGCATGTCATCAAAATGGTGGTATGACATTGTCAGTCCGAACACAAGACCAGTTTATGCTGCTTACATGAGGGTATTATGCAAACAGCACTCAGGGTCTTATGGTCGTGTTATAATTCATAGGAGTACTGTAATATTACACGCACTGAGGCCACACGCCTCAGTGCGTGATAATAACTTGTCTCAGATTCTTGTTTCAAACTTCAACAGGGAGCCTCTCTACCTGCTGAGGCAATCTTAAAGACTTCAACAAATCGTTGAGGCACAGTGTTTTTGTTTCAGGCACAGGGTATTCGTTTCATGTGAAACTTTCTCCTTTTAAACTTTCAGTTTCATTTTGTTTCAGTTAATATTGTCATAAATAACAATGCATACATTTCCCATAACCGTTAAATTCGGCTATATACATTATGTACATGTCACAGAAAAATGGATCAAAAATCCTAAGTCATATTTATCCAATATGGCACATTTTATAACAACTTTAGACTTTAGTCTAGTTTGGCATAAATTAATGTCAAGTTTGGTATAAAAATAGTTCATATTTACAAGAACAGAAATCCAGGTCTTTATCTAGATCAGTAAAGATTAGGTTTTGCTAATTCAATAAATAAAAGTGTTGAGGATCAGGGAATTGAGGATAGAAATTAACTTGATGAAATGTGGACGTTTTATCCATGTTGCCGTTTTCTTTTTTCATTTTCTTTTTTTTACATGGACCGAATGTGAACAGCAGCAGATTGGAATCCAAGCTGGTTGGACAGTTTTTAAGATGTTCGCTCCAACATAAGCCTCCTTTACTCCAGACTTCCTGAAGTCACTGGTGTGACTGGTGTTGGTCCTCCCCACGGTCAGGAACGGGTCTGGATCATCACTCGTCTCCTTCACTCATCTGCCTGTTATCCCACACAAAAAAACAACAGTTAGTTTCTACTGTCAAACAAAAGCGAGACATGACATCACTTTGCTATGCATTTTTTATTTGTATACTTTTTGTCAATCATCATGATGCTCAGCATAATCATGTACAATCAAAAGCTGGTTTTGATTGTACGTTAGTTACCGACAACTAGCGGTAACTAATGTACCTCAGAGAAGAGGAGTGAGTAGACATTTCCGTCATTTTGCTGCTGCTGGAGCTCATGGCAACCACAGACTCAGACATTTCCATCATTTTGCTGCTGCTGGCACTCATGGCAGCCATTGACCCAGACATTTCCATCATTTTGCCGCTGCTGGCACTCATGGCAGCCATGGACCCAGACATTTCCATCATTTTGCTGCTGCTGGAGCTCATGGCAGCCATTGACTCAGACGTCATCATGGCAGACATGCTGCTAGACGCTGACATGCTCTCAAGTGAAACCTCAGCAGTGCGAGTGCTGCTGCTGCTGTAAGAGGCAGCTTCCACATGAGAGGCTGAGTAATGTTCCTGCATCATGCTGCTGTCAGCAGAAGCTCTTTGCGCCATAATACCCATTTTAGTTGGTTCTTCAACAAGGGCTGAGGATAGCAAATGAAAAGCAAATGATTCATGTGTTATGGCTAATGTATGATTTTTCTTTGTCATACATAAGCTGTTGGGTGGTCGGTGACTCCACCGACCACCCAAGACGCATTCAAAGCCGAATATGTCAAATAAACATTCTGTGAGCCAAGTTTCTCAAAGAAAAGAAACTTGTCAAAAAGGCCCGTTCACACGAAGCACTATAACCATATCGTTCACCATTGTCTTTGTTATAGATGACTCTGCCATCCACTTGAGTTAGAATGATTTTTAAAACTATATCTTTACAGTGATAGTTATAGTTATAGTGCTTGGTGTTAACAGTTTTAGTAAAGCCAGTGACTATTATGTCATGGACATAATAGTTTATAACGACAGAAGATGAACAAACATTGTCTACATTATGACTTGCAGCCAATTAATATAATGCTTTCTTACCTTGCACAGCGACAGGCGCCTTTTCCAAGGTTGGTGACATCACTCTCTTTGGTGACTTGATTGGCTCGGGGGACTTGACTGTGGGTGGGGACATCACTCTCTTTGGTGACTTGATTGGTGACATCGCCTGCTCCCTCTCTGATGGTGTCGGGGACTTGACTGTGGGAGGAGACTTCACTCTCTGTGGTGACTTGATTGGTTCCGGTGACTTGACTCTCGGGGGAGATTTGAGTTCGGGGGACCTGGAAAGAGGGGACTTGGCCTCTGGTGAAGTGATCCTTTCTGCGACCTTCTCCTTGGACTGTGACTTGCTTATGCTCAGAGTGAAGAAAGCCTCCTGGCTGCCCGCAGCATTCTCCACCAGCAGCGTGTAGCTGCCTGCATCTGCCATCTCCACGCTTGAGATCTCAAAGCTGGAGGTGTACTCAGTTGAGACGATATGGTAACGGAAAGAGGAGCCAATCACAGAGCCTTCCCGCAGCCAGGTGATAGAGGGTGCAGGGTCTCCATCAACGTCACACAAAAACTTGGCAACCTCTCCCTCGTTCACGGTCAGAGACTGTGGTTTGCTCAGGATCTTGGGAGCCACTTTTTTCCTTTCCGTTACCGTCTTTGTCTCAACAACAGTGGTTGTTTCCTTCACTCTCGTCTCCTCAACAGTAGTCTTAGATGATGAGACGTGATACACCTCTGTCCTTGTCATCTCGTCGTCGTGTGCAGACGGTGGCTCCTCATCCCTGCGGAGTGATGAGAAAGCAGCATATTCCTCTCCTGCTACATCCAAAGTGGCGTAGTCGGAGGTTTCTCCGCTGGCGTTCTTGCAGACCACGCGGTAGGTGCCAGCATCCTCGGTCACACATTCAGTGATCTTGAGGGTCAAGACTCCACTCTGGTTGCTCATGTGGTATTTCCTGTTCTGCTGGATCTCCTTTTCGTTGTGGAACCACTTGATCTGTGGCTCAGGTTTGGCCTGGACATTCAGGGTGAACTTGGTGTTGCAGCCATAGGGCACGCGGTGTGAGCGCATCCTGATAGAGATACGTGGTGTGTGGTCCAGGCTGAAGGGAGCCTGTGTCACCGCCTCCTTTCTCTCCATGGACTTCCTCTCTGTCCTCAAGACCTGTTTCCTCTGCTCATACCTGGACATGAAGTCAATTTTAGGGTAGGTAACTTGATCAACTTTGGCAGTCTTCTGAGGGGCTGGAGGTTCAGGAGGTGGGAGTTTCTTGATTGGTTTAGGAATATATTCGGTGGCGACAGAAGTTATGTACTCAGACTGAACATCCTCAGAGTATTGGGCGACAGCAGAGGTCTCCCTCTTGCAGACTCTGGTCTTCTCCTCAAACTCCATGCGTTTGAGCTCACTCTTGTAGCTGGTAATTCTCTGGTCTGTTTTGTGAGGGCGGAGCAACTCCTGATCCTCCTTCTCTTCATTCACCCTCTGTTTCTGCCTGGGAGGTCTGTAAGTGGTCTTGTCGTGGCGCTGGCGCAAATCAAGGAAGCTTGGGCCGGCCTCAAATCTAGATGGGATACGGTAGGAGTCGTATCTTTTGACTTCTTCTCCCTCCTCCTCCTCAACGTGGACTCTTCTGGGAGATGTGGAGCGCAGGGCGGAGAGCTCGAAGCGCACAGGGCTGAGGCTGGGTGGAGAGGCAGAATAGCCATACTGTAGTTCCTCCTCCAGGCGTAGTCTGTCCTCCTCGGTTACCTTCATAGACAGATATTCCTTCACAGGCAGTAGCAGCTCCTCATCACTCAGGTCGCCCAGAGACCTCCTTCTGAGCTTAGGGTAACAATCACATCTCCCCTCAGGTGAGGGAGTGCGGTACCTTGAAGGCCTCACAGTCTCGAGGTCATCCTGGGTCATGGCCGGGATGCGCCACCTTGGCTTGTACTGGTCATTGATTCTGGGCAGAGGCACCTCATAGAACTGCTCCCACCTGGACAGACGGATGCGCTTCATTCGCTTCTCCGTGATCTTGTCCATGGGCTCAGGGAAGTTGTACTGGTCACGCAGTGTCTTGTACCATTTCATGTCAGACATGGGTTTGAAGTGTTTGATCTCATTATCCTCCTCAAGGACGGCTGGGTTAATGTCGCGAGGAGTGGGAACATCGTATGGCATACGCAGCCTCTTCTCATCTGCCCTCTTCTTCCTCTCTTCTTTCTCTTTCAGGATCTCAGCCTCGGTCTTCTCACCCTTCTTGGTTGTCACGGCAGGTTTGAACATGGCGGCTGCTTCCCTGATGGCTTGCACTGCGACGGGGGGGAGAGCCAAGATAGCGGTGCCAGTCATAATCTGGTTAAGTCTCACCTTCTTGTCTAGTTTCTCCTTCTCAGCTGCCGCCTTCTTTTCCTTCTCACTCACATACACCTTCTTCACATGAGTGACGCGTTCCACTTTTAGGGTTGCCTGGCAACTGGCGGACCCAGCAGAGTTGGTGGCAGTAACTCTGTACACACCAGAATCTTCAGCAAGAGTGTCTTTCACGTGCAGGATAAAGTAATCCAGGCCCTCGTGGACAATTTCAATAGATGGACCGAGGGCCAAAGGCATGCCGTCTTTCTCCCACTTCAGGTCGGGGCGACCAGACACTCTGATCTCAAAGCGAGCATTCTGTCCCTCCCTGCATTCAACATTGGCGAGCAGGCGTTTGAACATGGGCCTCAGTGTTGTGTCTGCTGGTGTGGGGCGAGGATTAATTGTGAGGCGACACTTACAGCTGTCATCACCGTACCTGTTCCGGGCCACAACGCTATACTCAGCTTCATCTTCTTTATCAAGGTGATGGATGATCAGCTGATAAAGACCCTTGTCGCTGATGAAGGTGTACTTCTTGTCTTCAGAACAAGGGACCATTTTCTGTCCATTTTTATGCCAGGTGACACGGGGCTCTGGGTGCACAGTGATTGTGACACCAAAGCGCAAATCCTCTCCATAGTAGGCTGTGCGGTTGGTAAGAGGCAGTGTGAACTCTGGTGGCTTCTGGAGCATTCTAGCGGTGTCAACACGGCGCTTCACCTTCTTCACCACTCGTGTTGTGAAGTAGTCGCGGTAAGACCTGACACCATTGACGAACACCTCTGCATAGGCGCTGTCCTCTCCGTATTCATTCACAACCTTGCATCTGTAGGTTCCGTCATCTGCTCTAGTGATCTTGTTTATGGTGATTACAGCCAGGCCATCCTCATATTCAATCTCATACTTGTCACCGGCCTCCAGCTGCCTGACACCAGAGTACCACGTCACCTCAGTGCTGTTGTCGTAGTTCTCAATGTTGCAGGTCATCTTGACACTGTCGCCCTCATTCGCAACGCTATGTCCGACCGGGCCAGTAAGAGGGCCGTGCTCGAATGGAGCAAACTTCACCTTGGCGACGAAGACTCCTCTCTGAGACCTGATGGATCCCCCACTGGCAAGACGAGCTGCAGATATAACCGTGCTCCACTCCTTCTTCACTATGGACTGATAGTATCTCTTATGTCTGCCTGTCTGCATCGCCCTGCCGCTGAGCTCCTCTGCTGGCTTCGTCAACCAGGGATGTTCAAGAGCCTGGGCAGCCGTCATGCGGTGCTTGCGTTCCTTGGTCATCAGACGGTCGGTGAAGTCCAGTGCATCAACACTGACCTGCTTGAAGGATTCGTCTTCGTAGGTGTAGACTGCAGTGGAGATGTTGTCAATCATCTGCTGGTTGGTCTCAGCAGTGAATGGATTGAGGCCACTGATAAGTACGTAGGCAAGCACGCCGACGGACCACATGTCAGTTACTTGGTTGACCAGGTCACCTTGGTGGATCTCAGGAGCAGCATACTCAGCAGTGGTGTACTGAATCTTGGCCACGTCTCCAGGAGTCAGATGTCTGCACTGGCCCATCTCAATAATCTTCACATTAGAGCCGGTTCTGGTGGTGTACACAATATTCTCAGGTCTGATGTCAAAGTGGCCGTAGCTCTGTTCGTGCAGGAAGTCCAGAGCCGTGCAGACCTGTCTTATGTAGTTAACAATTTCACGCTCATTGAGCTCGAAGTCTGGTGAGTTGAGGCGCTCAAAGATGTCGCTACCAGAAATGAAGTCGTAGATCATCACCAGTTCCTCAGGGCTCTCAAAAGCGGTGTGGAGGAGGAGGAAGTTACTGTGTTTGGCAAGATTCAAAGTAGCAATTTCTTTCTTAACAATGGCTTGATCAGCACCCCTCACTTTGACAAATTTAGCCATGTAGGTCTGCTTGGAGCTGATTTCAACGCAGCGGTGGATAATACCAAACTGTCCTCTACCCAGCTCCTCTGCAATGGAATATTTGTCGTGGAGATTCTTGGCGTCATTGACCATAGCCTTGCCCCTGGGTACAGACCCAGTGTCATCAACCTCCCGGTCATACAGAAGGACTCTAGATTTGTCCTCCTTGGTCATGATGGAACCGCTGCTCTCGGATGGAGCGCTCTGGCCAAACTTGTTCTCAGCGATGATTCTGAACTGGTAGCCGGTTCCTCCAAACAGGCCGATAACGGTGTAGTGGCTGTCACGGGACTGGGCAACACGCTCCCATCTATCAGAGGTGGTGGGGCATTTCTCAATGATGTAGCTGCTGACCCTGCTGCCACCGTCGTTGGCTGGTTCCACCCAGTTGAGAGTGACTGAATCTCTGGAGATGTCGCTGGCTTTCACACCGCGCGGAGAATCGGGCACATCGGCTACATCAAGCTCCACTGTCTGTTGATCAATGCCAAATCTGTTCTTGGCGCAGACGATGTAGAAGCCAGCATCCTTCTTCTCCACTCCATTGGGGAACACCAGTGAGGTGAAGGACCTGGTGACGATGACCTGGTAGTAGCCATTGCTGTCGATGAGGTCCTGGCCCTTCTGCCAGGTGATCACAGGGTCAGGTTTACCGGTGAAGGGAATCTTGATGTTCACCATCTCTCCACGCAGGGCAGGTATGGCTTCCTTGTCCTTCAGGTTCTTAGGCAGGTTAATCTTGGCAGGGACTAGAAACGACAAATAGAATATATTAGTTTTAGGATTTTTATTACATGTTTCATTCTATTTAGAATGGCTATAAACATAAAAATGACACAGTCATGTAACTACTGTCAATGTAGTTGGACTGCAAATGTCAAAGCAAAATTTGGTACATCTGTGTAAACTATAAACTGTGTGACTGAATATGTCATACTATTAACAGTACACTGTCTACTATTGTACGTGTCTGTGAACTTACCCTCAACATCCAGAGAGATGGTGGCGCAGATGGAGCCTCCCTGGTTAGTGGCTCTGATCTGGTAGATGGTGGAGTCGTCCTCATCGGCCTCGGTGATGACCAGCTGGTGGTAGCCTCCCTTGAACTCCTGGATCTTGAGCTTCTTTCCATCGGACTGGATCTCCTTTCCTCGTCTGAACCATTTAATAACAGGCTTGGGCTGTCCATTGATCTTGCACACCAGGGTGGCGTTGCTCTTGTACTTGACGCTCTGGTTCCTCAGCTCCTCCTTGAAGGCCGGAGCGCGGACGTCCACTGCGTTGGCGGTAACCATGGGGGCAGTCTCCTCACTGTAGTCGCTCTCCCCTCCCAGGTTCTCGCACTTCACACGGAAGATGTACTCCATGCCCTCGGTGAGGCGCTTGACGGAGAACACGGTCTGTTTGATCTCGTCCGTGGTCACCGGCGTCCATTCGCCCTTCTTCTCTTGCTTTTCCACGCAATAGCTCTTGATTTTGGAGCCGCCGTCGTTGACGGGAGGTTTCCAGGAAAGCACGCACGAGACCTTGGTGATACCGGAGACCACAGGAGACACAGGCGGTGATGGTTTCTCTGTGGAAAGGAGGACATGAATTAGACTTTGTTATTTTTCTCCTCAATTTAGTCATTCTGCCAATTGCTCCTGAACAATGCGCTTGTGCCAAAGTGCATCTGAAGTTGTAAAGCTATGTGGTCGAATATCACACTATGTCCTCTTAATTAATTGTATTATTATCTATAATACCAGATTGCAAACATACCCATTTGACTCTTGATGAGGATGGGTGCAGACAGTTCCAGTGGCTCGCTGTTGCCATAGCGGTTCTGAGCGTAGACACGGAAGTAGTACCCGGCGCCGTCGATCAGGTTGGGCACGCGGCAGGAGATGCCGTTAATGGATGACGATACCAGCTCCCAGTCGGTGCCTTCCTTGTCCTCACGCTTCTCCACAAGGTAGTTGGTGATCATGGAGCCTCCGTCATCTGTAGGAGCCTTCCAGCTGATGATGACCGAGTTCTTAAGCAGCCCGTCCAGAGCAATGGGGCCCTGAGGAATGTCAGGTTTGTCTGGAAGATACACAGTGAATGAGGTCAACACTTTGAAAGACTTCTCTAAATGTGTCTGTATATATCGTATCTCCATATTTCAATAAATATTTAACAAATGAAAAGTATTAACAAGAGCTTTGTGACTAAATAATAACTACATTGGATCCATTGGAACACAGGTAATTTTTTCCACTACCTTTCACCACCCGAAAGAGACGATATGTAGCATAATTAATGAAAAACACATCAACAGGAGTACAATTCTGAACTAATACGGATACAAAAACATACCATAGATTTCAACGTTGAAGGCAGTGTCAGTGCGGCCAAAGTGGTTGTGCAGCCTGATCCTGTATTTTCCTCCATGGACTCTGCGCTGGACGTTCTTGATGATCAGGTGAGTGTAGTGCTCCGTGGTTTCAATGCTGATGTCCTCCGTGTTCTCCAGGGTCTTAGCTCCCTGCAACCACATGATCTTGGGCTCTGGACGACCAATGTAGACACAATGGATCCTCAGGGTGCTGCCCAGGGCGGCGTAGTAGGTGTCTTTCAATGGGTAGTCGGGGTGGAATCTAGCAGCCGCCTCCAGCACCAGAAGGGCGGTGGTTTCACACTCTCCGGCATCGTTGACGGCCTTGCATGTGTATTCGCCCTCGTCTTCCTGCTGGTCCGTCGTGATGGACAGGGAGTGGTTGCGTCCGTCCGAGCTCATCTCGAACTTGCGGGACTCGAACACCTCCTTACCGTCGTGGTACCACTTGATTGTTGGAAGGGGTCTGCCGATGATCTGGCACTTCATGACGGCTGGCTGGCCAAGTTTGGCGGTCACTTCGTCCATTTCCTTCCTCAGGCCTGGTGCGCTTTCAGCTGTAACCACCAAAAGGCAGGTATTTGTTACTAACTGACCCCTTTTAATACATTGATAATTATTTAATGAGTTAATCTTTTTTATTTAGCTGCTGGTTACAATTGTATTCAAATACCAAGTCACTTGTGTATAAAACAGCCATTAGACCTCTGTGTTGCTTGTAATGATGACATTACTTGATAAAATCACTTCTGCTGGTATGAACATGACAGTTGTCTCACCACTCTGTTTGGTCTTGATGCATGTGGCGGTTCTGCGTGGTCTGCTGATTCCTGTCTCGTTCTCAGCAAACACTCTGAACTCGTACTCTGTGCCTTCCATCAGACCTGGCACCGTGAACTCCTTGTCCTTCGTCCTCTGCTTGTTGCATTTCTTCCAGGTGCTCTCGATGGACTTCCTGAACTCCACCAAGTAACCCAGGACCGGCTTGCCTCCGTCGCACTCTGGAGCCTTCCATTTGATCTTGATGGAGTTGTTCGCCACTGTCACCGTGTCAATCTCACCTGGCTGGCTTGGCTTGTCTAGAAGAGAAGAAATAATAATACATTAATAAATCAGACAGCCCACAGTGAGCTTGTAGATCTGCTATTTTCGTCCATATACAGTAAATCAGGTCTAAGATGTGTCAGTTTAATGCTAAAAATGTATCTTATTGTATCCAGCAGCTATGATAAAATCCTCATCACAGTCTGTTTCACAGTTCAACAACATGAAACTCACCGAATGGATCTTTGCAGATGACCGCGTCAGACAAAGGTCCAGCCTCGCTCTCTCCAATTGTGTTTACGGCAACAACACGGAACTGGTACTCTGCGTCTGGTGTGAGTCCAGGCACAGTGAACATGGTGGAGGTCACCATCTTCTTATGGCGAGAGCAGGTCTCAGCTGAGACCTCCTTGTACTCCACAAAGTAGCCGGTGATGGCAGAGCCACCATCGTCCTTGGGTCGGGACCAAGCCAGGGCCACAGAACTCTTGGTGACGTCTATGATCTCTGGTGCGGTGCTTGAAGGCTCAGGGGCACCTGTTTTAAAATCACAACTCAGTTAATATATGGAAGATGTTTTGCACTGTTAGCCATCTAGAAATGCAAGCGTGTTCTGCGATTGCAATGGTTAAAATGTAACATAAATGTGTAGAGGCATAGATGAAGAAATATTGATTCTACTCACACAGAGGAATCTTGGGAACCACTGGCTCCTCTGACTTCAGAGACGCACTGATACCAAAGGCGTTCTCTGCGGTGACCTTGAAGTGATACTTTGTTCCTTCCTTCAGGCCCTTGACCAGCAGGTGTGTGTCAGTAACCCTGGAGTCCACTGTATACCAGGCATTCCTGGACGACTCTCGTCTCTCCACGATGTATCCCAGGATGTCTGAGCCACCGTCGTCTGTAGGAGTCTTCCAGGACACCTTGACAGAGTTGGCCTGGATCTCCGCGAACACCAGAGGTCCCTCGGGCGCGCTGGGGCGGCCGATGACATTGACCTTGATCTGGGCTTTCTTCTTGCCAACCTTGTTCTCAAGGAGGAGGTTGTAGGTGCCAGAGTCACCCCTCTCAGCTCCCTTGATGACCAGTTCGCTGGCATCCTCTGTGTTGGCAATCATGGCTATGTCGGACACGGCACCGCCGTCCTTAGACCACGTGCATGCCGGACAGGGTTTACCCTTAATGGGCAGAGAGAGTCTGACGACTCCTCCCTGTCTCACCACGTAAAGCGTCTTGTATTTCAATTCCAGTTCGTAGTCAGGAGATTCTAGACGGGACAAAAAGTGATGGTTAGCGAACTGGCTTAAGATTGATTGGAATGCTAGGGATCTAGGAATGTAAGCTTTTTGCAAGTCACTCTGGCTATATATTTGCATATGTGTACAGTAGTTCATAATAATAGATGGTGGGTGAGCTTACCAAGCATCTCAGTGATTTTGACAGTTCCGGGAACCTCTGCGGCCTCTCCACCACCGCCAGCGTTGCAAGCCAGCACACGGAACTTGAACTCCTCTCCCTGTGGCATCTTGGTCAAGGTGTACTCACAGATCAGAGAGGGAGTGGTGTTACACTTGAGCCATGCATTGGTGCCTGCCTTCTGCATCTCTATCAGGTACCCATCCACCCTGGCATCTCCCTCGTCGTCTGGAGGACTCCAGGCCAGGGACACAGATTCCATGGTGGTGGCAGTGACCCTGGGGTTCTGTGGACAGCCAGGGGGATCTTTTGGGGAGGGGGGGTGGTCAGATAGGTCAGTGTTTGTCATGGAACAGCTTTGTATCGTATTAGATTTATTGCACTTTGCTTGCCTCTTTTATTCCTAATAAATGGAATTACTTGTAATGTTGACAATGTACATATAATCAACATTCATTCATTCTTGGAAAGTTGCTCTTTCAAATATAATGGTATAGTAGCATAAAACATAAAGAGGGCATCTTACCGACGGGGTCTGTGGCGACTGCCGATTTGGACAGCAGGCTTGGTTTGCTCAGCCCTCTGGCGTTGATGGCGGTGACCCTGTGTTCATACTCCAGACCCTCTGTCAGATCAGTAGACCTGTAGCGGGTCATGGTGACGGGGTTCTTATTGGCCCGTACCCATCTCTCTGAGCGCACCTCTTTGCGCTCAATAATGTATCCAGACACTTCCAGGCCGCCGTCCTCCTCAGGCGGGTTCCAGGCCACTGTCATGCCGTCACGAGACGTGTCGAAGACCATGGGTCTGCCGGGAGGTCCGGGAACATCTGAGGAGGACAATTGAGCTTTTAGTAAGATTTAATGGCGCCGCTCTAATTCCTATGGGGACGAACTGTGGACGTTGCTATCCAATCAGCATGCCTCTAAATTATAATAATATCGTCATTGTAGCACTATACACAGGGTTAATGAAGCTAAAACCCTAATCGTACTCAGAAAGGAACTTACTGTGTGCGCTCTTGGCCATGACGACCTCAGACTGCAGGTACTCTCCGGTGCCGTAGCGGTTCACGGCCGCAGCGCGGAACACATACTCGGCTCTCTCGATCAGGTTCACGAACTTGAAGGTGGGCCTGCTGACGGAGTCGCTGATGGGCACCCAGCCAGGACGGTGGGCGTCGCGCTGCTCCACCACATAGCCACTGATGGGAGCACCGCCGTCTCTTTGTGGCGGATCCCAGCTGCAGGTGATGGAGGTGGCGTCGACCTCGTCCAGCCTCATCGGTCCCTTAGGCTCGTCAGGCTTGGCTGGAAGACAGAAATAAAGAAAATGTGTTAAGTTTATGTAGTTATGTATCATATAAGAACCAAAACAAAAGAGAACCAACTATTCCGCAAAACAAGCACAAAACAATACAACGTATATACATTTATATTATATGCATTGTTATTTGACACATATTTATTTATATACTATGACACCTGAAATTCCCTCCCAGGGAACAATACATGTTTATCTTATCTATCTTATAAAGAAAATGTAATCATTTATGAGGATTTCTTACATAGGATGTTGACTTTGATGACCTCGGTGATGACTCCCACGACATTCTTCACCTCCAGTTTGTATTCTCCGCTGTCGTCAATGGTGGTTTCTGACACACTGAGCTTGGAGAAAGTCTTTGTGCTCTCTATCTTCACGCGGTCGGTCGCCTTCATCTTTTTGCCGGAAGAGAACCAGGCGCAAGTGGGCGGTGGTCTGCCGATGATAGGCAGGTCCAGCTCCAGAGTCTTACCTGCCAGAACGTTCACCACCTTCTGAGGAATGCTGGAGAGATCCACCACCGGCATCACTGGAAGAAAAACACACACATCTAGATTAGAAAATATACAAAGGACTCTCCTCACAACTACGTGGGGCCTCAAAGGGTGCATATCAAAGTGGGGGATATAAAGGATGAGAATCCCAGGTGTTACATACCTCTCTGTTCATTTATTGTGACAGCAGAAACCATCTCTTTTGGCACGCTCGGCCCCCTGCTGTTGACGGCCACGATTCTGAACATGTACTGCTCGTTCTCTCCCAGCTTCTCGAGCGTGAATTCAAAGTCGGTCATCTTCAGCGTCGCCACCTTCATCCACTTGTCGGTGCCGACGCGGCAGGCCTCGATGATGTAGGCCTGGAGTCTGCTGCCGCCGTCGTGCTCGGGCTTCACCCAGCCCAGGGTGACCGAGGACTTGGTCACGTCGATCATCTCGAACTTCTGAGGAGGCAGGGGAACGTCGCACACCAGGATGACGTCCGGAGTCTCGCAGGCCTCGCCCACGCCGTAGATGTTCTCGGGCAGGACTCTGAAGTAGTAGAACATGCCCTCCATCAGGCCGTCGATCTTGTAGGAGGTCTTGTTGCACTTGGACGTGACTGTCTTGTACGCCCTCATGGACGCCTCGCGTCTCTCAATGATGAAGTTGTTGACGGGCGCGCCGCCGTCCACGGTGGGGGCGTCCCAGGAGATGGTGACTGACTCCTTGGTCAACTCCTTGATCTTGATTGGTCCGGTTGGGCCAGGAGTGTCTAACATGGAAAGAACAATTTTAGTTAATACATCAATCTAGTTCATCGCTTATTGTTTGTTGATTAATGCAATTTTTTAAGTTGTTTTGATCAATGCGTTATGACAGACACAGTGACGTGACGTACCATAGATCTTCACCATGATGCCGACCTCCTGCGTGCCGGCTGAGTTCTCAGCCACCAGCGTGTATTTCCCGGCATCGTAGCGATGCACCTTGTCGATGATGAGTTGTGTGTGTGAGTTGGTGACCTCGATGAAGCCGCGTGCGTTCAGATCAACGTCAGGCTTGCTCCAGGTGATCTTGGGAGCAGGACGTCCGGTGACGGTAACGAGCAGACGGAGCGAGCTACCGGCGCGCAGACAGATGGTCTTCTTCAGGTCGTCATGGAGCTCAAAGTCAGGGAGTTCTGAGGTGGAAAAAAAGCAGAAGAATTAGGGCTGGGAAATTAACCAAAAATAAATTGAAACCAACTTAATCTTGCTCATGTAGATTAATAGAATAACTGAGAAGCAGTTTTCTTTTCTTATAACGAATCGAGTTGAAGAATAGATTAATAGATGGTCCAGATACTCGTATTAGTAATAATAATAGATGATGAAGCCTTACCAATCCTCTCCATTGGCTCTGTCTCGGCACACGCGTCACTAAAGTCTCCGGGTCCGTTGACGTTGACCGCGGCTACTTGGAAGTAGTACTTCTTTCCCAGAGTCAGGCCGGTCACCACGTGCTCGGGGTGCTTCAGCATTTTCTCGTGGGTTGGGGTCCATACTTCCTCGTCCTCGCAGCCATCCTCCTGCATCTCCAGGATGTAGCCCAGAATTTCAGCACCTCCATCCTCTATGGGACGGGACCACGCCAGACTGATGCTGTCGGCGGTAGTGTCGGTGACGCGAGGAATCGAAGGTTCATATGGAACGCCTGATGAGGAAACAGGATCAATATTAATATTAGAATGATATTCATATTGATGTTATCAATATTAGTTCTGTCACTAGTGCTATGTATGTATGATACTATTATCAATGTTAACATTAGTATATTATGATATTATCAATATTAACATTAGTATATTGTATGTTGCAATTATCAATATAAATTAGGGATGCACAATAGTAACATTTTGGCCAATATTCGATTACCGATTAACTGCATAGTCAAATCGACGATACCATTTTTTAACCCCCTTTTACTCCAACTTGATAAAACAGGAGAACAGATAAAGAAAGAGTTGTTTTTTGAGTAGACTTACATGTTGGAACTCTGCAGACGACTTGCGTAGAAAGCTCGCTGGCTTCGCTATCTCCGGCCTTGTTGATGGCTGTCACTCTGAACTGGTACGTGTTGCCCACGGTGAGGCCAGACACCTTCAGGGTGGTGTCCACGAGGGTGCCGTCTCTGTTGACCTTCACCCAGCGGGCGCTCTTCTTCTCGCTTCTCTCCACCAGGTAGTTGAGGATCGGGCTGCCTCCGTCGCTCTCCGACTTAAGCCACTGGAGGGTGACAAAGTCCTCTCCTGACGACAGGATCTCAGGATTGCCAGGCTGAGACGGAACGGCTAGAAGGAGGTACGAAGGACATTCGGAGGTTAATTCACTAATACTTGATGTCACTTTTGTATTTTTGGTTTTAGAGATGATATATTAATCTAATCCTTTTTATGTTTATCTAATCGGTACTTCATCTTTTGAGACAGTAATGTATTGAAAACAAGCAGTTTTTTGAACAGCCAGAAATAAACAATAAGTTAAGTGTACTTACTGAACATGTCTCTGGCCACCATGGGGTCGGACTGGAGGTAGACTCCAGATCCGTACTTGTTCACTCCACGGACCTTGAACAGGTACTCTGTGTTCTTGAACAGGCGGGTGATGTTGCACGTTGTCTCCTTGCACTCGTCATCCATGACGACCCAGGTGAGGCGGTTGGTGTCTCTCCTCTCTACGATGTAGTGGCTGATGGCGTCTCCTCCGTCCTCCAACGGGGGCTTCCAGCTCAGCGTGCACGAGTCCTGCGTGATTTTACTGAACTCAATCGCGCCATCGCAAACTCCAGGAGTGTCTGAGAAGAGGAACACACTCGTTGTTAAAAAAATGAGTCACCAGCAGATGGTGGACAAAGAACAGTACTTAAAGTCACATTTTAATTGAATTGCTGGCGTGCTTGCTTTTAAGAAGAAATTACAAAGTACAAATAGAACACAGTGTTCTGACTCACCGAGCACTTTGACGTTGACCTCGGCCGTTTTGGTTCCACTGACGTTTCTGACGGTCAGGATGTAGACGCCGGTGTCATCTCTGTCACACAGCTTAATGATGGCCATGGCTTTGGTGGCGGTGTACTGAAGGTGGTACTTCTCACACAGCTCCAGGTCCCTGGTGCCTTTGGCCCAGGAGCACTTGGGGTCCGGTCTGCCACCCACTGCAGCATCCAGAACCAGGTCTGAACCTGCCCTGACTGTCACTAAATCTTGCTGAAGCTTGCTGTCCAGCTGGGCCTTTGGAGGTTCTGAGGTACAACAGGAAAGTGACAGTGAGTATGATAATAATATACTAATAATAAATTACTTATACTACTTATTCTGCTTTTGTACGTTTTCATTTTGTTTTGCTTTAACCTTGCTCTTGTGAAGTTGTTCTGGATAAGAATCCCATCTTACCTAAGTCTGTCTTGCACTGCACCTCGCCGGTGGATTCGGAGGGCAGACTGTACACCTGGTTGGTGTTCTTGGCGATGACTCTAAACTCATAAGCCTCTCCCTCTCCCAGCGCGGTGACCGTGAAGAAGGTGTCCGTCACGTTGGTGTAGTTACACTTCAGCCAGCGGCCCTCCCCTGACAGCATGTACGGTTTACGCTCGACGATGTACCCGCTGATGGGACTGCCTCCGTCGTTCAACGGAGACGACCACTTCAGCGACACAGTGGAGCGGGTGATGTTG
This sequence comes from Gymnoscopelus braueri, assembly GCF_963280865.1. NCBI lineage: Eukaryota > Metazoa > Chordata > Actinopteri > Myctophiformes > Myctophidae > Gymnoscopelus > Gymnoscopelus braueri. Next base: position 9,054,300 of record NC_137618.1, on the reverse strand, counting down.
GTGACTTCTGGTCTGCTTGTTGCATCTGAATACACACATACAACAGTTAATCTGTGGGGTCCTATTGCCTGGACTGGAATAAAACTGTATGGTTTGTTCTTGTGTATCAGTTGATTTTCACACTTTATTTTTTTAACCACTTTCAACCATTCATATTTTGGGCATGAAAATGTACAGAAATCTTCAAAAAGCTTCAAGTTATGAGCTTGCAAATTCATTGTACGACTTAAGAATATTATGGTTTAAGTAGTTAAATATGAAAACAAAGGTAATATCAGGACAAAGGAACTATTACTGAATTATTTAAATCTTACTGATTGATTCTTATTACATATCTGTATAACACTGTAAATTGTGCTCATCCTCACCAACTGGGTTCTGAGCCACGGCTCTCTTGGAGGCCTCGCTGGCTTTGCTGAGACCGGCGCTGTTCATGGCGTACACCCTGAACTGGTACTCCAGGCCTTCCACCAGGCTCTCCAACCGGTAGTAGCAATCGAAACAGGGGATCTTGTTCTCCCTCACCCAAAGGATGATATTCCTCTCCTTCTTCTCGATCCAGTAGCCCGTCACCTTGCTGCCGCCGTCATTGTACGGCTCCTCCCACTTGATGGTCATGCTGTTGGAGCTGACGCCGAACACGGTGGGCCTGGTTGGCGGTCCAGGAGGCGCTGTTGTAATGAACAAGACATTAACACTTAGAGGACTCATCGTCATTCTGTTATTGTCTAGACAATAGACTATGTAATGTGACTTAGCATTTCGTATGGCTTACTATTGGTCGCTTATAAAGTCGGCAACCGAGGGATTTATGTTTAATCTGCTGTTACACTCATAAGATTCACTGAACTGGTTTTGCATTGCTCAGCATTAAATTCTATGTAATTCTTTGCCCCTCTGGTTAGCTAATTATGTTCAATCATAAAGTTACTCACTGAATGGATGCTCAGCAACGATGGTCTCAGACTCAGTGGACCTGCTGATGCCCATCTTGTTCTCAGCACAGACCCTGAAGGTGTACTGCATGTACTTGGTCAGGTGACTGACATGCAGGGTCGTGCGCTTCACACTGGAGTTGATGAGCTGCCAGGCGGTGGAGCCAGACTCTCGCTTCTCCACGATGTAGTTGGTGATATCGGTACCGCCGTCGTCCTCAGGCGGCGACCAGCTGACGTCACATGACTCAGATGTGATAGAGGTGACCTCAATGGGTCCTTCGGGAGGACTGGACTTTCCGATAACATTGACTTCAACGGTGAAGGTCTTGGTTCCCGGCGCGTTCTCCAGAGTCAGGTGGTACTTGCCACCGTCGCCCCTCATGGCCTCCTTCACGGTAATGCTGGTCCTGTCCTTGGACGTCACGATGATGACCTTTTCTGTGCTCTTCAGCCTCATCTCCTCCAACTTCCAGGTGACCTTAGGAGCAGGTCTGCCACTGATAGGAACGTCGATGGTGAAGGTGCAACCGGACCTGGTTGTGATGAGTTGGTTTGTGATCTCGCTAAGGTCGGCTGCTGGCTCAATATGAGGCTCCTTCACCAGAACAGGCCCCTGGGTCTCTCTGGGCTGGCTGAGGCCGGCGTCATTCTTCGCCTTCACGCGGAAGTGATACTCGTCTCCCTTGTTAAGCTTCTCCGCGTTGTAGGTGAGACCCTTGGTGTTGCCCATGACCATCCATTTGTCTCCATCTTTAGCTTTAGCCTCAATGATGTAGCCCTGGATGCGGCTGCCACCGTCATGCTCTGGCTTGAGCCAGCCCAGAGACACAGTGGTGTCTGTGGTGTCCAGTACGTCCAGTCTCTTAGGAGCGGCTGGCTCTGCTGTGGCACTGACGGGCTCCGGCAGCTCAAAGGCCTCGCCCACGCCGTGCTGGCTCTCGGCTGAGACTCTGAAGAAGTACGGCAACCCCTCCAGCAAGTCCTGGACCTTGAGGATGCATGCGGGGGAATTGGCTCCACACTGGATCCAGGTACGACGGCTGGACTCACGCCTCTCTACAACGTAGTGATGGATGCGCGCTCCACCGTCGTTGAGAGGAGGCTCCCAGATGAGGGTGACAGACCCTTGGGTAACTTCCTTTAAGGCCACAGCCTGTGGAGCTCCGGGGGTATCCATCACCTTCACAGTGAAAGTAATGAGGTTGGTGCCACAGGCATTCTCCAGTGTGATGGAGTATTTGCCTGCATCATTTCTGGTGCAGTTTTCAATGGACAGGGAGCTGTAGCCATCTGTAGTCAGGATCTCTGACAAGACGCCCAGCTCTCCCTCCTCCTTCACCCAGGTAGCAGTGGGAACAGGCTTTCCTCTGAAGTGGACGCCCAGACACACAGAACGTCCAGCCTTCACAATGTGTGTCTGCTTGAAGCTGGCGTCGATGTCCACCAGTGGTTCCGTCAGTCTGTCCATAGCCGCAGCAGCCTCTTCAATCTCCTGTGGGTCACCGGCACCCACGTGATTGACAGCTGCCACGCGGAACCGGTACTCTGCACCGGTCGTCAGGCCGCTCACCACGTACTGCGTCTCTGCCACCAGCTCCTCGTTCATTCTCTTCCACTCCTCGTCCTCCACCTCCCTCGCTCCCTCCGCCATTTCAACGATGTAGCCCAAGATCTCCATACCTCCGTCATCACTGGGCCTGCTCCATTCCAGGCTGATGGAAGTGCTGGTGGAGTCGGACACGCAGACCACAGATGGGGCGCAGGGGATGTCCTTGGGATCGGCGGCCTTGATGGGCAAGGAGATGTTACTGGGAGCTCCGACGCCGGCATCATTAACGGCCATCACGCGGAACTCATACTCCATGTCCTCGGTAAGGCCGGTGACCTTGTGACCGCATTCAACGATAGGCTTCTTGGTCAACACCTTGTAGAATTTGACGGTCTTCTTCTCACGTTTCTCCACAATGTAAGACTGGATGGGGTTGCCTCCATCATTAGTCGGAGCTGCCCAGGACAGAGTGATGGTCTCTGCTGTCATATCGGTGGAGTCAGGAGTGCCTGGAGAGTCGGGAGTAGCTGGGAGAAAACAAGATGAGATGTTTAGATACTAATGTGGAGACATATAAATTATAATATAATTCATGAATTATAGCTTTGCAAATAGCCATAGAAGAACTTGAACATCACTATAATTTGAATGGTTTGCATGTATACAAGTTGAAAAAAACATCAAATTTCCTATTTCTTTCTTGCAAATCATCTTACTGTATTGCATCTGTGCAAGGATGGGGCTGGACTCAATCGTTCTGCCGACACCGAACTTGTTGACAGCAGAGACCCTGAACTGGTACTCGTTGGTCTTGATGAGCTTGGTGGCGGTGTACGAGCTCTCATGGCACTCGTCCGTCACCAGGGCCCAGGAGATCTTGGCGGTCTCACGCTTCTCCACGATGTAATGGGTAACCTCTGAGCATCCATCATTCCCTGGAGGGTTCCAGGTCAGAGTACACTTGCCCTCAGAAATGTCGGAGAAGACGATGGGTCCCACCGGCTCACCAGGGGTGTCTGGACAATGGAAAAAATGAACAAATATGAATAAATATGAATAAATGTATTTAACTGTACATTATACTGTACTGCACATAGTAACGGTTTAATATTCATCAGGTTATTAATCCTTTAGATTAACAGAATAAACGAGACATAGACAAATAACGGCATATTCTTTAGCTATAGATAGCTAGTTACTCATTCATTGTAATAATATATATGTAATATCAATAATAAAGGATAATAATTTATTAACGCCTCATTAAGACCACATACCTTGCACTTGTACAAGGATTTTCTCCTTCTTGGTTCCAGATCCGTTGGTGGCCTCCACGGTGTACAGGCCTTTGTGTGTGCGGTCTGCGTCTCTGACACACAGAGTGCTGGATCCAGGCACGTTGATGACGTCCATCATCCTTTTGGTGATCTCCACGCCGTCTCTGAACCACACCACCTTGGGATTGGGCCGGCCACTGATGCTCACCTTCACCTTCATGTTGTCTCCTGCCTTGACGGTCAGACCCTCGAAGTATTCCGGACCAAACTCAATGTTTGGAGGGGCTAGGTGGGCAAAGGGAAGTTGTGAGTTAGAATCAAGTACGACTGTAGGGATTTTGGAAGAATAAACTGTAATATTGAATTTACTAGATTATGACATATTACAAAGAACAGTGAGCTTGGGATCCAGGGTTATATTTCTCAATTTGTTACAATATTGAAGTTTAAACTTTAATATAAAAAGTACTATAGTTAACCTCTATGTATTACTTAACTAATCCAAATGTGAAGAACCGATTTATACCAATCTCATACAATAGCACTCACCATTCTCGTCTCTGACCACAATGAAGCCAGATGAGTTAGAAGGTGGGCTGACGACACCAATGGCGTTTCTGGCGATGATTCTGAACTCGTAGCGTTCATTCATAGTTAAGCCGCTGACCGTGTACTCGCATTCATGTACATCAGTCAGGTTAGCCTTGAACCAGCGACCCTTGCCTTGCCGTTTCTCAATGGTGAAACCTGTGATCTTACTGCCTCCATCATGTTTAGGTGCATCCCATTTCAAGCTCACAGAGTCAAAGGTCACATCTGTGTAGTCCGGCATTCCAGGAGCATCTGAAACACACACAATATGATTTATAGCGTGACATAATAGGGTAATTTCAACTGTAACCCTGGATTAGATTGCAGCTTTAAGTGGCACAATATTTTTGTTGACTATTGCAATTGCAGCCAGAATGATCATATATATAGAAATCTACTCACCAACAGGAGAGACAGCCATGGTCGCCTTACTCTCATCACTCATGCGGCTAAAGCCGGAGTCATTCTGGGCGTAGACTCTGAAGTTATACTCCAGACCTTCTATCAACTCCAGGATCCTGAACTCGTTCTCTTTCACCAGGAAAGTGCTCACTTTCTGCCACATGATGCTGTTCTTCTCCTTCTTCTCCACATGGAAGCCCTGGATGGGCGCGCCGCCGTCGTACAGGGGCTGCTCCCACTGGATGGTCATACCATCGTTGGTTACGTTGTACACCACTGGTTTGCCTGGTGGGCCGGGTGGCCTGAACTGGTGCTTGGCGATGACCATCTGTGAGAGCAGAGGCTCGCTGGCGCCGTACCTGTTCTCAGCACGCACTCTGAACTGGTACTGCACGCCTTTGACCAGGTTGCAGATCTTGTACTGGGTTTCTTCTACTCTGGAGCAGGCCATCTTCCAGTCAGACTGGGTGGCATCACGTTTCTCCACCGTGTAGCAGGTGATTGCTCCACCTCCGTAATCGTTGGGTTCATCCCAGGAGATCATGACGCTCTCTGCTCTCACCTCGTCCAGGCGGATGGGTGCAACACATTTGGATGGTGGTCCTAGGGTGATGACTTGGATATGGAATAACTTCCTGTTGACCCTGTTGTCCAGGACCAGGGTGTATTTAGCCTCATTGTCCTTCCTGATGTTTTTCATCATCAGAGTGGCCTTGTTCTCTGTCGTCTTGAAGCGGATCTGTTCGTCCTCCCTCAGAGGCAGGTTGTCCTTCAGCCAACTGACACCAGGTCTGGGCTTGCCCTTGTATGGCAGCTCAATGTGCACATTGTGACCGAGGCGGACTTTGATAGTGCTGCGTTCGTATTGTGAAAGGTCGGCATCTGGTGTGATGATGTAGTCAATCACTGTAATGGGCCCAAGTTCAATAAAGTCGCCCTGTCCCTTCTCATTCCTGGCTGCGACTCTGAAGAACATCTGAGAGTGCTCATTCAGTTTCTTGACAATATACTCACAGTGTTTACTGGAGCCGGCCAAAGCCCACGTCTCCTGACCCTTGAGTCTTGTCTCAACAACAAAGTCAGAGATGATGCTGCCACCATCATAGTCAGGTTTCAGCCACTGCAGAGTGACAGATGTTTTGGATGAATCCTTCATAGAGACCTCCTTGATTGGTCCTGGAGTCTCAGTACACTTGACTGGCTCAGCAGTGCTGCATGGCTCACCCACACCGTTCTCGTTCTCAGCCAACACGCGGAAGAAGAAGGAAGTCTTCTCTGAGAGGTCTTCGATGGTGTACGTGGTCTCTGTACATTTGGTGGTCACAGCGGAGAAGGATCTCTTTGCGGAGTCTCTCTTCTCAACAACGTAGTTGGTGATCTCAGCACCACCGTCAAGCAGAGGAGCCTCCCAGCAGAGAGTAACCTTTCCTCGGGTCACATCCTTCAGCACCAGGTTCTGGCACTGAGCGGGAGTGTCCTGGACCTTCACAGACAGAGTCAGGAACTTGGCCTCGCCCACACCATTCTCAATTTTCACAGTGTACTTGCTGGTATCGAGCCTGGTCACCTCACGCATGACCAGCACAGAGGTGGTGTCAGAGTAGTGGAACTCATATTTGGGGTCTTTGTCAATGCAGTCGTCTCCCTTGCACCAGGAGGTGGTGGGAGCGGGTCTGCCCTTCAGAGGAACAGACAGCTCCACATCTTTACCCGCCTTCACAATGTAGTGAGTTCTCATGGCCATGTCTGGGTCAACCTTGGCCTCCTCTGCAAGAACCAGGAGAAACACAGAATGAATATTAACAATCTTATATAGGCGGATGAATTAGATTGCATTGAACTTGAGTGTTCTATTCCTTGACTGTGGGGAACGTGTTGATTGGTTTTAATTTACTTCATATACTAAAGCAGAGAATGTATACTGTGTTGAATGTACCCAGTACTAATATTAGTACTATTAATATCATAACTAGTGCTACTAAATACTATTACTATTCAATGTGAACGTACCCAGGATATCCTTGGCCTGGACAGGCTCTTCCATCTCCAGCGGTTCTCCACGGCCGGCGCAGTTCACAGCAGACACTCTGAAGAAGTAGTTGACGTCTACTTTCAGTTCATGGACAACGTATTCTGTGGTCTTCACCTCTCCCTTGGTGGTAAGGAGAGTCCATTCTTCCTCTTCCTCTTCTTTGGGCTCTATCATCTTCTCCACCATGTAGCTGGTGACCTCGCTGCCTCCATCCCATTCAGGCTTGGACCAGCCCAGAGTGATAGAGGTCTTGGTGGAGTCCACCACCTTCAGCTTGCATGGCTCATCTGGAAGATCTGATGAGAACAACGCATTATTCACATACAGAGGTTAGCGGAATTCGATCACAAAGTCTGCAATATCCACTGGAAAATACTAACATTTAAACCTGCTTCTGTTAACGGCAAAGCAGCTGATTATACAATTTTATATATTTTTTGTATACTGTATGTATATTCAGTATATGTACATATATTTGTACATTGTAATAATCAATATCTGTTATACAGCTATAGGTTAGACTACACAATACATACATACATACATACAGTACACATACAGGTTAGAAAACAACCAATTTCCATGAGTCTAAATGTTTGAAAACAATATATGATTTTGCAAATACATCCTCTACTTCCAAACCGATACAGATAAAAGAATGTCAATATGACCAACAAGACAAGATTTCGGTGTACTGACCGACTGGATCGGCTGCCTTGAAGTACTCAGAAAGAACTGAGTACGGTCCCTCTCCGGCCTTGTTGATGGCACAGACACGGTATTGGTACTCGTTCCCTTCCGTCAGGTGGCAGACAGTCTGTTTGATGTCGGTGATGGGATCCTTCAACACCTTGATCCAGCGCAGGCTCTTCTTGTCGCGTCTCTCCAGGTAGTAGCCAGTGACAGTGCTGCCTCCATCTACACCTGGTTTGTCCCATTCCACCACCATTGTGGTTTTGGTGGCGGTGTTCACGTAAGGTGTATGAGGCTGTCCGGGTGTGACTGGAGGGAACAACCGCAATTTTAACAATCAAGTAATCGAAAATAGGCAAAATGACTTAATAGGTGACGAGACCTGAGTTCAGCGCAGGCACATTTCAAATTATCATTCATTGGCATAGGCTTACAGGTTAGCAGTATACTGTGGGATATGTCTGAATGATCTAAATTCATGTTAAATGTTAATATGAATGGAATCATTTTATACTGGAAGCGACGTGAAATTGCCTTTGTGTCTTATGTTGTTTGTGTGTTTCTTGTATTTTTTATGATTTTATTTGGTCCCAACATACCAAAGGTGTCCTTAGCGACGATGGGATTAGACTCCAGGGGTTCGCCCACTCCAAACTTGCTGACTCCCATGACACGGAACACATACTCGTTTCCTCTGACCAGTTTGCAGACAGAGACGTACGTCTGTTCCAACTCGTCTGAGACGGTGGACCAGACAACGCGGCTGGTTTCACGTCTCTCAACCACATAATGGGTCACTTTGGCTCCACCCTGGTCGGCCTCGGGCACCGGCTCCCAGCTCAGGACAATCTTGTCTGCTGAGACTGAGTTGAAGTTGATGACTCCGGCTGGAGGTCCAGATTTGTCTAGAGGAGGAACAAAACCAATTAATGTAGTCCTTAGATAAGCCACTGTCTATTTGTAGTGTAATGATGAATACCACTGTATAGAAAACACTAAGGGGAGAAGATTGTCCTCTTGTCTTTAAAAGTAGATTAACTTTGTTCAAACTGAATAATGGAATGCTTTCAATATGATACAGTATGTTTTGGCTGTCAGGGGACGTACCTAGGATCTCGATTCTAATCGATGCAGATGCCGAGCCCAGAACATTCCTGATTTTGATATCATATGCTCCAGTGTCGGCACGAGTTGCATCCTTGATCACAATACCAGAATAGTCATCACTTGTGGTCTCCACAGACAATTTGGAGGTCATCACCAGCTCCTTTCCATTCTTGAACCATTCGATGGTTGGCAGAGGCTTGGCGATGATTCCTACTCTGAGCCTAATAGAGGATCCGGCTTTGTACTGAACGACATCCAGGTACTCTGGAGGAAGGTCAATGGCTGGTGCACCTGGGAGGAAATAAATTGTAGCAGGTTACAGTAGTCCATTTGCCTTCAGTGCCTTCACAATGACTCTTCACTTTCCACCTACTTATTATGACACATTACATCAGATAACATTTGACTATGAACTCACCACTTGAATCAACGCAGGTGACCGGGCCAGCGATGAGAGATGGGTTGCTGACAGAGCCGACTGCATTCCTGGCATAGACTCTGAACTCGTAGGTCTCGTCCTGTGTCAGACCAGACACAGTGAAGCCCATCTCAATGATGTTGGTGAAGTTGGCCTTGACCCATCTGCCGGTGGTAGGATCTCTTCTCTCCAGGTTGTATCCGGTGATCTTGGCTCCTCCATCATATGGAGGTCTCTGCCAGACCAGACTGACTGAGTTCTTAGTCACCTCTGTGACGCGAACGTTAGCTGGGGGCTCGCAGGCATCAATAGCCAGGATCTCCTCAGAGATTTTGCTGAACTTTCCAATACCAGCAGCGTTCTCAGCTGATACCCTGAACTCGTAGATGTGACCAGGGAAAACGTTGGAGACTCTCCACTGCATGGCTGGGATGCCTGTCTTGTTGACCTTCTGCCACAGAATGCTGCTCCGCTCCTTCATCTGGAGGTGGTATGCGAACACTGTGTTCCCACCGTCCACCACTGGCTCATTCCAGCAGACGGTCAGGCTCTCCCTGGAGACAAAGCTCACCCATGGTGTGGATGGAGGTCCAGGGATGGTGTATGGAAGTTTGATCGTGACTGAATTGGTGTCAATGTGGTCGCCGATGCCGAAACGATTTTCAGCCTTGATTCTGAATTGATACCCCTCTCCCTTGGTCAGCTTGGTCACCTTGAAAGCACTCCTGGCCACGTTTGATGTCACCTCCTCCCAGTTGGGGGTGCTGGTCTCACGCTTGAGAACCACATAGTTGGTGACGGGGCTTCCTCCGTCGTACAATGGAGGAGACCATTTCAGGCAGACAGTGGTTTCGCCGATGTCTCCGATCTCGATAGGGCCGGTCGGAGCTCCGGGTCTGTCCAGCACCACGACGATAATGAAGATCTTGGTGGTTCCGCCCACGTTGGATGCGGTGATTTCGTACTTGCCAGCATCTGTGGCAGTACTCTCGTTGAGTGTGATGACGAGGCTCTCTGGTGTCACCTCTGTCAGGAGCCTCTGGTGGCCCTTGATGACGACATTGTTCCTGGACATGGACACTTTAGGCATGGGCTTGCCAGTGAGAGGAATCTCAAAGGTCAGGTTGGAGCCTGCTCTCACATAGACACTGTGGTTGGGGTAATTCTTCAGGTCAAACTCTGGAGCCTCTTGTATTTCCTTGACAATAACAGGTACAATCATTTCCTTGGGTTCACTGAGACCAGCGTGGTTCTCAGCACTGACTCTGAAGAAGTACTCGCCACCTTCCCTCAGGCCCTTGATGGTGTGAGTCATGGTCTTCACATTACAACACTTCACCCACTTGGACTGGCCCTTCTCCAAAGCATCGATGAGGTAGCCAGATACTCTGCTGCCACCATCGTACTCTGGTCGGGTCCAGGCGATGGTAATGGTGTCCTTTGTTACATTTGCAACTCCAAGTTTCGTGGGTGGACTTGGCACCTCTGTAATCTTTGTGCCACTCTTGGCCTCCTGAGGAATGCCCACACCATGCTCATTTTCTCCAATGACCCTCAAGTAATAAACGGCTCCTTCCTGCAGATCCTCCACCTTGTATGACATTGTGCGGCAGTTGTTGGTTACATTCACCCAGGCCTTCTTGCTGGCCTCACGTTTCTCCACATGGTAGGCCATCACAGCATCGCCACCGTCGTTCTCAGGATATTCCCAAGCGAGGGTAGCAGAGTCCCTGGTCACTGCTGTAACCTTCACATTGAGCACTGGTCCAGGAGAGTCAAGGACCTTGACAGCCATGGGCAGTGTTGCAGTTCCTAAAGGTGACTCAATGGTGACTGAGTACTCTCCAGAATCATACCTTGTTGCCTTCTCAATGGTCAGTGATGAGTTGGATTCAGTTACATCAATGGTTCCTCTAACCTTAAGATCAACACCCTCCTTGACCCATGTCGCTGTTGGTGCAGGGTTGCCCTTGAATGGCGCATTCAAAGTGAATGCTGTGCTGTGTGTGACGATCATTACCTTGCGCATTTCAATGTCAACGTCGAATGATGGTGATGATGTTCTGTCCATTGCTGCGGCTGGATCTGAGTTTAGACTACGGGCACCGCTGCCAACCTTGTTTATTGCCTTCACAGAGAACTCATATTCTGCATCTGTCTTCAGTCCAGAAATGGTGAACTCCAGACTCTTAGTGAGAGGAATGGCCTCAACCCAGCTTGCCAGTTCCTCTGGTGACTCCTCCTCTTCCTCCTCTTCCTCATATTCTTCTTCTTCTTCCTCCTCCTCCTCTGCTTTGCGGATGAAGTCTCTGTATTCTACACTGTAGCCAAGGATTACAGCACCGCCATTCTCTGTAGGTGCTCTCCATGCAATGCTAACAGTGTCCTTGGTGGAGTTGAGGATCTTTGGCTTGGTTGGGCGTGAAGCCACAATAAGAGCATCCAATGCTCTGAAGACTGCAGATGCATCACTTGGGGGACTCATACCAGCAGCATTCTCAGCAATGACTCTGTAATCATATTCGCACATCTTGCGCAGTTTAGTTGCTACTGTTGTGCATTCAGTGACTAGCTCCCTGTTTACGCGCACCCAGCGCATTCCTGTCTTTTCACGACGCTCAATCACGTATCCTGCGAGAGGACTGCCTCCATCACTGAATGGTGGGGACCAGGTGAGCGTCATTGAATCTCCAGTTATAGCAGTGACATCAACACTAGTGGGAGCGGTCGCAACTGTGTATGGATCCGTTACCTTGATAGCTTCACACTCCAGGGCCTCACCACGTCCATACTTGTTGACAGCCAGAACCCTGAAGATGTACTCGTTGCCCTTGAGCAATCCTGTGACCTTGTAATTTGTTCTTGTGAGGTCTCCCTTCAGTTGTGTCCAGGCCAGACGGCTGGTCTCACGCTTCTCAACAATGTAGTGTGTGATGTCAGCACCACCAGCCTCCTGAGGTGGACCCCATGACAGATTGCATTCCACAGCATTAAGGCCTGTGATCTCTAGAGGTCCTGCTGAGGGACCTGGCTTATCAATGATCACACAGTCGACAGGCATTGTGACTGTACCAGCAATATTCTGCAAGGTCAGGACATACTGGCCAGAGTCTCTTCTGATGCATTCCTTCACAGTGAGAGAGGTGCTGGTATCAGTTGAAACGATCTGGATTCTGGCTCTCAATTCAATTTCTTTACCATCCTTCTTCCAAGAGATGACGGGAGCAGGGCGTCCGGCAATGTCAGCGTTGATCTTCAGTGTTTCTCCTGCCTTTACAACCACTGCTTCTCTGAACTTGACATCCATCATGATGCGTGGTGGGTCCACATCATCTTTGGCAGTGATGGAACCAGTGTTCCAAGATGGTATACTGAACAATCCAGCTGCATTCTTGGCAATGACACGGAAGTCATACTGGCTGTTCTCTGTGAGGCCAGTCACATCATAATAGGTCTCAGGAACATTGGTGAAGTTGCATCTTGCCCAGCGGCCTTCAGGAAGATCTCTGCGTTCAATGATGTATCCAGACACTTTGGCTCCGCCATCATACTCTGGTTTATCCCAAGACAGAGAAACAGAACTCCTAGTAACCGCAGTGGCCACAAGTGTACCTGGAGGGTCGCATGGATCTCTGGCTGCTACAGCTTCACAAGCCTTGCTGCATTTTCCAATACCAGCAATGTTCTCTGCATAGACACGGTACTCATACGACATACCCTCCTCAATGCTATTGACTTTGTACTCTGTGTCTTTGATCATGCTTCTGTTCATCTTGTTCCAGAGGATGCTGGTGCGTTCCTTTCTCTCCAGGTGATAGCCCAGAACAGTGCTCCCTCCATCAGCAACAGGCTCGTTCCAAGTCACAATCATGTAGGACTTGGTGGCCAGTTTCACTATGGGAGTGGAAGGGGGTCCAGGCTGCTTGAAGTTGTACTGTGCGGTGATTGCAGGGGAGTCCAGATGCGAACTCTTTCCATAACGGTTAACAGCATAGATACGGAACTGGTACTCTGCGCCATGTGTCAGTCGTGAAGCCTTCAAAGATGTTCTGGCTACATTGCTGGCAACGATCTGCCATTCTTGACTGTTTGTGTCTCTCTTCTCAACATTGTAGCCGCTGATGGAGCAGCCACCATCGTAAGCTGGTGGAGACCAGGACAGTGTGATGCTGTCTGAAGTTACAGCATCCACTTTAACGGCATTAGGTGGACTTGGTTTGTCAAGGACCACAACTCCAATATCTGCTGTGACTGTGCCAACTGGGTTGGCCAGGACGATCTGATATTTGCCGACATGTTCTTTGCTTGCCTCCAAGATGACGATCTTGGAAGAGGTTGCTGTGTTAAGGATGGTCAGTGATGATGTCTGCTTCAGAGGAAGGTTGTCCTTCTTCCAGGTTACAACAGGTTTAGGCCTACCTCTCACTGGCACCTCAATTGTCAGATCATCACCAGCCTTAACACTGTATGTGTTGAACTGCAGGTTCACAGATGGCTCAATATCAACATCCTTTGCCACTACAGGCACTCCCAGATCCTTAGGCTCACTCTTTCCCTTCTCATTTATTGCAAGAACTCTGAATAAATAGGAATCGCCAGTATTCAAGTTAGGAACAGTGGCTTCAGTAAGAGGCACCTTGACTGTGCATGCTGTGCCCCATTTATCACCAGTCTTTGTATTGTATTCAACATTGTAGCACATGACCTTGCTACCACCGTCATGAGCAGGTTTCTCCCAGTGGAGTGACACGCTGGTCTTGGTGACATCAATGACTGTGACCTTGCTTGGTGGCATGGGCACCTCAGAAACCTTGATTTCTTTGGTTTCAACCGTCTGCCCTTGGCCATATTCATTCACAGCACAGACTCTGAAATAGTACATGCCTCCTTCAGGCAGCTCATCAATCTTGAACATGTTTGCAGTGCAGTTACTGCTGACAGCGGTGTAGGCCTTCCTGACAGACTCTCTCTTCTCCACAATGTAGTTTGTAATCTTAGCTCCACCATCAATTAGTGGAGTATCCCAGGTAAGAGTCACTGAATCTTTCTTGATCTCTTTGACAGCGAAGGTCTGTGGTGCACTTGGTGTATCCAGAATCCTCACAGCAACAATAGCAGATTTGGTTCCGCTGTCATTCTCCAGGGTCAGTGAGTATTTGCCACTGTCGAAGCGGTTGACGCCGTCAATGACAAGCATAGTGTATGAGCTAGTGGATTCAATCGTAACACGTTCAGAGATAACTCCTTCCACCTTCTCCCATTTCACAGCAGGCTCTGGCCTTCCACGAATGGGGACAAATAGACGCAGACTTCCACCAGCACGGACAGAGACAACCTTTCTGAGTTCAGCGTCCAGCTCGATCTCAGGTGCTTCTATCTTGTCAGAGGTGACCACGGTGCTATGTACTTTAGCTGCTTCTCCCACCCCTTCTGAGTTGATGGCACAGACACGGAACTGGAACTCTACGCCCTCCTTCAGGTCTGTGATTGTGAGTTTAGTAGCCTGAATGCCAGTGGGTGGAGTGCACGTGGTCCATTCCTTTCCAACCACTGGTGCTACTTCTGCCTCCTCCTCCTCCTCGTACTCCTCGTCCTCCTCCTCCTCTGTACCTGGTGTGTACTCCCTCATCTCAACAATGTAGCCCTTAACGTAAGCGCCACCATCCGAATCAGGTTTGCCCCAGGATAGAGAGACAGTGGACTTGGTGTAGTCTGTCACCTTAGGGTGGTGTGGAGGTCCAGGTGGTGTGGGGGCATCAGAAGCTCTGTTGAACATGGACAGCTCACTCAAGTCTCCCATTCCAGCCTCATTCTCAGCAGCCACACGGAACTCATAAAAGTGATCCGTCATGAGCCCTGTGACTTTGAAGTGGGTCTCGGTGACCTTCTGCCTGTTGCACTTGGTCCACCTCACACCATCCTTATCACGTTTCTCAAGGTGGTAACTGTCAATGTCTGCTCCACCAGTTTGGTCTGACGCAGACCATGTCAGAACCATAGAGTCCTTTGTGATCTGGCTTGCCTCAGGAGTTCCAGGAGCGCTAGGTGGCTTGTATGGATTACGTGCAATCACAGGTTCAGACAACAGGAAATCTCCAGTACCATATTTGGTGACTGCTCTGACTCTGAAGATATATTCATTTCCAGTCATTAGGTTGAGCACTTTGTAGTACAGAGTCTGGACACTGGGTGCAACGATGGTCCAGGACAGTCTGCTGGTCTCCCTCTTCTCCAGGATGTAGTGGGTGATGTTAGCTCCACCATCCAGAGCTGGCTCTGCCCATGCTAGAGTGCACCTGTCAGCCATAACCCCAGTCACAGTGATAGATCCAGCAGGAGGACCTGGTTTATCCAGGACCTTTACATCTATTGGAATGGTTTTCACACCACCCAGGTTTTTGAGCTGGAGGTCATAGTGACCACCGTCCAGCTTGGTAACATCCTTGATGGTCAGAGCTGCACGCTTCTGAGTGGTTTTCACTTCAAAGCGCAGGGCCTTGACCATCTCCTTGCCCTCCTTCAACCAGACCACATCAGGGATTGGTTTTCCATGGATGTCAGCATTCAGAAGCAGGTTTTCTCCAGCATTGATAACAATAACGTCGTTATATTTGGGATCCATTGATACTGTGGGTGCTTCAATTTCATCAGTAGCAGTGATGGGTCCAGAGCTGTAAGATGGCGGACTAAAGGTTCCCACTGCATTTTTGGCAATTACTCTGAATTCATACTGCTCATTTTCTGTCAGTCCAGTGCTGGTATACTCTGTCTCAATGATATTGGTGAAGTTGGCTCTGACCCAGCGACGCTCTTCAGAGGCCAGGTCTTTCCTCTCCACCACATATCCATTTATTTTGCTGCCACCATCATACTCAGGCTTAGTCCACTTAATCTTAATAAGGTTCTTAGAGATAGTTACAGCCTCTGGAGTTCCAGGAGGATCACAGGGGTCACGGGCAACAAAGGACTCAGAGGTTTTGCTGCACCTGCCGACACCAACTATGTTTTCACCAGAGACCCTGAATTCATATCCAATACCCTCCTCCAGATTGCAGATCTTGAATTGAGTATCAGTGATTAAGGTCTTGTTCAATTTATTCCAAAGGATGCTGCTCCGTTCCTTGCTCTCCAGATGGTAGCCAGTAACTGTGCTGCCACCATCATTGACAGGTTCATTCCATTCAACGATCATCATCTCCTTTGTACCAGACGCGACACGAGGCGTTCCAGGAGGTCCAGGTACTTTGTATGGGTACTGCACCACGATGGCCTTGGAGTCCAGAGATGCACCCTTTCCATATCTGTTTTCAGCCATAATTCTGAACTGATACTCAGCACCAGTCTTCAGCTTTGTGACCTTGATGGCTAGTCTAGCAAGTTGTGAAGTGACTGTCTGCCATTCTTGAGAGTTTGTGTCTCTCTTCTCAACTATGTAGTTCTTCACCTGGCATCCACCTGTGTACTGTGGAGGCTCCCAGGAGAGATGGACGAAGGAGTTACTCACTTCAAGAACCTTTAGTGGACCTGTTGGTGGGCCGGGCTTGTCAAGGATAATGACACCCATATCTTGACTGAATGTGCCAACACTGCTAGTTGCGGTTACGTGGTATTTGCCAAAGTGCTCTCTGCTTGCTTCGGTTATCTCGAGGACAGTTGTTGTGGGTGTGTTAATCACATTGAGACTGGATGTAAGCTTCAGAGGCAGACCATCTTTAGTCCATGTGATTTTAGGTTTGGGCCTGCCAATTACAGGGAAGTCAACCTTCAGATCTTTTCCAGCTAATACACTGTAAGTGCTGAACTGCATCCTGATGCTTGGCTCGATGGTCATATCGTTAGCAATGACGGGTGTAGCAAGTTGCTTGGGCTCACTCTTTCCCTTCTCATTATGAGCAATGATACGGAACAGATACTCTGTTCCAGTTGTCAGGGCTGTGACAGTGCCCTCGCATGCTGTGCCCTTGACATTTGCTACAACTCCCCACTTATCTGTGCCTTTAGGCAGCATCTCAATAAGGTAGCCAGCAATCCTGCTGCCTCCATCATGCTCTGGTTTCTCCCAGGCCAGAGATGCAGTTGTTTTTGTGACATCAGTAAGGAAGACTTTTCCAACAGGCAGAGGCGCTTCAGAGACCTTGGAAGCCGCCTTGGTTTCAACAGACTGACCAACACCAAACTCATTTTCAGCCATAACTCTGAAGTAGTACATAGCCCCCTCCACCAGGTTGTCAACCTTGAAAGTTGTCTTGGTGCATTTGGTGGAGACATTGGCATATGCTTTCCTGGTTGATTCACGTTTATCAATGACATAGTTCTTTATCTTGGAGCCACCATCAACCAATGGTGCGTCCCAAACAAGAGTGACAGAGTCCTTTTTGATGTCTTGAACAACCAGTTTCGAAGGAGCTCCAGGTGTATCCAGGACCTTAACAGCTACAAACTCAGAAACCGTGCAACTGCTGTTTGTTAGGGTCAGGGTGTATTTTCCTGAGTCATTCCTGTCACATGAGTCGATGGCCAGAAGAGTGTGGTCAAGAGCCTTCTCAACCACTGCCTTCTCAGGCAGCTCTGCTTCATCCTTAGTCCACATGATCTCAGGAGTAGGTCTGCCCTTGAATGGAACATTGATTCTGACAGACGCTCCTGCTTTCACAACAATGCCCTTCCTCAGTTCAGAATCCAGGCTAATGAGTGGTTCGACCAACTTCTCCTCTGGCTTGGCTGTCCCTGAGATGGCAGCTGGCTCACCAACTCCCAGCTTGTTCAGGGCACACACCTGAATCTTGTATTCTTGACCCTCTGTGAGGTTCGTAATTTCATATTTGTTGACACGCAGCCCAGTGGGTGGAGTCACCATAGTCCACTCTTCTTCCTCAGCCTTGCAGACTTCTACAATGAATCCCTGGATGGCGGTGCCACCATCAGACAGAGGCTTGCCCCATGACACTGTGATGGAGGTCTTGGTAGTGTCAATCACATTTACATATGCTGGTGCTCCAGGCTTATACTTGGGATCACTGGCCTTGTAGTATGAAGTTGGCAGGGATGGCTCACCCACTCCAGCCACATTCTCAGCAGTCGCTCTGAACTCGTACTCATGACCAGTGGAGAGGCCTGTCACTCTGAAAGAGAGGTCAGTGACCTTCTGCCTGTTGCATCTGGTCCATCTGATTCCAATTCTGTCTTTCTTCTCAATGATATAGCCAGTGACTTCACTGCCACCATCATTCTCAGGAGCTGTCCAGGTGATTGTCATACCATCATGGGCAATGTTGGACACATCCTCAATGTGAGGGGGGCCAGGAGGAACAAATGGAGTCTTCATGATCACTCCTCCAGACTCCAAAGGCTCACTGACTCCATAGCTGTTGACAGCCATGACACGGAACATGTAATCGTTGCCCTCCAGCAGTTTGGTTACTTTGTAGCATGTTGTGTTGCAGCTGTTGGAAACCACAGTCCATGCCAAGCGGCTGGTCTCTCTCCTTTGAATGAGGTAATGTGTAATGGGACTGCCTCCGTCATGCTGTGGGGCCTGCCATACCAGTGTGCATCTGTCTTCAGCTACTCCAGTGATGTGGAGAGGTCCTTCACATGGGCTAGGTATGTCCAGGACCACAACCTTGAATGGTATGGTCTCAGTGCCAGCTACATTTGTCAGCTGAAGTGTATAAAGTCCACCATCCATTCTAATTGCTTCCTTAATAACAATCATAGCATGGTTGTCTGTGTCCTTAATCTCAAGTCTAAGTGTATTTACGATTGGCTTCTCATCCATGAACCACTTGATTGTGGGCAGTGGCTTGCCACGGACATCAGCGTCAAGCTTGAATGTATCTCTGGCATGGACTACAATTGTCTTGGTGAAAGCAGGGTCAATGGAGAAACTAGGTACAATCACCTCATCACTTGCAATGATTGCTCCACTGTTCAAGGACGGCTTGCTGATGGTGCCGACAGCATTTTTAGCGATGACTCTGAAATCGTATTGTGCGTTTTCAGTCAGGCCAGTGACAGTGAACTTGGTCTCAATCACGTTAGTAAAGTTGGCCCTTATCCAACGACCCTCTGGCAGATCACGTTTTTCCACAGTGTAACCGGTAATATTAC
Source organism: Gymnoscopelus braueri (assembly GCF_963280865.1). NCBI lineage: Eukaryota > Metazoa > Chordata > Actinopteri > Myctophiformes > Myctophidae > Gymnoscopelus > Gymnoscopelus braueri. The sequence goes on along the minus strand of NC_137618.1, from coordinate 9,035,183 downwards.
TACCACCATCATACTCAGGCTTGGTCCACTCGATGACAATGGTGTCTTTAGTCACACGGATGGCTTCTGGAGTACCAGGAGGGTCACATGGGTCACGTGCAACACAGCCCTCAGAGAGCTTGCTGCATCTGCCAATGCCGACAATATTCTCAGCATAAACTCTGTATTCATATTCAACTCCCTCCTCCAAGGGGTAGCTCTTGAAGGTGGTATCATGAATGAGAGACTTGCTGATCTTCACCCAAAGAATACTGTTTCTCTCTTTCCTCTCAATATGGTAGCCAAGGACAGGGCTGCCTCCATCTACAACAGGCTCATTCCACTCAACATTCATGTAGTCCCTAGATAGAGAGGCGATGAAGGGAGTGCCAGGGGGACCAGGCTCTTTGTATGGGTACTGAGCAACAACACATTTTGAATCCAGACCGTAACTCTTGCCATGACGGTTCTGAGCAATGATTTTGAACTGATATTCAGCTCCAGTCTTTAGCCTGAGCACTTTGATAGAGGTTCTTGCACAGTTTACGCTGACACTCTCCCATACGTTTGTTGTGGTGTCTCTCTTCTGCACAATGTAGTTAGAGATCTGGCAGCCACCGTTGTACTTTGGTGGGGCCCATGAGATGGTCACACTCTGGGTTGTGATTTCATCAAACTTCACAGGGCCAGTGGGAGGTCCAGGCTTGTCAAGAACAATGATTTCAAGTGATATATCTTTCTTTCCAGCAGAATTGGTGGCGTTGATGCTGTACATGCCACCATCATCACCAGTTACCTCCTTCATGCTCAGTGTTGTGTGTTTAACTGTGTTAACAATGTTGACTCTGTCTGTGAACTTCAAAGGAGCACCATCTTTAGTCCATGTGATTGTTGGTTTAGGACGTCCAACGATTGGTATGACAACATCCATATCTTTGCCCACCATGACACTGTAACTGCTGAATGCTGGTCTAATATCTGGCTCAAAGACTAGGTCCTTGGTCATCACATGGCTAGCGAGGACCTTGGGATCACTTTTACCCTTCTCATTGATAGCTGTGACTCTGAAAATATACTCCTCTCCTGCATTCAGATTGGTAACAGTAGTCTCCATTGTCTTGAATGTGTTAACACCATTCCATTTGTCCTGGCCCTTAAGCTGCACTTCAAGCAGGTACTGCATGACTCTGCTTCCACCATCATACTCAGGCTTCTCCCAGGCTAGAGAGATGCTGGACTTGGTTTGGTCAGTAACTAGTAGATTCTTTGGGCACTGAGGGACCTCTGAGACCTTGAGAGGATCAGCGGTTCCTGCAGGCATGCCTACACCGTGTTCATTCTCAGCCCTGACTCTGAAGTAATAACTACAGCCTTCCTGAAGAGACTCAACCTTCCACAAGAGTTCATGACAATTTGTTACTACAGCTGCATATGTCTTGCGTGTGCTTTCTCTCTTTTCAACAATGTAGTTTTTGATCTTGGCTCCTCCATCCAAGAGAGGTGGTTCCCAAGCCAGGGTCACTGACTGGTTTGTGATTTCTTTGACTTTCAGATTGGCTGGAGCGCTTGGCGTGTCAAGAACACGGACCACAACATAAGCAGATGTAGTTCCACTTGAATTTTCGGCTGTGACTGTATATTTTCCACTGTCAAATCTGCTCATCTTGTCAATCACCAAGGAGGTGTAACTGCTGGTCACTTCAACCTGAGCACTCTCCTTGAGTGGAGCTTCATCTTTGTCCCACGTAATGGTAGGAGTGGGCCTTCCTCTGACGGGAATGAACAGTCTGAGGGAAGTTCCTGCCTTGACAGATACAATCTTCCTGAGCTCTGGGTCAATGTCAAGGTCTGGCTCTTCTGCCCTGTCCTGTGCAATTATGGCTTCAGAGACATCGGCAGGCTCGCCGACTCCAACTTTGTTGATGGCACATATTCTTAACTTGTATGCCTGGCCCTCCTTCAAGTTTGTGACTTCGAACTTGGTCGTCTTGATGCCTGCTGGTGGTGTGCACATGGTCCATTCCTCGGCCGGTGCATCTGCATCAGGAGCCTCTGCTGGTGGTTCTGGAGTTGCTGTAGTGGTACAACACTCAACAATGTATCCTTGAATCGCACAGCCTCCATCCTCGACTGGTTTACCCCATGAGAGGAACACTGATGCTTTGGTTGTGTCAGTAACTCTCGGGTGGTATGGTGCACCAGGTCTGAAGATAGGATCCAGAGCCTTGTAGAACACAGTGGCGGAGCTTGGAGCACCGACACCAGCGACATTCTCAGCAGCCACTCGGAATTCATACAGATGGCCTTCGAGGAGCCCAGTGACCTTGAATGTTAAGTCAGTGACTGTTGTTCTGTTGCATCTGGTCCACCTCACGCCTTCCTTATCATGTTTCTCGATGACATATCCAGTGATGGGACTTCCTCCATCCTCAGATGGGGCCTCCCAGGAGAGCTTCATGGAGTCCTTCTTAATTTCTGAAATCTCCAAGTTCTTTGGTGAATCAGGAACCACATATGGATCTTTGATGGTAACAGCAGCAGACAGAAGTGGTGCACCAACTCCAAATGTATTCACAGCACGGACTTTGAAGACGTACTCATTTCCTTCCAGGAGCTTAGTAATCTTCAGGCAGGTGTTCTCCACTTTATTGTCCACCACAGTCCAGACCAGTCTGCTGGTCTCTCTCCTCTCCACAATGTAGTGAGAGATTTTGCTGCCACCATCTTGGAGAGGTGGTTTCCAGGCAACACAGCATCTATCTATAGCGATTCCTGTGATGGCCAGAGGGCCCTCTGGTTCTCCAGGTTTATCTAAAACCACCACATTGATTTGCACACCCTTCTCACCTCCTGGATTCTTCACCAACAGAATGTACTGGCCTCCATCAGCCAGTTTGGCCTCCTTCACACTGATAAAGGCCTTTGTACTTGTGTTTTTAATCTCTCTGTGGATTGTGTTGCCAAGCTCTTGTTCACCCTTCAACCACTGGATAGAGGGCAGTGGTTTGCCATGAACATCTGCATCAATCTTGAAGCTGTCTCCAGCACTGATCACCAGAGTCTTTGTGTACTCTGGGTCAATACTGATGCGTGGTGGGTCAATCTCATCCGTGGCAGTGATTGGACCAGTGCTGTAAGAGGCCAAACTGAAAACTCCAGCAGCATTTCTGGCAATGACACGGAACTCATACTTATTATTCTCCACAAGGCCTGTGGCAACATATTCTGTCTCAATGACATTAGTGAAGTTAGCCTTCAGCCAACGGCCCTCTGGCAGCTCCTTCTTCTCCACTATATAGCCAGTGACCTTTGCTCCACCATCATACTCTGGTTTGGTCCAAACAATAGTGACAGAGGCCTTGGAAATCTTGGTGGCTTCAGGGGTGCCAGGAGGGTCGCATGGGTCTCTAGCAATAACACCCTCACACACTTTGCTTGCTTTTCCAATTCCAACAATGTTTTCAGCATAGACTCTGTATTCATATTCCATTCCAGCCTCCAGGCCAGTGGTCTTGTAGGTTTGTTCAGCGATAATAGATTTGTTTAATTTGACCCAGAGAATGCTGTTTCTTTCTTTACGGTCTAGGTGATAGCCCAGGATAGGGCTTCCTCCATCCATGACTGGCTCATTCCAAAGCACCACCATGCTGTCCTTAGTGGCGAATGAAACAGAAGGTGTTCCTGGAGGTCCTGGGAGTTTGTATGGATATTGAGCCGCAACGAGAGGAGAGAGAAGAGCTGGACCCTTTCCATACCTGTTCTCGGCTGTAATTCTGAACTGATACTCTGTGCCAGTCTTCAGTCTGCCAGCCTTGACCGTTGTCCTGGCTAGATTAGGAGATACAACCACCCATACATTGGCTCCTGTGTCTCTCTTCTCCACAATGTACTTGTTGATGGTACAGCCACCCGCATAAGCTGGTGGGCTCCAGGAGAAGGTGACACTGTCAGCAGTGACCTGGTCTATCTTAACTGGACCGCCTGGCTGACCAGGTTTGTCAAGAATGACAACACTAAAGTCTGCTGCAGTCTCTCCAGCTGTGTTTGAAAGATTGATGCGGTATTGGCCCACATTCTCTCTTGCAGCCTCCTTAATATTAAGGGACAACGTTGTGTCTGTGGCTCCCATGGTTACATTGTCAGTTCTCTTCAGAGGCTGACCATCCTTTATCCAGGATACTGCTGCTTTAGGACGTGCAACGTATGCAATGTCAATATTCAGGTCTTCCCCTGCCAGCACACTGAATGTGTTGAATATAAGTTTGACAGCTGGAGCAATCACAAGGTCTTTAACAATGACAGGCACACCGATTTGACGTGGGTCACTGGCTCCCTTCTCATTTTTGGCTGAAACACGGAACATGTATTCTTCACCTGAAACAAGATTAGGAATGGTAGTCTCCGTCTCTTTAACAATGCAATGCTGGGTCCACTTCTCAACACCCTTAGGCTGGATCTCAATAACATAGCAGCCGATTCTGCTGCCACCATCATGTTCTGGCTTCTCCCAGGCCAGGGTGACACTACTTTTGGTAACATCCTTGAGAGTGACTTTGCCAGGTGGCGATGGCTTCTCAGACACCTTGACTGATTCACCTGCCTCAATAGGGAGACCAATGCCATATTCATTCTCTGCCAAAACTCTGAAGTAATAATTGCATCCTTCCTGGAGCTGGTCAACTGTGAAGTTGGTTTGGTGGCAATTAGCATTGACTGTGGCATATGCTTTCCTTGTTGATTCACGCTTTTCAACAATGTAGTTCTTAACCTTAACTCCTCCTTCATTTATTGGTGGTTCCCAAACCAGTGAGACAGACTCTTTTGTAATAGCACTGATCTTCAGATTCTGTGGAGCGCTTGGTGTGTCAAGCACCTTGACTTGAACTGTAGCTGTCTTGGATCCAGAAGGGTTCTCAACTGTGAGGTTGTACTTTCCACTGTCAAATCTGTTGACATTGTCAATAACAAGCAATGTGTATGATGATGTGGTATCGATCGTTGCCCTCTCGACAGGCTCACCATCTTCCTTGGTCCAATTGGCCACAGGGGTCGGTCTTCCTCTGATAGGCACAAACAGCCTTAGTGAACAACATGCTCTGATGCTAATAGTCTTGCGGAGTTCAGCATCCAAGTCCATCTCAGGTGGGAGGAGCCTGTCCTCAGCCTTAGCATTGTCAGGCACAGGTGCTGCCTCTCCAATTCCCTCACTGTTCACAGCAGAGATGTTGATCATGTACTCCTGGTTCTCCTTCAGGTCGATAATAGTGAATGAGGTGGCAAGAAGTCCTTCTTTGGGTGTCACAATGGTCCATTCCTCATCCTCCTCCTTCTCAGCTGGGATGCAGGTCTCCACAATGTAACCAGTAATGTCAGAGCCGCCATCATACACAGGCTTGTTCCAGGCAACTGTGATGGAAGACTTGGTCGTGTCCAGGATTCTGGGGTTCTGGGGAGTCCCTGGTTCGTACAATACATCAGTGGCCTTGTAGAATGGACTGGCTTCACTTGGTGCACTCAATCCAGCAGCATTTTCAGCAGTGACTCTGAATTTATATTCATGTCCTACCACAAGGGCTGCTACTTTGAACTGCAGATCCTTGACCTTCCTCTTGTTGCATTTGACCCAACGGAGGCTGAGCTTGTCCTTCTTCTCAATGTTATAGTTTGTGATGGGGCTGCCTCCATCTTCTGCAGGAGCTTGCCACATTAGTATCATTGAATCTTTGGTAATAGCTGTCACTTCAGGATTTATTGGTGGACCTGGAGCCTTGTATGGGTTGTCAGCAATGGTAGGCTCGGAATCAAGAGTTTCACCAACTCCATATTTATTTACAGCCATTACTCTGAAGATGTATTCATTTCCTTTGAGCAGGTGGGTTACCTTAAGCTGTGTTACCTGCAGCTCTGTAGCTACAGCAGTCCATGCCAGTCTGCTTGACTCACGCTTTTGAACCACGTAACCTTCAATCTTGGCACCACCATCATCTTCAGGTGGGGCCCATGTCAGTACACAGTCATCAGCTGTGAGATCGGACACCGCAAGAGGTCCGAGTGGTGGGCCGGGCCTATCGAGCACTTTCACATTGAAGATGTGTTTAACAAATCCACCAATATTAGTGGCAGTCAAGACAAATTCTCCTCCATCTGTTCTTACAGAGTCCTTGTTGACCAGAGTGGTAGTCAGGTCAGTGTACCTAATATTTAGCTTCATTGTGTTCTCTATCTCCTTTCCATTCTTGGTCCATGCCATGGATGGGATTGGCTGTCCAGCAATGTCAGCATCAAGCTTAAAGCTCTCGCCTGACTTCAAAAGAACTACATCCTTGAAGATCGCATCAACCATAATGCGTGGCTCAACAATGTCATCCTTGCAAGTGATTGGATCTGAAGGTTCGGATGGCACACTGACAGCACCAGCTGAGTTTCTGGCAACAACACGGAACTCATAGGAAGCATCCTGAGTCAGTCCACTGACAGTGAAGGTGGTTTCAACGATGTTGGTGAAGTTGGCTCTAACCCAGCGACCAGCACCCACGTCCCTCTTCTCCACAGTAAAGCCAGTGAGCTTAAAACCACCATCATACTCGGGCCTTGTCCACTGAATAGTGATGGTATTTTTGTTGACGAGGATAGGCTCAGGCTGACCCGGAGGGTCCACAGGATCCAAAGCCAGTATTGGCTCTGAGGCCTTGCTAGGCTTACCGATGCCAGCCAAGTTCTCAGCCGTGACACGGAACTCATAGGCAACTCCAGGTTCAAGCCCAGTGGTTTTGAAGATGTTTCCTTTCACAATACTTTTGCTGATCTTCTGCCACATGATGCTGCTTCGCTCTTTCCTCTCAAGGTGATATCCAATGACCGCATTTCCTCCATCATTCACAGGCTCATTCCAGCCAATAGTCATTGTGTCCTTGGTGAAAGATTCAACCTTAGGAGTACCAGGGGGTCCAGGAGCCTTGAATGGATAAGCAGCCACCACTGCCTCTGAGATGATGGGAGGTCCAACACCATATCTGTTTTTGGCCTTCACTCTGAACTGGTATTCTGAGTTGGTGGTCAGACGGATGGCTTTGAACATGGTGCGGATGACAGTGGAAGAAAGTTCAATCCATGTTTGGCTGGTGGTGTCCCTGATTTCAACCACATAGTTGTTGATTGGAACACCTCCATCATTCACGGGAGTATCCCAGGCGAAGATGCAATAGGTACGAGAAATCTCCACAATCTTTATTGGCCCCTTGGGTGGCCCAGGAACGTCGTGTACCTTAACAAAGATGTTGTCTGACACAGAGCCAATGATGTTCTTTCCTGTCATGGTGTATGTGCCACTGTCAGATCTGATGCACTCATTGATGGTCAAGATAACTGTGGCACCAGCGGTCTCCACATTGGTTCTCTGCGTGAGCTTCAGGGCTCCTCCATCCTTCTGCCAGGAGACAGTTGGTTTAGGTCGTCCCATAACTGGAATCTCAACCTTGATGTTGTCTCCTGCCTTCGCAATGACAGTCTTCTGGCACACACCACGCATGTCAAACTCAGGCAGGTAAGTGGAGTCCTTGATAGTGATGGTCTTGCTCTCACGAGGAGCACTTCTACCAGAATGGTTGACGGCCATAACACGGAAGATGTACTCTTCATTCTCATTGAGGTTCTTCACTAAGAAGTCCATAGTCTTGACAGTGTTCACATGGGCCCACTGGTCAGTTCCTTTCTTCTGGGCTTCAAGGACGTATCCGGTCACTCTGCTTCCACCATCAAACTTGGGTTTGGTCCATGCCAGGCTCACAGAGGTCTTAGTGATGTCAGTAGGAATTATACTCTCTGGAGGAGTGGGTGCCTGCGATGCCCGGATTGGGGTGTTAGTTTCAACGGGTTCACCGATGCCATACTCATTTTCAGCGCATACTCTAAAGTAGTATTCACAGCCTTCTCCCAAATCAGGGATCTTAGCTGAAGTGGTTGGGCATTTTGTAATGACTGTGGCATATGCCTTGCGTGTCGATTCCCTCTTCTGAACGATGTAGTTGGTGATCTTGGCGCCACCGTCGATGAGGGGCATCTCCCACTGCAGAGTGATGCTCTCCTTGTCCATGTGTATTGGTTTCAGGTTGATTGGAGGTCCAGGTGAATCCAGAACTCTTACATTGATGTCGGCACTCTTCTTTCCTGCAGAGTTTTCAAGGGTAAGCTCATATTTTCCTGCATCAATCCTTTTGCTGTCAGGGATGAGCAGCATGGTGAATGACTCAGTGCTGTCAATTACAGCGCGTGGAACAGGACCGCCCTCCTTGGTCCAGGTGACGGTGGGAGCAGGGCGTCCCTTAATTGGCACAAATAGACGAACGGAGCAGCCAGCCCTGACAACCAGGGTTCTCCTCAGCTCAACGTCCAGCTCCAGATCAGGCTCAGCTTCTCGCTCTATGATCTCAACCAGCTCCTGAGTCTCAGCAGCTTCACCCACTCCCTCAGCATTCACAGCACTGATTCTGAAGTTATATTTAGCTCCCTTTTCCAGCTCAGGAACGACAAACTCTGTGATTCTGAGTGGGGAGGATGGTGTGTCCTTGACCCATTCCTCTGTTCCGTCCTTCTTGTGTTCAATGATGTATCCAGTTACTGGCAGGCCACCATCATCCAAGGGTTTACCCCAGTTCAGAGTGGCACAAGTATTGGTTGTATCTGTAACTCTTACGTTAACAGGAGGTCCAGGCACATCTGAGACAAAAAAAGAGTAATTATCAGTACTGTTTCAGTAAAATAAGGAATATTGCAGCATTAACAAAGTGTTACAATACAGTTGAGAGAGAATGAATTGTTACCAATTGTATTTCTCTTGTAAAAAATAGATTTGGTTGGGCAAACCCAAATCTTTATATGGAAATTATACATAATCACACAATAATGTGTCAACGCCACAAGGTCTGCTTTACTCACCAGCAACAACTTTAGTTGTGATTGGTAGTGATGGTGAGCTCGCCTCGCCGAAGCCAGCTCTGTTCTCAGCCAGAACACGGAACTCATATTCAACACCCTCAGTGAGACCCAGGACTTCATAGCTAAGCTCAACAATGGATTTCTTGGCTGCTCTGGCCCATCTTGCAGCCTTCCGTTCCTTCTTCTCAACACAGTACCCTGTGATGTCACTTCCTCCGTCATCTGCTGGTCTCTTCCAGATCACGGTGGCACAATCTCCACCAATGTTCTCAACATCAGGTCTGGACGGCGCCCCAGGAGGACCTGTACATTCATGAACCATAATTTATATTAGCGATAATGATTTACATAGAAAAATCTAATAAATAATTCATATATTGCATTTTTATTTTATTTTATCATTATTGCCTTAGAGAGTTTTGCAAACTGCAAAATTAACTGTACATACCGTATCTATCCACCATCTTGACTGCCTCAGAGTGGGATGGCTCGCCGCCTCCGTACTGGTTGACAGCAGTGACTCTGAAGAAGTACTCATTACCCTGAATGAGCCTGGTGGCTACATAGTGACAGTCAAGGACCTTCTCCTCCAGGATGGTCCACATCAGACGACTGGTCTCCCTCTTCTCCAGGGTGTAATACTTGATAGGAGATCCACCGTCCTCCAATGGAGCCGTCCAGGTCAGGGTCACCTTCTCTGCACAGACGCCACTTGCCTCGATGGGACCGGGAGCGGCAGGGACATCCAAGATCTTCACCTTAACAATCTCGTCCTTTGCACCGAAGGGGTTGGTGGCGGTGATGGTGTACTCCCCAGAGTCTGTTCTGCTGGCATACTTGATGGACAGGGTGGAGGAGGTGGTTGTGGTTTCGATTTGGACAATGTCGGAGGGCTTAAAGGTTTTTCCTCCTTTAGACCAGCTGGAAGTTGGAGCTGGCTTGCCCTGGATGCTGGTGGCAGTGATGACAATGGTGTCACCGGCTCGCACCGTTAGACCCTCCTTCACCTGGGAGTCAATGATGATGGTGGGTGCCGCTGTTGGACGCCACAGAAAACATCCATCAGATCAACTAGTATAACATTTGTGCACATTGAGTAAAAAGGCTATACTGATATACTGTTTACATTGGTGCCAATCAAAACCTTAATACGACGTCGTTATAATTATTATTATTATGAATGGTTATTATTATGACACTGTACCATATGGTGTACTTACCATATTCATCTCTGCAGATGATAGTGTCAGTCTGTTCGGACGGTGGGCTGAGGGCTCCAGCGGCGTTCTTGGCTCTGATCCTAAACTCGTACTTGCAGCCCTCCTGTAGGTCTTTGATGGTGTAGGCTGGCTCCACCACGTTCACCGTGTTGGCCTTCCCCCAGATCTTGGAAGGCAGGTCACGTTTCTCAACGATGTACCCGGTCAGCCTGTGGCCGCCGTCGGACTCGGGCTCGGTCCACTGCAGGGTGACGGTGCTGCGGGTGATGCTGACCACGTCGGGTTTACCAGGGGGGTCAATGGGATCCAGGGCCACATGCGGGTCGGTGGGAGCACTGGGTCGTCCCACTCCGGCCAGGTTGCAGGCCATCACCCTGAACTCGTACTCCAGTCCCTCTTTCAGACCAGGCGCCTGGAACTCCTTCGAACAGAGAACAGCCTGGTTGGCCCTCTTCCACAGCATGCTGTTCCTCTCCTTGAACTCAACATGGTAGCCAGTAATGGGGGATCCTCCAGTCTTCCTGGGGTCCACCCATGCCAGGTAGGCAGAGTCATGACGCATGTACATGATCTGTGGTGGGGGAGGAGCGTCGGGACTGTTGAAGGGATGCTTGGCGATAAGGGCCTCTGACTTGAGTCCTTCCCCGACGCCGTACTTGTTTTCAGCAGCGACTCTGAAGATGTACTGTGTTCCCTCATGGAGGCCGGTCACTCTGAAGCCGGTGTGGGTGTCCACGGTGGATGACACCGTCACCCACATGTTGGTGACGGAGTCTCTCTTGTCCAGGATGTAGTTGGTGATTTCTGAGCCTCCATCGTCTTTGGGAACGCCCCACCTCAGCGTGGCGGCATCAGCCGTCACTTCCTTAAACTTGAGGGGCTGAACACAAAGGCCAGGCTTACCCACAACCCTGATGAAGATGACCGACTCCTTGGTTCCAGCGCTGTTCATCAGTTTGATGATGTACTTGGAGGCATCGCTCCTCTGGCAGTCTCTGATGAGGAGGGTGGTGTTGACGGCCGAGGACTCGGCACACACCCTGCCGGTGTCCGTCAGGTCCACGTCATCTCCCTTCTTCCAGCTCACCTTGGGCGTAGGCTTGCCAATGATGGGGATCTTCAGACGCACCGTGCTGCCCTCCTTGGCGATGTAGCACATGTTGGGCAGGTCCCGCAGGTCACAGGAAGGAGAAATGAGCTGGTCCTTGGCGACAACAGTCAGCTCCGTGTCAGGTCCGTCTCCGGTGTCATTGACAGCTCTGACTCTGTAGTTGTACTCTCGGCCATGCACCAGATCCTTGGCGCTGTACTGCATGTTCTTAGACCTCATCAGCTCCTTGTACTTGTCGTCTCCGTTCAGGACCTCCACGACGTAGCAGATGATGCGGCTGCCTCCGTCAGTCTGGGGTTTCTTCCAGCTGAGGGTGCAGGAGTCCCTGGTCACAAGCAGGGTCTTTAAGTCCAACACAGGACCTGGTTCCTCTGAAGCTTTGACCGCATCGGTGGTCTCGCAGGTTTCTCCAGCCCCCAGCTCGTTGACAGCAGACACTCTGAAGCAGTAGCTCCTGCCAGCCTCCAAGTCTTTCACATCAAATATGTTTGTGGGACAGTTGCTGGAGATCACGGACCAGGACTTCCGCTCTGCATCACGCTTCTCCACGATGTAGTGGGTGATGTCATACCCTCCGGTCATCAAAGGGACGTCCCATCCGATCGCGGCACTGTCCCTAGTTGTCTCTTTCACCTCCAGATTGGCCGGTGGTCCGGGAGTGTCGAAAACCTTGACAACGATGGTGTACATCTTCATTCCGGAGGTACTGTCCAGACTCATGATGTATTTGCCAGCGTCGTAACGGTTGACTCCCTCTACCGTCACAAGGGTGTCGGTGTCGGTGGTCTTGATGACGATTCCCTGGCGTGACTTGATGTTGGAGTTCATCTTGGCCCAGGTGACCTTTGGAATGGGTCGTCCTTTGATGGTGGCATACAGTTGCATGGTCTCTCCACTACGAAGCTCCAACACCGCCTTCAACTCTGCACTCAGCACTGCCTCTGGAGGAACCACGATATCTTGGACTTTGTGTGTACCAGGCACCTCACAGGGTTCGCCGAAGCCAACCTTATTGACGGCTGTGATGCGACACTGGTACTCGGATTTGAAGATGAGGCTCTGGATGGCGTAGTTGGTCTCCTGCAGGTTCTTGGGGACGTTGCAACGGATCCAGTCTTTGTTGTCGGTTCTCTTGCACTCCACTAGGTAGCCCAGGATGGGGCTGCCTCCGTTGCTGGCTGGGGGGCTCCATGCCAGGCAGATGGTCTCTCTGGTGGTGTCAGTCACACTTGGGTTCACCACTGGACCGGGAGGGTTGATGGGGTCCAGGGCGTAGGTTCCAGCAGATGGTTCGCTTGGCTCTCCCAGTCCAGCCTTGTTGAGGGCAGTGACTCTGAAGGTGTACTCGGTTCCCTCTGTGAGGCCGGTGATATCCATTGTCCGCTCGGTCACAGGCAACCTGGTGACCTTGATCCAATTCATGTCGTTAATCATCTTCTTCTCCAGCATGTAGCCCAGGATGGTGGACTTGCCGTCATCTGCAGGCTCCTTCCAGCTGACTGTCATGCTCTCCTTGGTCATATTGGTGATCAAAGGAGCTTCACATGGACCAGGGACATCTGGGAGGGACACACAGTGGTTTGGTTTGTTAGTTTAGACTGACTCAAATTCAGTTTATCATCAGTGGTGGAATAAGTACTCGGTTTTTATTTCTGGGTTATACTGTTCCTGTGGCGACTTACCGTATGGGTTCTTCGCAACGATAGGGTCGGTGACGAAGGCCTCTCCCACTCCATACTTGTTCTCAGCGCGGATGCGGAGCTGGTACTCACGGCCCTCGATCAGCCTCTGTACCACAAACTCGTTGATGTCATCTTTGATCTTTCCAGCCGCCTGAGCCCATTCCGTTCTGCTGGTCTCACGTTTGTCCACGATGTAGTTGGTGACGGGAGCCCCGCCATCCAGAAGAGGAGGTTCCCATGCCACCTTGATGCTTGTGGCAAACACCTCATTGCATTTGACATTAGTAGGAGGTCCGGGGACATCTGAGAATGAGCGAGAGAGGGGGAATATTTAGAATGCGAGGTCATGTTGTACTGTAAATACAATTCACATTTAGCAGATGCCCTTACCCAGAACGACTTGTAATATACTGTAATAATAACAGTAAGCATGAGCTCTAGTCAATAAACAAGGTCAATAATCACATAAATAGAGTGCCGAGAGAACATATATGGTCATGAATTAATTAATAATTAAATTAATTATAAAAAAATACTGTGAATAGATTTCTAACTCTTACTTTGATATAATAATAATACATCACAGTAATGACATATTATGATATATAATAACAGGGTTAGGATTACTTACCCAGAACCTTGACCTCCACTTCTGCTGTCTTGGATCCGCTGGCGTTCTCAGCCAGGATGGTGTACGTTGCGGTGTGTTCCTTGGTGACCTTGCTCATCTCCAGTGAGAAGTGTTCCCTCTTTTGGATGACCACCTGGCCCTCGCCCGACTTGAGGCTGTCCTCTCCTCTCTTCCAGGTGACTTTAGGCATGGGTTTACCAAACACGTCAGCCTCCAGCAGCACCGTGCCACCAGCCTTCAGTGTCACACCCTTCTGCATCTTGGCGTTGAGCTCAATTCTGGGCGGAACTGCAGCAAGGTGGAAAGAGATGTGACAGACGGTTATCATTTGTTATGGGTTATGATTCAGAAGTTATTGTTTTACTTTTCATTACAGAAATAGAGAGACATACAAGACGAAATGTGACAAAAGGTTATAGAGGCAACCAATATTGTGAATGTGCAGCTGATATGATTGGGGCTGCAAGTATTTGATCAATTATTGATAATTTATTATAACCGATGAAATCAATTCACTTTTGCACCCCTACAACAGGCTACAACTGAGATGAACAAAATCCTACAGAACTTCCTTCCAATAATAATAATAATAATCTCACCACTCTCAGCCTGGACCAGCACAGGGTCAGTGGGTTCAGAGGGTTTGCTGACGTTGACCGCGGTCTTGGCGATCACTCTGAACTGGTAAGTCAGTTCTCGCTCCAGTCCTGTCACCGTGTACTCCTCCCTAGGACAGTTTTGACTGCTGGTGTTGCAGCGAAGCCACACGTCACTCGGGACCCTCATGCTCTCCACGTAGTAGCCAATGATCTTACTGCCACCGTCGTTCTTGGGTTTGGTCCACACCAGCATCACACTGTTCTTAGTGACGTCCAGGATGTCGGGTTTACCCGGGGTGTCTGAAAGAATAGATATATTAGACCTTTATTGATCCCGCGGGAACATGGTTTACCTATTAACATTCTGGTGTAACACCAGAATGTTAAAAAGCCTCATTAGACAATACCTTCAACTACTAAAGGTGTGTTTGTAGTCCTTTTTTGTGCAATTATTATTATTATCATTATCATTATTATATCCACAACATTGAGGCAGCACTAAGTACAAGGATTTATGACCAGAAAACCCTTGAAACATTGAAACTGTTTTACCTGCACCGTACCTACGTCTAACCGCATGTACATACCTGTTACTTTTTATGCTATAAATGTACATGTCTTTGATTTTACAGAGATCTGGTGTAGAGTGAAAGAAAAGAGCGTACCAAGTACAGATGCAAACTCAGGTATAGAGGTTTTAAGTGGGGGTTTTAAATGCTAACATACCAATGGGACACCTGGCGGTGACAAAGTCTGTCTTCTTGCTGGCTTTGCCCTGTCCGGCACGGTTGATGGCAGACACTCTGAAGGTGTACTCCAGACCCTCGATCAGGCCGGCACATGGGTACTCCGTGGAGCGGACCACCGTGTCGTTGGCCTTCACCCACAGCAGGCTGTTCCTCTCCTTCCTCTCGATGTAGTAGCCGGTGATGGGACTGCCGCCGTCACTCTCGGGCGTGTCCCACGCCACAAACATACAGTCTTTGTTGCACTTGTTGATACGGCAGTTGAGGGGCTCGCCAGGAAGTTCTGTGGATAAAAGTTATATATTTATCTTTAGGACAACATTGAATTATACCATGTTATACCATACGTATATATGAAAATAAATCATTTCAGCTAAATAGGATTCTTTATATACACTATTACTAGATATAGATATAATTCTAGATATAACTAACTAGATATAGATATTATTCTAAATGTAACCATTACTAAATTTGCGATTCTAGATAACTATCACAAGATACAAATATAATTCTATTGCTGGATATACTGTAGATATGATTCTAACAATCACTAGATAGAGATATAATTATTTGAAACCAACCGAAGGGGAACTTGGCAACCATGCGGTCGGACTGGGCGGGATCGGAGATTCCGAATCGGTTCTCAGCGCGGATGCGGAAGATGTACTCCTTTCCTGGGATGAGTTTGCCCAGTCTGCAGCCGCACTTATTAGAGGAGACGGCAGTGACCCAGTCCCCTCTGGACAGGTCAGATTTCTCCACCACGTAGTTGGTGATGGGACTGCCTCCATCCTCCAGCGGTTTGTTCCATGCCAGAGTGCAGGCGTCTGAGTCAATGTCGCTGATCTCAATGGGACCTTCTGGAGGCCCAGGGATGTCTGTCACACAATACAAGAAAAACATCAATAAATGAGTGTGCCACCCCCTGCTCCACATTTATTTTTCTATTTTCTGAAAAATAACAGTTTTGGACATAAATTATCATACTAAGTTTGTTATGTTTTGTAATGCAGACCTTTGATGATGATCTTGATGGTCTGTTCCACCTTGCCACCGCTGTTTTCAGCCACCAGGGTGTAGTCTCCAGTGTCCGTCCTTGTTACATCTTTGATGATAAGGACACACATGTTTCCTGACTTGTGGACGGCCAGGCGGCTGGAGGAAACCACAGGAGTCTCCCCACGCATCCACTTGCAGGTGGGAGCAGGTTTTCCAGAAATCAGGGCCTCCACCCTCAGCTTGGCTCCAGCTTTGGCACCGGTGGTCTCTGCCATGATGATCTTTGGTTCCACTGTTGACAAATAAAATTATTAATGCAAGAACAATGGTTTCTATCTCAGCATGGAAGAGAAAGGCTATGGTTTGTAAACTACAGAGATGGCACAGAAATGGTGCCATCTCATAGTGAATATTAGTGGGGCAATGATTGAACTTACATGTCTGTTCTTTGATCTCGGAGGCCTCTTTGGTCTGAGTGAACAGACTGAGCCCCATAATGTTCTTGGCAGCCACTCTGAACTTGTATCTCTTTCCTTCCTTCAGTCCACTGATGGAAACGCTGAGGCCCTTCACCGTGGTGTAGGTGTTCCAGGCCTCAACCACCTTCTTCTTCTCATCGTCCTCGTCCTCGTCCTCTTCTTCCTCTTCTTCTTCTGGCTCTGGGGCAGGAGGAGGTGGAGGAGGTGCCTCCTCTCCTTCAGGAACCTTTAATAGAGATTATCGATTTAATGTTTACATTCAATTATACTGTAAGTAATCAATTTACATTTTTAGTCAGTTAGTGCACATGTATGTGACTTATGTTTATTTTAACTGTCTGTTTCTGAAACGTTACAGCCAGCAGAGTTTAGATATTGATTCAACAAACCTCCACAGGTTTGGGTGGTTCGGGCGGAGGTTTGACCTCCAGGTACTCCACCACATAGCCGTCTATCTTGGCTCCTCCATCACTCATGGGTTTCACCCAGCCCACCACAGCACTGTTCTTAGTGATCTCCAAAATGTCGATCTTCTGGCAAGGCTCAGGTTTGCCTGAAAAACAAAGTTGTATTTAGTTTAGTTTTTTTTACCAAGACACATTTCTACCCCTTATAAACAAAATGATGCTTTAATCTGATAAAAAAGAATACGTTATATGAATGCACATACTGTACGGTAGAAGTGCTGTAGTATTTTGTGACACTTGCTGTAGCATTTGGGGATACTTACTGACAGGATCGCAGGCCACGTAGGCGGTTGGCGTGGCCACAGGTACTCCAGCACCGTACTGGTTGACTGCTCGGATTCTGAAGTAGTACTCTGAGCCGTTCATCAGGCCGGTCACCTTGAAGGGAAGCTCGAAGTCGATGGGAACCTCGGCCTTGACGGTAGCCCACGTCTTGCGATCAAACTCACGCTTCTCCACGGTGTAGTGGAGGATCTCGCTACCGCCGTCAATGTCTGGGGGCATCCAGTTCAACATGATGGAGCTCTGTGTGATGTCAGACGCCTCCAGATTCTGCACAGGTCCCGGGGTGTCTGTTTGAAAAATAAATCCATTGAAATTAAGATTAAGAAGGTACTGTTGGATACAATCAACTTGATACACACTTATTTTATTTTGTCTACAATGAATATTTATAGCGGCATTGATTTGATTGATTGTCTTAAAACTTGAATTGCATAATGAGCAGTACCATTGATTATATATTTATCAACTGGTTGATTGTATATTAATATTGATGATCCACACACTCACCCAGAACCTTGACGGTAACGAACACGGCTTTCTCTCCCGCGACGCTCTTCACGGTCAGGCAGTACTTTCCAGAGTCGTTGCGGGTGCTGTCGGGGATGACCAGGAACGTCATGGTATCAATGATGTCAACGTTGCCCTTCCTCACCACGTTGTCCAAGCCCATCCTCCTCCAGGTGACCTTGGGAGGAGGTCTGCCTCTGATGGTGGCACACAGTCTGATGGGGCATCCAGCCCTCACCGTCAGTCCCGCCTTCATGTTGGCATCCAGCGTAACCTCTGGGACCTCTGTTTGACGGCACACATTAAGGTACAGCATGTTAAGAATGTCATTTAGACAGATGCAAGGTTAAATGTTTCAATGTAGTATCAAATAGAATCAAATAGCATCAAATGCACAAAATTGTATTTAGATAGCATGTTGTTTACACACATGCTAGGCTCATTGATTACCTGGTATCCTATAGTTTCAAATATACAAATGTACCAAATCAACACGGGTGGGTGCATTTGGTTCCATTCGTACACTCTCAGAGTTAAAACACACTAAAGGAATTTCCAGTGTAAATTGGCGACACTTGAATTGAAAAAGGCTTAGAATCCCACTATGATGTTTTCTTACCGAATATCTCCTTGGGCTTGGCGGGTGCACCCAGGTCACAGGGCGAACTCAGTCCCACCTGGTTCTGGGCAGACACTCTGAACTCGTATAGCAGCTCCTCGTCCAGGCTGGAGACCGTGAACTCACACACCACCAGCTGGGCAGCGACGTTGCACCTCTTCCAGCCATCATCTCCCTTCTTAGCGCTTCCCATCACTCTCATCTCCACCACGTAGCCGATGAGGGGAGCTCCTCCGTCAGACACAGGCTTGGTCCAGCCCATCGTGATGGAGGTCTTGGTGCTGTCCAGGACCTTCATGTTGGTGGGGGGAGCCGGGGGCTCTGTGAAGAGAAAACAAAGGTTTTAATTTTAATTTTATTCATAGATTGTAGATTTTATATGTGTATGCTGTGCAGGACTTTGATCAACATTGGTTGTTTTTAAACATGCTCTACAAATACAATTGACTTGACAGATATAGTTACTTATATAATTATATAATTTCATAGTATTGACTGATTACATACCAACAGTGTCTTTGGCAGTGATCGTTCTTGAAGGCTTGCTTGGGTTGCTAAGTCCAATTTCATTGACAGCTTTGACTCTGTACTGGTAGTCATGGAGAGGCAGAAGGCCAGTGACAGTGAGTTTGGTTCCAGGGATGGCATCTTTGTTGACAGGAGACCACCTGATAGCATGCTCCTCCCTCTTCTCCAGCAGGAAGCCTGTGATTGGCTTGCCTCCATCTTTGTCTGGCTGCCACCACTCCACGGTCATCTCTTCTCTGGCGATCTTGGTGACTTCTGGGGCATCAGGTGTTCCTGGTACGTTGAACTGGGTTCCAGCGACGATAGCCTCGCTCTCCACGGCAGGACCGGGGCCCATCTTGTTCTCAGCACGGACTCTGAAGATGTACTCGTTGCCCTCGACGAGGCGTGTGACGTTGGCACTGTTGGTGATGACAGCGTTGGAGTGGACAGACCAAACTCCTCTCTTGCTCTCACACTTCTCGAGGATGTAGTTGTAGATATCACAGCCGCCATCATCCTCTGGGACTTCCCAGGCCAGGTGGCACCTGTCTGTGGTGATGCCAGACACCTTCAGGTCCCTGATGGCGCTGGGTCTGTCCAGAACATTGAGCACAGAGTGAGCAGCGCAGGTTCCTGCACTGTTGGTGGCTGTAACAATAAATTTGCCACTATCTGTGCGCCTGGCATTTGTAAGAAGGAGCTTAGTGTAACCGGCACTGGTCTCAAATGACATCCTAACACCCCGTCTCAGCTCAGCCGGGCTCTCGTCCTTCGTCCATTTGAATTCAGGTTGGGGTTGGCCCTTGATTGTAGCCTCGAGGTTAACGGTGTCTCCAGCCTTCACCACCACAGTGCCATCGGGTGTAATTTTAATCTCAGGTTCCACCAGGTGCTCTTTGATCAAGATCTCAGGTGTGGTCACCCAGTTGCTCTCTCCTCCCTCATTCTTGGCCTGAACCCTAAACTCGTAGATCTGGTTCTCAATGCATTTTTCTGCCATGAAGTATGTCTCCTTGATGGCTCCTTTGTGCAGCCTCTCCCACTCCTCGGATTCCTTGGGCTTCTTCTCCACGTGGTATCCCAGGTTGCGGCTGCCTCCATCGTAGTCTGACTTCCTCCACTTGAGGAAGCAGAAGGTCTTGCCGATCTCTGCAGCCTGGAAGTCATTCGGTTCACTGGGTTTCTCAATGGGATCCACAGCCAGAATGGCTGTCTTGGACTCAGTGGAGGGGCCGGCACCAATCTTATTCTCTGCACTGACACGGAATAAGTACTCACATCCCTCTGTGAGAGAAGCCTTAAACATTCTCTTAGTGCAGTCATTGGCCGCCACAGTCCATCCTCTCTGGCTGGGCTGACGCTGCTCTATGATGTACTGATGTATCTCAGAGCCTCCATTGTCCTCAGGGTTCTCCCAGGAAACAATGCAAGACTTCTTGGTTGCATAGGCCACCTTCAGGTTCTGGACGGCTCCTGGAATATCAAGCACGTTAACGATGATGGTGGCCGTTGCCTGTCCGCTGCTGTTCTTGGCCAAAATGGCGTATTTTCCATAGTCGGACCTAACTGACTCACTGATGACCAGCTCACACATAGGGTAATTGTTGTTCATCTCAATGCGCTTTTCTCTGCCTAGAGCTCTGGCATCCTTAGTCCATGTAATCTCTGGGTCGGGCCGGCCCTTCACCCTGGTGATCAGGCTGATGATCTGGCCTGCCCTAACGGTCAGAGTGTCACGGCATGAACAATCCACCACCACCTCAGGAGGCACCAGGATGTCCTTGGCTAGGACGGTCTCTGCTAGATCCCTGGGCTCACTGTCCCCAATAATGTTAGTGGCGCTGACGCGGATCTTGTACTCCATTCCCTCAACCAGGCCTGGCACTCTGTAGGCACACATCTTGACCAGCTCTTTGTTGATTCTATCCCACTTGGCACTGCCTGTCTTCTGGGCCTCCACCACGTAGCCCAGGATGGGGCTACCTCCGTCTCTGTTTGGCTTGGTCCAGCAGATGTCTGCGTAAGACTTGCTCCAGTCCTTCAGCTTGAGGTTGCCAGGAGGTCCAGGCTTGGAGAGGGCGCGAGTGGCCTTCATGGGGTCAGAGATGGGTGAGGGCCCACTGATGCCAGCAATGTTTTCTGCAAACACCCTGAACTCATAGCTGTTGCCCTCAAACAGGCCAGAGACTCTGTACTTGACGTCCAGCACGGAGGTCTTGTTGACGCGGATCCACTTGCCAGTCAATTCTCTACGTTCAATCACATAGCCGGTAACGGGGCTGCCTCCGTCGTGGTCTGGCTCAGGCCACTCCACCGTTACGGCGTTCTCTGTGATGTCGGAGCACTCTGGGAAGCCTGGTGGGCCAGGGGGATTGAACAAGTGCTTTGCAATAGTGGGAGGACTCTCCAGGGGAGCTCCAATACCGATCTTGTTCTCTGCGCGGACACGGATAATATACTCACGACCCTGCTCCAGTCTGGACACTTTAGCCTTGGTGGCGGTGCCAGTGGACTGGACCACAGACCAGGGCTCCCATGACTTCTTTGTATCCTTTTTCTCCACCACATAGGCGATGATTGGCGTGCCGCCATCGTCCTTGGGAGCCCTCCACTGGATCATCATGTATTCGGGAGTCACCTCCAGGATGTTGACAGGACCGATGGGAGGTCCAGGGACGTCCAACACGGTAACGTGCAGGGCGACGGCCTTGCTGCCTGCTGGGTTGGACACAGAAAGGATGTACTCTCCAGTGTCTCCTCTCTCAGATTTAGGGATGCTCAGGACAGTGGACAATCCCACAGTATCGATCGCGAAGCGTCCCTCAGAGACAATCTCCTTGTCGTCGCTCAGCCACTTGGGTGTCGGGGTGGGGATGCCAACCATGGTGGCTGGGAGTACGATGGCATTGCCAGCTTTCACAACCAGACCTTCAATAAGCTTCACATCCACTTCAATAGTTGGTGCCAAGGTTTTCTCTTGGCACGTGATAGGAATGGTGGTATCGGGCCGGCTCACGCCGACGCTGTTCTGAGACTTGACTCTGAAGCGATACGTCTTGCCCTCCTCCAGGCCGGTCACGTGGCTGCGGGCGTCGGTGACCGTCTTGAAGGTCACCCAGTCTGTCTGGCCCTCTTCCTGGTGCTCAACAATGAAGCCTGTGATCGCACTTCCTCCGGTGCGTTCAGGCCACTCCCAGGCCAGCCACACATCGGTCTTCTCTACGTCGGTGTGGTGAATGTTCTTTGGTGGACCAGGAGGATACATAGGATCCAAAGCCTTGATGGGCGTCTTGGTGGTAACGAAGTCACTTCTGCCAAACTGGTTCTCAGCAGCGACTCTGAACAGGTACTGCGTGCCCTCCACCAGGTAGATGGCCATCAGAGACGGCTTCTTATTGGCTGGGGAGACGGGCACCCAATTCTCTGCGGCCACGTCCTTCTTGTGCACCACGTAATGGGAGACCACGGCCCCTCCGTCGTCCTCTGGTTTGGTCCAGGTCAGGTAGCAACTCTCGCTGGTCACCTCCGAGATCACCAGGTCCCTGGGTGGGGAAGGTTTGTTCAGGACGAGGACAGACACTGTGGCTGATACTGTCCCCACTGGGTTCTCTGCCGTCAGGGTGTAGCTTCCGGAGTCAGGGCGGACACACTTGTCGATGAAGGCCTTGCTGCCGCTGGCGGTGGTGGCAACGGTGACGTGAGTGGGCATGTCGCCGTCGTTCTTCTTCCAGCTGAGGGTGGGCAGAGGGACCCCTCTGACGGTGGCACTCAGGGTGATGGGAGTGCCCAGCATGGCCAGGTGGTCCCGGGACATGTTGGCATCCAACAGCAGCTCTGGTACCTCCAGTCTGTCGTGGACTTTGATGTTTTCCTTGATGTAGGCGGGGTCCGAATTCCCTGCGGCGTTGACGGTCATAATCCTGAAGAGGTACTGTTTTCCGTCTTCAAGTCCCGTCGCCACGTAGTGCAGGTCGGGACACTCCTCTGGGGTCTTGTTGGCGGGCACCCACTCCACCTTACCGGGTTCCTGGTGCTCCACCATGTAGCCCAAGATGCGGCCCCTGCCGTCGTGGCGGGGCATCTTCCACTTCAGACTCACTGAGTCCTTGGTCTTGTCGTAAGCCTCCGGCGTGACTGGAGGGCTGGGCAACACGATGGGGTCCTTGGCCAAGATGGGTACGGATGGAGGGCTGGGGTCTCCAGTTCCTAGCTCGTTCTCAGCCATGACTCTGAACTCGTACTGGCAACCCTCGGTCAGGTCCTGCACTGTGAACTGTGTGTGGGGGTACAGGGGCTCCCTGGTGACGCGCGACCACCTCTTGGAAGACAGCTCCTTCTTCTCCAGCACATAGTTGTTGATTGGTTTACCACCATCCTTGGGTCTGGACCACAGAACCAGACAGTTGGTGCCGTAAACCTCTCTCACCGTTGGCGCCTCAGGGGCCTCTGGCACTCCTAATGAAGATGACACACAGAAAAAAACATTGTTATAGGGCTGTATTAGTAAATCGAACTAATAGATTTAATCAATTATAAAAATATATATCAATCTATAATAGATAATTGTATTCAATATTTTATTGTTTATGTGGAACAGTTATTATGAAAAATATACCAATGAAAGGTTATATCAAAAATAACTTTTGTTTAATTGAAAAAGTTACACAGAATGACATGAATAATAATGAAAGCAGTAGTGGTGACATACTGAAGAGGTCCTTGGCTTTCATCTCCTCAGACTCCAGAGGGTCGCTGATACCGTACATGTTCTCAGCACAGATCCTCATCACGTACTCTCTGCCCTCTGTCAGCTTGGTGATCTGAGGGACGACAAACAGAAGATCATACACTGGTAAATAATTTTAGTGGAAACTGACATAATTGTACTTAATTACAGTACTTGAGTACAGATAATGTGTGTAAGAATAATAATGACCTTGCAGGTTGTCTTGGTGGAGGCAGCGGTGACAACGACCCACTGGTCCCTGTTGATGTCTTTCTTCTCGATGATGTAGTTGGATACGTCTACTCCTCCGTCGTCCATTGGGGGCTTCCAGGTGATCACCATGTACTCCCTGTGCACCTCATCGAAGACCACGGGACCCACCGGAGGGGTGGGACGATCGACTACGATGACGTTGCACACTCCCTTCCTGGATCCGGTGCTGTTCTCCACCACCACCATGTATCTGCCGCTGTGCTCTCTCTTAGCCTTCATCACACCCAGAGACATGGTGTTCAACGTGTTCTTAAACACCGTGTGAGGGTCCGCCTTCAGCTCCACGTCGTCCCGGTACCACATGATGGACGGGGCGGGTTTGCCCGTGTAGCGGCCCTGTAGCTGGACAGACTCACCCACGCGGATGATGATCTTGTCCCGGAAGTCCAGCTCGATGGTAGGAGGTTCCAGCTGATCCTTGCAGGTGATGGGCTTGGTGCTGAAGGAAGGCTTGCCGGGTCCGATCTCGTTGACGGCGGACACCCTAAACTCGTAGGTGTCTCCCGCCCGCAGGCCATCCAGCGTGAACCTCCTCTCCAGCAGGTCGTCCTTGGTCAGCCTGCTGAACTTGTCCTTGCCGATCATACGGGCCTCCAGGATGTAGGAGGTCACCTCCGAACCGCCGTCGTTCTTGGGCGGCTTCCACGTGACGCTGATGTAGTCCTTGGTGATGGCGGTGACCTCGATGTCCTCTGGGCGGTCGGGCACGTTGATTGGGTCTTGGATGGTGATCTCAGACGCGGTTCCGATGAACGGTCCCACACCGATGGCGTTCTCGGCCGCCACCCTGAAGAAGTAGGTCTTCCCGATGGTGAGGCCATGGGCAATGGCCGTGTGTCCGCCGATGTTGGCCGACACTGCGGTCCAGGCCTTCCTTTCTGCCTCGCGCTTCTCAATGACGTAGTTGGAGATGGGAGAACCACCGTCATCGTCTGGGAAGCGCCAGAGAAGCTTACAGGAGTCACTGGTCAGCAGCTCAGCCTGGAAGGGGATTCCTACTGGTCCAGGAGGGCCCAGAACTTCAACGGTGACGTCCTTCGTCTTTTCTCCGGCGGCGTTCTTGGCGGTGAGTGTGTAGACTCCCTGGTGCTTCCTGGTGCAGTTCTTGATGACCAGAGAGGAGCTGATGGCTGTGGTCTCCACTGCTGCCTCGGCGGGGAGGCTGGCTCCATCTCTGGTCCAGGTGATCTCCGGAGCCGGCTGACCCGACACGTAGGCGATGATACGGATCACCGCTCCGGCGGGGACCACCATCCTATCCTTCATGGACGCGTCCAGGTCCACCTCAGGAGCAACAGCTCTGTCGTTGACCTCCAGGACTTCAGGGATCTCTCCAGGATCACTGTTCCCAGCGATGTTGAAGGCGATCACTCTGAACTTGTATTTTCCACCAGTCTTCAGACCAGTAATCACAAACCTGGTTCCTCTCACCTCCTTCTCCTTGGCCTTGACCCAGGGCTCGGTTCCCTCCTCCTGGTACTCCACCCAGTAGCCCATGATCTTAGAACCTCCATCCTTCAGAGGAGGAATCCATTCCAGATCCACCGTGGACTTGGTCCAGTCGATAATCTTGGGAGTGGGAGGAGATGGTGGTGTGATGGGGTCTCTGGCAAACACGGGGTCGGTAGGCCCGCTGTAGAGTCCTGGGCCGGCCGCGTTGACGGCTGCCACTCTGAACAGGTACTGTGCCCCCTCAATCAGACCCGTCACCACGTGGGACTCTCCCAGCGCCCCGGGGCGGATGGGGTCTCGGGTGCAGCGGGCCCAGCGTTTGGACGTGGTCTCTTTGCGCTCCAGCCAGTAACCGGTGATGGGGCTGCCGCCGTCGTCCTCTGGCTCATCCCAGGCGAGCGTCATGCTGTCCAGGGTGATGTTGGAGATTTTGGGCTTCTCGCACTGGCCGGGAGGAGCCATAACGATCCTGGCGACTTCAGAGTCGCTGTCCAGCCCTTCTCCAACTCCGTACTTGTTCTGGGCAAAGATGCGGAACACGTACTCATGTCCCGTCATCAGTTTCTCCACCGTCCAAATCCTCTCTTTGGGCTCGTTGGTGACAATGGCCCAGGCGGCCCTGCCCTTCACACGTTTCCAGATGACGTAGTTTGTCACCTTGGAGCCACCGTCGTCCGTTGGCGGCAGCCAGGACAGAGTGACGTGTTCAGGGCCGATCTCCTCAAACTTGATGGGAGCGGAAGGTGGCCCGGGAAGACCCAGCACATTGAGTCTCATCTCTTTGGAAGCTTTGCCTAGGCTGTTGGATGCCACCAGCGTGTACAGTCCAGTGTCCAGCCTCTTGCTCTTCTGGATGATCAGGGTGCAGCTGTCGTCCGACACCATCTTGTTGATGTGCTCGTCATACTGGATCTCCACCTTCTCGTCTGGCTTGAGGGCCGGAGCCTTGTACCAGGTGAGCGTGGGGAAGGGACAGCCGCGCACGTGGGCCACGATGCTGATGTCTGTGCCCTGCTCTTCCTCCATGAACTCTTTAATCTCAATGGACGGAGCACAGGTGGCGTCCTGTAGCAGAATGGGGCCAACGGTGGTAGAAGGTCTGCTGGCTCCAGCCACGTTGTAGGCCGTCACTCTGAACTCATACTCATCTCCCTGGGTCAGGTCCTCCACCTTGAAGCTGGTGGTGTCAATCTCTCTCCTGCTAACCCTGCACCAGTCCTCTTTCTGGGCCTGGCTTGCAGCCCAGCGGAGCATGTCTACGTGGTAGTGGGTGACTTCCGATCCTCCATCGTACTTGGGAGCTTTCCAGGTCAGAGTCAGAGTTCCCTTCTTGACGTTTTGGATCTTCAGTCTGGTTGGTGGATCCGGGGGGTGGATGGGATCTTTAGCCCTGGCTGCCTCCTCTGTCACAACAGAGGGTCCAAATCCAAAGATGTTCTCAGCTTTCACGCGGAACAGATACTCCGATTCGAACATGAGGTCTGTAACCACCAGAGACTGGGCTGCACACGCCGGGTTCACCTTGGTCCAGGCCTTTCCTTGGACAGTCTTCTTCTCAACGAAGTAGCTCTTGATTCTCTCTCCTCCGTCACTCTCTGGGGACATCCAGTACAGTCTGCAGGTGCCTCTGGTGATGTCACTGACCTTCAGGTCTCTGACAGGTCCGGGCAGGTCGAGGACGTTGACTCGGATTTTCAGGTGCTTGTGTCCGGCTGCGTTCTCTGCGTTGATGATGTAACGTCCGGTGTGGATCAACTGGCTCTCCTCGATGATCACCAGAGAGCCACTGTCTGTGCCGTAAATCTCTGAGTCAATGGGCATTTTGTGGATCTCGTTCTTCATCTCCGTCTCTGCTGGTCCATCGAAGGTCCAGGTGAGTTTGGGAGCTGGTCTGCCTGTGACCGTGACGGGAATCCTCACACTGCTTCCAGCCATGATGTTGAGCAGCTCGGGAGCGCTCACACCCAGGGTGAGGACAGGTTCAATGAGGATATCCTCGACTATGATGTCTGCGGTCTTGGCTGGTTCGGAGTTGCCAGCAGCGTTGACGGCGTAAACCCTGAACTTGCATTTCTTCCCTTCCTTCAGCTCAGGAACTGTGATCTCTGTGGTTGGGTGAAGCTTATCAGCCGGGTTCACCCTCCTCCAATCAGGAGAGCCCTCCTCGTGCACCTCGATGATGTAGCCCTTAATGGGACTCTTTCCGTCCTTGTCCGGAGGGCTCCAGGTGAGCGTGATGCTGTCCTTGGTCTTATCTTTAACCGCCACTGCGGTGGGGGGGCTGGGAGGGTCTGGAGAGGAGAACACGTTACAGGTTATTTAATGTTAAAACTTGTCAGTTGGAACCATCATCACCGTAAAGGTAGTGTTAAGTGTTTTTTTTGTTGTTGTTAAAACTAAATGTTTCTTGTTAACATCTACTCACTGCATGGATCTGCAGCAAAGCGGGACTCTGTGGACTCGCTGTGAGGTCCTATTCCCGCAGCGTTGCTCGCTGCCACTCTGAACTGGTACTCTGTGTCTGGGATGAGCCTCAGGACAGTGTACTGCAGTGCCTTCACCGCAGGCTTGGTGACAGGGGCCCTGTTACAACGGCCCCAGTACACGGCTCCCTTCTCTCTCTTCTCCAGCCAGTAGCCCTGGATGGTGGAACCGCCGTTCTCCAGAGGAGGCTCCCAGGTGATGGTCATGGTGGTGGAGGTGGCAGAGATGATCTTGGGGAAGCGTGGGGGTCCGGGGAGACCGAAGGGGTCCTTCAACTCCACCTTCTCAGAGTCGCAGCCGTCACTGACGCCGTACTTGTTCTGGGCTTTGATCCTGAACTGGTACGTGCCCTTGACGTTCAGTTTGTACACCTGAAGGAACACAGAGAGAAGAAAGACATGTAGAATTTGATACAGATGCTCCCTGGAATTGTGTGATGATGTGCTGTAACACAGATTCTTGATATTCAATAACATTTTGTATAGTAGACCCACACAAACACAGCAAATGCACATGGTTTGATGAAGTTTCATCTTACCCCAAATCTCCTGTCGATCAGGTCGATGGTTATAACTTCAAAGTCAGACTTCTTCTTGATGGCGTCTCTCTTTTCCATAACGTAATTGGTGATTTCACTTCCTCCGTTGTCCTCTGGCGCGTCCCACATCAGATAGCACGAGTCTGCCTTGATGTCGGAGACGACGATGTTCCTGGGAGGAAGAGGACGGTCTGAAACGCAAAAGAAGAACATTCATTCACATGAAGCGCAACAGTAATAATGAACAGATTAGGAAACGGGTAGTTCCGACCAAGCAGTGTGATGAAATCATGGGCTCTCCAGCCGTGCTCAAAGGAGCATGGACAGCACACATTATGTGTTAAGTGACACTTACCCAGAACGTCCACACTGATGACATGCTGTGCTCTTCCCCAGCAGTTCTCTGCCATCAGCTTGTAATTTCCTGTGTCCCGTCTGACGGTCGTGGCCAGGGCCACCTTAGTCTTCTGAGTTGTTCTGTTCACCTGAAGACAGCCACACACAACGCACTTTAACAACGCCGAACACATTAATGCCTAACAAATAGCAAACATCTGTGTATTATTAGCTGCCAAACCTCCTCAAGTTCAATGGTGAGTATCTCGTCCTCGTCCTTAGCGACCATGACGGCGTCGTCCTTCACCCACTGCAGCGTGGGAAGAGGAAGTCCAACCACCTCAGCGGGGATGTCGATAGCCTCGCCCTTCCTCACCGAGATGGAGTTACGCTTGAAGTACTTCAGTATGGTGATGGTAGGTTTCACTGCACAAACAACACACAAACCTCATTAGGAACATATTATATATTTATTAGGGATACGCGATTAATCAGTCATCATATCGGTATCGGCAATATCAGCCTTAAAAAGAAAGAAATATCGGTATCGAACCGATATCAAAAGAATAAATCAGTTCTTAATGAATTCTTACGTTCATCATCTTGGATCTTGATGCTGATGGACTTGGAAGGATCTCCGTTTCCGACCTCGTTGATGGCGGTGACGCGGAAGTCATACTCCATGTTCTCAGACAGGTTCTCGATGGTTCCGCAGCATTCCTGGAACATCTTGCGGCCGGCGGGCTCGTACTCTGTGCTGTCGGACCTCATCTTCTCCACAAGGTATCCCGTGATGGGACTGCCTCCGTCCGTCATTGGCGGCTCCCATTCCAGAGTCACCGTGCTCGTGCCTCTGTCGGTGTAGTGCAGTTTCAGTGGAGCGGAGGGGGTTCCTGCAGTACAAAGTAGGGGTGGCAACAGTTAATGCATGCATAATCGCCAATACTGATGTCGTCAAAAAGGTCAAATAATGACCGATATGTCGGCCAAACAGATATGTCGGCCAAACAGATATGTCGGCCAAACAGATATATCACATAGTGTAGGCCTACCTTTAGGATCCACAGCCAGGATGGGGCCAACCACGGCGGGCGCTCCGTCTCCGAACTTGTTCCTTGCGATGACCTGGATGTCGTACTCCTCTCCGACCAGCAGGCCCTGGACATCACACTTACAGGAAGCCGTCTCGATTGGCATACGGAACAGCTTCATCTTGGCGTCCTTCTTGGTCACCTCGTAGCCAATGATGTCACTTCCTCCGTTGTCCAGCGGGTCGGCCCAGGTGATGACGATGTTCTTCTTGGTGACCACCACTGTCTTCAAGTCCACCACTGGTCCAGGGACGTCTGGACAACAAAACACAACCAATAGGATTTGAACAGTGGTAGGGGGATAGTAGTTGTTCTAATTGAATGTTTCATCTTTAATATAGACAGAGACTGTATTTACAAAGCACCAGTATAGTGCTTTATTACTGTTAATAACTGTAGAGGTTTATCACTGTGTTTATTATTACTAACCCAGGACGTCCACACGGGTCTCAACGGTTTTGGTTCCGCTGCTGTTGGTTCCACAGATCTTGTATACGCCCGTTTCGCCCCTGATGGCTTTCTTGATGAACAGAACGCTGTCGTCTCCCTGCGTGTCGATGACCATCCTCTCGGCGTCGGTGTCGGCCTCGTCCTTGGTCCATTTGACCTCTGGCTGAGGTCGACCCTTCACCACGGCCGGAAGCCTCAGATCAGTTCCTGCTCTGATGATCACTCCGTTCCTCACAGCGACGTCCAGCTCCACGAACGGAGGTTCTGGTGGAAGACAGAGAAACAAGAGATAGACGTTGAGATCACTGTCATAAACAGAGGGGGTTCTATGCAGTGGTGGAATACAAGAGGAGTACTTCTTCCCCCACTGGTTGTATGTAATGTAATGGTGACAGAGTAAGATTAGCACCTGTCGGTTCTTTAACTTGGACGTCTTCTGTGACTCCAGGCGTTCCGGGACCGGCGTCGTTCATAGCCATGACTCTGAAGGTGTAGTCAGCGCCTTCCTTCAGTCCAGTCACTGTGTAGGTCAGATCCTTACATCTGTACTCTGTGCAACGAGTCCAGTCCTTCTCCCCAACCAACACCTGAACACACAAACACACACACATAGAGGTCAATACAGGACCAACAGGTTGTCATAAAAATGCAGTTGACGATTTATTGTCATACAAATAATTGCAATTTTTTTCCAACAATTTTTGGAAGAGAACATGGTGAAGTACCTTCTCAATATGGTAGCCAGTGATCTCTCCTCCTCCGTTGTAGATGGGGGGCTTCCAGGCCAGGACCACAGCCTCCTTCAAAATGTCCACGATCCTCGGTATGGGAGGGCCAGCAGGCACTGTAAATGTAGCTCTGTGTTAGACAATGTCCTCAAATGCACTTCTGAATGATGTTTAGGAGGCGTTGTTCAAGCTAAAACATGGTGTTAACCACTTGAACCCCAGCATCCATATTCTGGGGGAGGGAACATTAGCCAAAAAATAGCTGATCTACAAGTTCACAAGCGATTGTAGATCGGCCATTTTTAAGAGATTTGGTGTAGAGGGGCATAGAGGCTATACGTACTGATAGCGTCCATGGCGACGACTTTGTCGGTGGGCACGCTGAAGGGTCCGGGTCCGGCCAGGTTCTCAGCACAGACCCTGAACTGGTAGGTGAGTCCCTCCTGGAGGTCTGGGATCCTCATCTCCAGGTTGTTGATGAGCTGACGGTTCACCCTGGTCCAGTGCTTGCTGTTCACCTCCTTCCTCTCCACCCAGTAGCCCAGGATGGGGCTGCCGTTGTCCTTGGGCTCGTGCCAGGAGATCTTGGCAGAGTTGGCTGTCACGTCAAGGATCCTGGGTGTGTTGGGAGCATCCGGAGGATCTGAGGAGGAAGGAGGGGGAGAGGAGAGGGGAATATGGTTAGTTACAATACTTACAGTTAAATACAACAGAAGTTGTGTTTATTAACACAATTACTCATGCATGTTTCCTGTGTTGTTTGAGGTTTCATACAGTGATCATGTAAATACTAGTGTACTGTATGATTAAAAACAATACATGTTAGCACTACAGGTGACTAAGAATACATACCAAACTGGTTTCTTGCAACCACTGGTTCAGAGATGTAGGGACGTCCGGGACCGCACTTGTTCTCGGCGGTCACCCTGAAGATGTACTCCTTGCCCTCGATGAGCTTGGACACGGGGCAGCTGAGTCCCGTCACGGTGGAGCTGACGGTGATCCAGCCGATCTCGTCGCTCTTGTTGTCCTTCTTCTCCAGGATGTAGTTGATGATCTCCGTGCCGCCGTCGTCCTCGGGCGCCTCCCAGTTGCAGAGCACCGAAGTGTTCCTGATCTCGTCGAAGGTGACGTTCTGCGGAGGATCCGGGATGTCTGAAGACACAAAAACACAGTACCGTGTTACCTTCATAGAAACTAGTTAATCAAACTAATCGAATGACATTACATTTGCAAATAAAAATAATCACTAATAAACTGATCAATAGTTTCAGTCTAAGACTGTGGAAAATAAATCAGTTAAAACATGAAGACATTAACAAGAAGTGTTACCAAGGACGTTGACGACACAGGAAGCAGTGGCTTTGCCGTGGGTGTTCGACACCTGGATGCTGAACTTTCCGTGGTCGCGTCTCACTGATTCGCGGACCATCATCACTGCCTTGCCCTTCTTAGTGGCGTCCAGACCCAGAC
Organism: Gymnoscopelus braueri; assembly: GCF_963280865.1. NCBI lineage: Eukaryota > Metazoa > Chordata > Actinopteri > Myctophiformes > Myctophidae > Gymnoscopelus > Gymnoscopelus braueri. The sequence continues at coordinate 9,002,861 of NC_137618.1, read as the reverse complement.
GCTCTTTCAACGGGGCCACATAGACCACCTCTTCCTCAGGGACCTTCAATAGATCAATCAACCAATCAATCAATCAACTAACGAATTAATCTATAATTCAACTTTATTAAAAAGTTAATTTGTACAGTGCAGATTTGTAAATTAGAACAGTGGTTCTCAAAGCCCCCAGCTAAATGATTCACAGTTAATATGAACCAATTGGACCCTTGCAGATCTGTAACTCTGAGAGAGTAAAAATGGAACCAATGGGGGTCCATGGTCTAATGCAAAACAAACTGGGAATCCTTGAAATTAGAAAGTTTGACAACCACTGAATTAGAAAGTACAAGCCTCACTTAAAATAGCTATAAGATTAATAATTTAATTCCAAACCGCTGCTGCTGCCGCCTTCTTCTTTTTCTTCCTATCCTTCGCCGCCGCCAAAGGATCGATCTTCTTGATTGGGTCCTTGGTGACGTCCTCATCGTCCCTCAGCCAAACGATCTTGGGATAAGGATATCCGGAGATGTAGGCGTCCAGACGGACCTCCTCTCCTTTCTTCACACACACAGCAGACTGTCGGAGCGTCACCGTGGGCTTTTCTGCAATACAAACACAATAAAGGGATTAAAGCGAAAACTGATTTCCTTTAGACCTTTTAGGCCAAGTCCCAATTTGTGAAACAGTGTGAAAAGAGTCCTCCACACTAGCGCTGTGTTTCCTAAACAATTAGCACAATATGCAGAATGTTGTAGGGTGGCCGTATCGTACCGATGGGGTCAGCGACAGTGCAGGGTGCTGAACTGCGGGACGGTTCACTGACTCCCGCTGCGTTCTCAGCTCTGACCCTGAACGTGTACTCCATGCCCTCTGTGACGTCGGTGTCCTTGTAGGAGAAGCCAGGAACCAGGTCCTTGTTGACCCTCTCGTAGCGGTCTCCGTCCTTCGCGATCTTCTCCAGGACGTAGCCCAGGATGGGACAGCCTCCGTCGTATTCGGGGGCCTTCCAGGTGACGGTGATGGACCTGAAGCACGGGTCTATGCATTCCACCTCGATAGGAGGGTCTGGTTTCTCTGTTGGGGTTGGACAGGATCAGTGATATTAATATAAACTATGTATAATTCTATCATTGTGAACACTTATGTATCCAAATTGGAAATACTTCAAATAGGGGATCCCGCAAGATATTGCAGTTATGAGCTTCAGAAAGAATTACTTGTCGTCAACCAGTAAGTGTCCTACCAGACAATATTCATTTACAATAACCAACACCTTACCTTTGACCTCCTCGCAGATGATGGGGTTCTGAAGTACCAGGTACTCTCCACCTCCGCACTTGTTGACCGCTTTGACCCGGAAGTAGTACTGGCAGTTGAGGTAGAGGTCTTTGATGACGGTGGTCAGCACGTTCTCTCCGGAAAACACGGGCACAAAGGTCTTCTTGGAGGCCTCGCGGCGCTCCACCGTGTAGCTGGTGACGGGGGTGTTGCCATCAAAGTCAGGGGCCTCCCAGCTCACCCTGCAGGTGTTCTTGGTGGCCTCGCCGGCGCTGATGTCCTTGCAAGGTCCAGGAACACCTAGAGAGGACACACACACAGATTAGTGGCTGTCTTTTCTGAGCAAATAGTAAAACATAAAGCAAAGAAAGCCTTAACTCCAAAGACAAACGGAACCCAATGGACCAGTGTGTGATTAGTGTTCAGTACCGATGACTTTAACGTTGACGGTTCCGCTGACGGAGCCCAACTCGTTGGTCAGGGTCATCTTGTATTCCCCGGCATCGCTGTGGACACAATTGAGCAGCTCCATCAAGGCGCGGTTGTGCGTGACGTCCATGCCGTGGCGGTCGTCGTCCTCCAGCTCCACCTCGCCCTTGTGCCAAACCATGGCGGGCGTAGGGATGGCGCGGTACGGGATGTTGAACACCAGCTTCTCCCCTTCCACCACGATGAGGTCGTTGGAGTCCCACGTCATGGTGGTGGCACCTGTCGGAGCCGCAAAACACACGTTATCATATGAGACAAACCTTATCAATACAATAACTTGAAAATAAAAACAAGAATTACAAAATTCTCTGATCTATAGAAATCTTCCTCCTGTGCAACTACAAATACTACGACTAATACCAAGACTACGGCTAGTATTACTACTACCAATAAGTAGTAATAATAAGCGTGTGGGTGTGTGTGTGTGTGTGTGTGTGTGTGTGTGTGTGTGCGTGTGTGTGTTGTACTTACAGTCTGGATCCTTGGTGGAGACCTTGTCCGACATGGCAGAGGGTTCACTGTTCCCCACGGCGTTGATGGCTATGACCCTAAGGAAGTAATTCTTCTCGTCTTTGATCTGATCCGGGCCGAGCCTGATCGTTCGCTCTTTGACTGGACGGGGGGTGACACGCTGCCACTTGAGCTCGGGACGCGCCTCTGCCACCTCCACGTAGTAGCCGGTGATGGGACTGCCTCCGTCCTTCTCTGGAATCTTCCAGGAGATGGTGATATGCTCCCTGCTTGAGTCTGGGATCGCCAACTCCACAGGAGGAGAAGGAACACCTGGGAGAGGAGAGGAGAGGAGAGGATGTCATCGCACAAGTTTGTTCATATTGTTCCTGTAGTTAGATACTTATTATAAGAAGTGATCTTGTTTGTTACAGTGTTTGAATGAAGCGATGTGATTGGTTGAATGAAGTGGGCCTTACCTTTTCCGTCCTCGATGGTGAAGATCTCGGTGGGTTCGCTCGGCTCTCCCGCTCCGGCCTCGTTCTCCGCTCGCACCTGGAACTGAACGTCTGCCCCTTCTTCCACCTCAGTCACTTTGAACGTGGTATTTTTGTCTGGAGTCTTACAAACCTTCAACCAGCGGGTTGAAGTCTTCTCCTTCATCTCTATCGCATACCTGCAAACAACAAAGCAACTCTTAGCCTCCTCATAATAAGCAAAACAAATCTTTATTTTTGGTAGAATTTGTGTATCGACCATTTTCACTATGTGTGGTTAATTTATATGGTAATGTTTTTTGCAAAAAACATTACATTAAAATTTTCGTTCTTGTTTTTCCTTCTACCATATGTTATGCTAACTTTTATTATGCATTACTATTGTTTTATAGATTTTTTTTTACTATGATTGTGTAAGTGTCTTTTTATGTTGTCTTACCTAAGGACGGGTCGTCCACCAATGGTCTTGGGTGGATCCCACTTGAGGTCCACATATTTCTTGGTGACCTCCGCCGCAATCAGGTTCAAGGGTGGTCCGGGAGTCGCTGCACAGCAAATAATCAATATTAATGGATAACACCAAGGGTTTCACATGTGAACAGATAAGTAGAATGTAAACTACCAATGACCAAATACATACTAATTAACTAATTAATTAAGTTACAACTTACTGAAGGTGTCCTTAGCCAGGACGGAGTCTTCCAGTTCGATAAATTCTCCCTGCCCGGCCTTGTTTTCGGCAGCCACTCTGAACAGGTACAGAGCGCCCTCGGTGAGGGGTGCCACCGTGTATTTGAGATCCTTGACGGCGGTGTCCACGGCCGTCCAGGTCTTACGCTTAACGTCTCTCTTCTCCACCACGTAGTTGGTGATGGGAGAGCCTCCGTTGTTCTCGGGAGCCTGCCAGGTCAGATCGGCACTGTTCTTGGTGACGTTGCTCACGTGCAGGAACAGAGGGGCGTCAGGGGGAGCTACGGAGCACAGAGGGGGAAAGATCAGTGGTGGAAGAAGTACTCTCATGGTATAAAACAACATTTAATTTAGATTTATATGTTCCAATTCCAAAAACCCAATGAAATTATGAATCACAATTATTTGTATGACATTTAATCATCAACTAAAAGTTCATGATCGTGACAGGCCTAGTGGCTGGACTCACAGAGTTTCTCCTGGCAGATCACAGGGTCGCATGGTTCGCTGGGTTCACTCTCTCCGGCCTTGTTGTAGGCCCGGACCCTGAAGGAGTACTCCTGCTTCTCAATCAGACCCTTGAGGACGTGCTCGGTGTGAGGGATGTCCTCTGGGACGCGGATCCATTCCTCGTTTCCTGTCTTCTGGAACTCGATGATGTAGCCTTCGATCTTGGCTCCTCCGTCGTGTTCGGGTCGGTTCCACTGCAGGCCGATGGAGGTCTTGGCGGTTTCCTTGACTTCAGGCTTGCCGGGTGCCCATGGTGGATCTGCAAGACAACACCAGGATTTAATTATCTGACCATCAAACCTGTAATGTGAACTATAATACGTTTCTTCTGGTCACAGAGAGAACAGAGCAACCAGTGACAGATTGATGAGTGACATTACCAATAGGATCTTTGATCAGGACGGGATCTGTGTCAGCGCTGGGCTTTCCAGGACCGGCCAGATTCTCAGCCAGAACACGGAAGCGGATCTTCTGCTTGGTGGGGAGACCTTTCACCCTGAAAAACACACAATAGCTTAGTCTGAATGAAGTGATTTTTATTTTATTACATTTCTTGGTTAAAATAAGTGTTATATATCTCTATATTCTGAGAGCTCTTTTACCTGAAGGTGGTGTCCTTGATGGGCAGTTTGTTACATCTGATCCATTTGTCAGTTTCAGGGTCAAACTTCTCCACCCAGTATCCAGTGATGGGACTTCCTCCATCCTCATCAGGCTCAATCCAGCTCAAGGTCACGGCGTCCTTGGCGATGTCAGAGGGAGTCACTCTGATTGGAGCGCCGGGTGAATCTGAAACACGTCACACCGTTAGATAAAAGACAGAGAACACACCTGACCAGGACTTTCCTATTGAATCGCCGAAAGATTGTCCTAGTCCAAAAAATGCAAGTTATGATTTTGTGCGACATTTGTACGACCTCCGAACAGTCAAGACCCTGTGATCTTTGGTGCCCCCCTCAAGTGGGTTTCCAGGTTGGAAACCACTGCGATGAGACTTACCAAAGGAGTACTTGGCAACGATGGGCAGATGCTCGGCGGGTTCTCCGATGCCATACTGGTTCTCAGCGCTGACCCTGAAGATGTACTCTTTCAGGGGCGTCAGCTTGATGGCGTTGAAGGTGGTGTGCTTCACCGTGGCTGAGAGCTTGACCCACTCCTCCTTGTCTGTCTGTTTCCTCTCCACAATGTAGTTGGCGATGGGAGAGCCTCCGTCATCTCTGGGCGGGTTCCAGGCCAGGACGCAGCTCTCGTTGGTGATGTCGGAGATGTCGAACGCAGCGGGTGGACCGGGCTTGTCTGCAAGGAGACAAGGTTTATTATAGTTTGATTGATTGAATATCTTATAGATATTTTTAGAGGTACAGAAGAACGGGTTCAAAAAACGCCAAATGGATGAGACACAAAAAAGCCAAAGGCTTGTTTCCATAGTCAAAAAACACATTCTCTTCTAACAGATGTAGTGTATGCTGTATATGTGTATAATTATACAAATATTTTTTGGTGATGTATACATGTTATGCTTTTTTATGTATCGATTAAAAATAACAGCATTTGTATACTGTACCGAGGATGTTGACGTCAACGGTAGCGGTAGCTCGTCCGCATGCGTTGACAGCTTCAATAATATAGGTGGAACTGTCCCCTCGGGTGGTGTTGGCGATGGACAGTTTGGAGGTCCCAGGCTGGGTGTCGATGGCGATGCGTTCGTCAGCATTCAGGACCAGGTCAGCCTTGGTCCACTTCACCCTGGGGTCAGGTTTACCCTTCACCTCGGCTGGAAGCTCGATCTTGGTTCCGGCCCGCGCGGTCAGACCCGCCAACAGCTTCACATCCAACTGGATCTCAGGAGGTTCTGGTGGGATGTGAACATTGATGGAAGTGAGTTTGAAGTGAATACATTTCACATTTACAATAAGTGGATGACAAAAGTAAATACTATAAGAAAACAAACATGTTTGACAGATGAAAATGCCAGTTTACCTTTAGCATCAACAGCTTGAATCTCATCAGTGGCCTTGCATGGCCTGCCGCTTCCCAGACTGTTGTAGGCCTTCACATGGTACGCGTACCACTGACCCTCGGTCAGTCCTGTCACCTGCAACCTGCCAATGCAATAACAACACCCGTTAGACCAGTGCCTAATATCAACCAACTGAGGAAATGGTTGCTCTAGATCCCATACCAGGTGAAGGTGCTGAGAGTGTGAATGTGTTTTGTCAATCTGGAGTAATGTCTTACTTGAGTTCAGGCATGGGCTCTCCACACGGCTCCCACTTATCCGTCCCACGTTGGCACCTCTCCACCATGTAGCCCCTGATCTGAGACCCTCCGTCGTACCTGGGTGGGTCCCAGGACAGGAAGATGCCTTGGGCACTCCTGTCTCTCCACTTGAAGCTCTCAGGTGGGTCCGGAACAGCTGGGAGACACACACACACACAACAACCAGTCAGGTTCTGACACCCAGCATGTCTCTGTGGTTTCTTATAGACATCAATGCTCCAATGCGTGTCTGATCAGTGATCAATAATAAATCAATACTCACTGGCAGGAGAAGAGACATTGACGGGATCGTTGTGATAAGCCGGTTCTCCGGGTCCACACTTGTTACAGGCAGCCACGCTGAACAGATACTCTTTACCTTCCATCACATCTGTCACTGTGTACTCCAGGTCCTGAACACCGGTGGCAACCTGGACCCCATCACAAACATTACATCATCATCATCACATTCTGATTAACAATATTTTTTACTTGAGTAAAAGAGGCAATACCAACATGTAGAAATACTCTGTTCCAAGTAAATGTCCTGTAGTAAAAATTGTACTTGAGTAAAAGTAAATATTGGCATCAAAATGCAAAAGTAAAAGTAAAGTAAAAGTATAAAAAATATTTCAAAAATAGCAGATCTACAAGCTGCCCACCTTGACCCAGGTCTTGCGGGACACTTCTCTCTTCTCTATGTGGTAATGGGTGACTGGACTTCCTCCGTCGTGTTCTGGAGCCTCCCACATCAGATGGACATGGTGTCTGGTCACCTCTGAAATCTTGAAGTCCTTAGGAGAACTTGGCGCAGCTGGGGAAATCAACAAAAATGTTGTTTATGTTGCTGATCAGAGACTGGAGGATGTAGTTTGACCTCCATGTTATAGTCACCTACCTACTATATATGAACGTTATATGAATATTTCTGTATAATCCAAGTGCTCAGTCTCAGACATTGAATAGGAGACAGACGAGACATTGAATAGGAGACGGCGTCCTTACCGATGACATTGACATCGATCTCTCCGGAGACAAAGTTCACGTCATTCTCCAGGGTCAGGGTGTACGTTCCCTTGTCTGGTCGGACGCTGGGAGAGATGGTCAGCTCTGTGTAGGTAGGCTTGGTCACCATGGACACACGCTCATCGGTAGAGCTAAGCTCCTTGTCTCCGATGGTCCACTTGGCGTTGGGGGTGGGGTATCCAGTGAGGGGGACGCGGATGGTCAGAGGGTGTGGGACGATCACCTCCAGGCCGTTCCTGAATGCGCTTAGGTCCATGCTTGGACCAGCTGAGGACAGAGACGGGGGACATTTATTAATATGGATTATGGAATACTAAATGAGGGCAAAAATAGACCAAAAGGTCAATAGCGACTTTACGAGTAAATTATCAGTAGACATTTTACCATGAGGATCATCAGCCGTCAGAGGTCCTAGTTGTTCCGCTGGGAGTGACACTCCAGCAGCGTTCTCAGCACACACTCTGTAGTAGTATACCTGACCAGCCTTCAGACCAGTCACCTGAAACATACAACACAGTATAAATATCACTACATAATGCACTTCATACTTCAACTATAATAATAAAGAGATTATGTTTTACTATCTAAATAAATATCTGAAAATTGTGTGTGTGTGTGTGTGTGTGTGTGTGTGTGTGTGTGTGTGTGTGTGTGTGTGTGTGTGTGTGTGTGTGTGTACGAACCCTAAAGGAGAGGTCCTGGCAGAGTCTGGGGTTACATCTCATCCACTTGTAGATACCATCATCACACTTCTCAATGATGTATCCAGTGATCATACTGCCTCCGTTACTGGCGGGTGTCTCCCAGGTCAGAGTCACCGCCAACGTTGTTTGATCACTGAAGTTCAGGTTCTGAGGAGGGCTGGGTCGATCTATAGTAAAACACAGATTTAGTTTAGCTCTTTTTCAGCAAATTAATATGTATAATATAATTAATATAGTTGCTGTCTTTTTATGCGTTTTCTCACCGATGGGGTCCATGATCTTGACGGGGTCGGTGGCCAGGCTGGGTCTGCCGATGCCGGCCTTGTTCTCAGCTCTGACCCTGAAGATGTACTCCTTGTTCTCCACCACGTCGTTCAGAGAGGCCGTCAGGTCTTTGGCACCGCACACCATGGCCGTCTCCCACTTCACAGACGTCCTGTCGCGGAGCTCGATGACGTAGGCCGTGATCTCAGAGCCGCCATTGGACTTGGGAGGTTCCCAGACGAGAGTAGCGCCATACCTGTTCACCACGCTCACCTTGACATTCTCTGGTGCGTCTGGGACATCTGGGAGACAAGAAACACATTACATTACTTTACAAACTCTTGGGTGTGGTGAATTCTTAGTCACACAGTTCCAGTAAATGCATATTTAGTAGACAGTGGTAAATATGAGTTGAGTTCCTCTGCTTACCAAACTTATTCTTGGCCTGCACAGCTTCATCTGTAGCGACAATAGCTCCATAGCCCACTCTGTTGCGAGCACAGACCCTGAAGAGGTACTTGTGGTCTCTGTTGAGGCCACTGACACAGTACTCTGGAGTGTCGGAGCGGTCTGTGGCCAGCGTCCACGTCTTACGCTTGATGTCGCGTCTCTCGACCATGTAGGCCACAATCTTGCTGCCTCCGTCGCTCTCGGGCTCCTCCCATGCCAGGCTGACCTCACCGTCAGTCGTGTCCACCACTCGCAGGTTCTTCACAGGACCCGGGACATCTGAAAACAAACAAAAAAACATAATTTAAACTCTGCAACCTCGCAACCTAGGGAGATGGGACAACCAGTAACATTTGTTATTAGAGCCATTATTAATAGGTGATTCATTTAAGGAGCCTCACCGATGACGTCCAGATTAATGATGGCCTCTCCTTGTCCGTGTTTGTTCTTGATGACGACCTTGTATCGTCCCTGGTCCCCCTTGGCGGGACTCTTCAGACGGTACTCGGTCTTGTCGGTGGTGGTGTCGATGTTCTGGACCGGCAGGCTGGTTCCCTCAAAGAGCCAGTCGGCGTCTGCGCGAGGGTAGGCGTCGTAGGGCACCACCATGAGGAAGGGCTTACCAGCATCTGTCACCAGGTTCTGATCCGTGGTCTTGATCTTTGGAACAGCTATTAAACACACAGTCATAGGTTTAATCCAGTGGTTCCACCCCCAACCCACCCGCTGTGATCTTCGAAAACGCTGGTTTAATCAATGATCTTCAGTCAATCTGTCGATCACTTAGTGGATCAGTCACTCATTTCATCATTTGTTCATTCAATTCATCCATTCACCCACCAATCGCACTGGCTCATTCTCTAATCATGGAATTGTCAAATTATTTAAAAGCATCTTCACATACCTGCCAGTTCCAGCTTGGCCTTGGCGTCTTTGTCCTTGGCCACAATCCTGTACTCTCCCTGGTCACGAGGCCTGATCTCACACACCTGCAGACGGTGGACTTTGCCCTCGCTTATCATCTGGTATTTGTCTCCCTGGACAATAATCATATTGTTTCTCATCCACTTCACTTCCACTCTGTCTTTGTTGAGCTCCACCTCGAACACAATGTCCGAGCCTGGAGGCTCAAACACGTCCTGGGGAGGTCTGACGATCTCCACTGGGGTCTCTGTGAAGAGACATGGAACATGAGGACTTCGCACAGAAATCACAAACCTTAAATAGAAATGAGTGCTATAGGAAAATGAACGACTTGCCTTCAACAAAGAGCCTGGCCCGGGTCCTTCTGTCTTCAATACCACAGGCATATTCACACTCATCATCAGGTCTGCAATTCCTGATGATCAGTCTGCACGTACTACCTTCTTTTTCCATGTGGAACCTGCAAAATAAATGGTGCATTGTGAGCTTGTAGATCAGCTATTTCCGCTATTTTGTGCGACACCGTTGTACAACAAGGTATTTAACCAGACTAATCGATTTAGTAAATTAGTATAAAATGTATTTAAAAAATAAATCATAATTTATTATGCTCCTTACCTGGGACTTTCTCTGATCTCACGTCCCTCTCTGTACCATTTAACGGTAGCCTTCTCTTTGGACACCGTGCAGGTGAACTCTGCGTCCTCAAACTCAAGGATGGTCTGGTCTTTGAGCTGCGCAGAGAAGTCTGTGGGAGCCTCGCTAATGATCAGCTCCGCGGAACACTTGTCGTCTCCGATCATGGCAGTGTACTCTCCCTCGTCGGCCATGGCGCAGTCCTTGATGGTCAGGGTGTGTTTGAGTCCGTCCACCCTGTACACGATGCGCTTGCTGAGGGTCACCTCCTCTCCGGCCTTCATCCACTTGACGGTGACCTCCGGGCGGCTGACCTTGCACACAAAGACGACGGTATTCTTCTCCTGGGTCTCGATGTCCTCGATGGGGTCCAAGAACTTCATCTTCTCCGCTAGAAGTTCACAGGAAGCAGGTTTTAATGGAGGTAATTAAAAAGTTTGAGAACCACTGATTCAAGTCTTCCAGGTGAATTCACTTACCTGCTACTTTAGCACTGGCAGAGCTGTTGGCGTTTTCTCCTCTCTGATTGGTCAGAGTGATGGTGTAGTTGGCTTCATCAGCCTTCCCGGCCTCTTTGATCCTCAGCGAGAAGATGTTCTCTCTCTGGAGCATGATGTACTTTCCGCTCTCAAACAAGGTCTCGTCGTTCTTCAGCCACTTGGCCTTGGCTCCGTCCGAGTTCACCTCACAGTTGAACACAACCTCGCTTCCCTCCTTCACCTCCGTATTTCTGATGGGGGTGACGATTCTCAGTTTCTCTGCGAAGAGAAAACAGGCACGTGTTGACCAGGAATCAGACAAACTAAAGAGGAGGGATATGGGGCTCTAAGGCATAACAGATGAAAGGAGTCATGACGACAGAAAGCTGAATAACTCACCAAGCACAACCAGGTCGGCTGAAGCTTTGACTGTGCCGATCACGGCAACGAATGCTCCCCCGTCTTTAATCTCGCATGTCTTCACAACAAGAGCTCTTCTCTTCCCATCGCTGACAATGTCGTACTTTTCTCCAACTTGAATCTCCTGTTTGCCTCTATACCACTTGACTTCAAATGTCTCTTTGGAGACGGAGCAGACAAACTCTGCCTTCTCTCCCTCCACCACCTCCTGGCTCTGAGGCCTGGAGATGAACTCGGCGGCAAGCTCTACAAGCAGGACAGGAGAAGAACACATCCCAGGTCAGTTTGTGGAGGAAGGCACTACATGTTTACATCATTTAATAAAACAAATCTTCATGTACCAAGTGGTGATACGTTTTAAGAAGGAGGGCTACGGCGTTCAAGACTTGTCAATAGTTGTTAAACGGTGCTCTTTGTGTAAAAAAAGAAAGGGGCAAAGAAAATCATTCTTGTTTTACAAAGAGTGCCTTGTACTTATTTTTGTTTTAGACTACATACATGTTTGTTGTAAATTCTAATACTGTTAGGATGTTATTACCGTTCAGTTTCAGTGTGGCTGATGTCTTGACTTCGCCCAGTTTGCAGTGGTACTCCCCAGCGTCCTCCATCTTCAAGTCCTGGATGATGAGGATTCTCTTCCTTCCATCCACGATTTGTTCGTATCTTCCTCCCTCTGGCAGCTCCTGGTCTCCTTTGTACCAGACAACCTCTGCTCCTTCCTTAGACACCTCACAGATCATCTTCACGCTGTCCGTCTCTGTTCCCTCAACATTGGACAGGTTCTTGGTGAACCTGGCAGCTTCCTCTGTGCATGGGGAAGAGAACACAGGGGGGTCTTAGGAACCGTTTGACGTGCTTTCAATGTCAGCAGAAGTCTTTCATCGGTTTCGCCTTATTTGTATTTGAAATTGAGAGCTGAAACATTTCTTTGAATGACAATTAAATAAAATGTCATGATCCTGACAGCCCTAAATGTAGAGAGTGAGAGAGAGAGAGAGTCTTACCAACGACAGTGAGCATTCCAGAACTCTTGGAGGTCCTGGCATCACATTCATACTCGGCTTCATCGTCAAACACTGACTTGTGGACTATAAGAATCCTCTGGAGTCCCGTGGCGATGATCTCATACTTCTTACCCTTCCTTATCTCAGCTCCATCCCTGAACCAACGCACCTGGACCACCATGAAACAAAACCAACAACAATGTTATGACCATTCCACAAACTTGTCCCATAAGGGAATTATCATTATGTATTATATTATTAATTTTTTACATTAGTCTGTAGAGTTAGAATGTCATTATTGTTATTCCCTAATCTTTAAATAAGATATACCGGGATTATTCCATGTATATTTGATCATGCTGGGACTATTCCATGATGTGTATTCAGATCTTACCTTAGCAGTCTCACGTGACACTTCACATTCAAACCTGGCAGATTCCTTCTCTGCAACCTCCACATCATGGAGAGGTTTACCGAACTCCACAAACGGAGCTGTGGATGGGCACAGAACACCACAATTATACGTTACATTTTGATATGACATGATTATATACATCATTACAATCTTAGAGCTGTCTGGTAAAATGAACATAAAATAAAACTGAACGCACGTGTGACTTCCAAGAAGCAGGAGGTCTTGAAGTCCTTGGCGTCGCAGGTGTACATCTTGCCATCCTCCAACTGACAGTCGTGGATGAGGAGTATTCTCTTGCGGCCATTGACCTGTGGGTCGTGCTTCTTGGTCTTGCGGATCTCCTGTCCATTTTGGAGCCATGTGACCTGTGCAAGAATCATGGTAGAATCAATTTTTAATGTACTACAATGTTTAATGTACTATACCACTACCCTGAATGTTTAATGTACTTCTCCCATGAGCTTATGTACAAAACTTCTATTGTACAACGTGAAGTGTCTTTGACTCTGTTTGCCTCAACAATTGCAGATTGTTGAACCAATTATCATTGATATACAGAATTCGTGGACTGACCTCAGCGTTCTCTCGGGACACTTCACACTCCAGAGTAGCAGTGGCCTCCTCTTCAACGGTCTGGTCTACCAGAGGTTTGGTGAACTCCACCGACGGATCTGTTCAGCAACACACACATAAACCTTCATTAGTCAGACAGTCATGACATGGCCAAAATAGGGATAGATTATTAATCTGTGGCACCCCTAGACCGTATGAAAACTAAACAGTCTGTAATGTGTTTTGATGTGTTTACCTCTGACAATCAGCTCCGCCTGGCTCACAAAGTCCTTGGCTGTGAGTTTGACCTCTCCAGCCTCTGACTGCTTGATATCTCTGACCGTCAAAGAGTGGATTCTGCCATCAGCCCTGGTCACCACCTGCAGGAAAACACATTCCATTAATGGTCTGATACCTCTGGGCCAATATTATACACATCTAGGGGCCACACAACGTTTTAGGTGCCAGGGCCTGTCTACCATGCATTTCTGTGGTAAAGACTTTACACTCATCAATGTCACGTTTGGTTCTCCTGGCTGTGCTCGATCATTTACGACCTGACGCTGAATCGACAAAACATATTTTTTTGCTATTTTTGCTCTCCCAGCAGCAGGTGGTGCTATGAGTAGAAAACAGCCCTCATCACCCAGCAGTTGAGTTGTAACTGCTGTTAAAAATAACCTGCTGTTATCTGAGACAGATAGACCCCCGCTGTGACCAGAACCTTATATGTGCAATGTGCTGCTCTGACCAATTCATCACACATCATCAATTTTTAAAAATCCTTACAATCAAAATGACTTATTGGGCATATAATAATATAAACGGTTGAATATAAATTAGTTTGGTGTGAGTCAGCTGTAGTAATTCTAGTACCATGGTACGCTGGATACCATGGGTCTGTGGATTACCATTTTTGCATCTGCTAAACCTCTGTTTTGTTGGTGTGCAAGCATTCCTTTTGTCTTTTGTTTGGCTTACACACCTGACTTTTTGGACATTTCAATAAGAGCGCAAACTTTTCTCTCATCTTTGTTGTTACATGTGGATTACTGTAAATAATTAAGCCTTGCCAAGCCATGTGGCCCATAGGAAAAAAGTGGATTACTGTACTGTAATGTAATGACCTGACTGTGTTGGATTGTGTTGTACGTATAGTGTTGTGTTGTATTGAGTTTTAAAGCATTATGTTGTATAGTTTCCCACAGCATTGTGTGGTGTTGTATAGTGTCAAGTAGCGCTCTACTCACTCTGTCACTTTCCGTCATCTTCTGACCTCCCAGGAACCACTCCACCTTTATGCCGTCATAAGACAGCTCACACTCGAAGGTGGCCGTTTCTCCGGCCGTCACCGTCACGTCCTTCAGAGGTCGCATCAACGTGATGGAGCGTGCTGCAGAGGACATGGTCAGTTTGTTCAGTAAGCTCTCATTAAAACATCCCGCCTGTTGGTTCTTCTATGTTGTTAACATTCATATGCTGAGGAGAGCTGCCTCACAGAGGAGAGACATGGGACTCTTCAGCCACTCTAGATAAGGCCTTCTAAAATAACCCCACGAGCTGATTGGCTCAACAGCTTCGTAGAGACACACTGCTGTTCTAGTTGCACAACAGTGAGTCCCATGTTATATCTCTGTTTCTGGAGACAGACTGTTTGCCAGATAATTTTCAAACAGAAGTAAATCAAAATGTGTAAATCAACCAATACTGTAAGTAGTCAAAGCATATCTAGGTTTCTACTTAGCAAAAATGAAAATTCTAAAATAAAAGATAAGCTAGTAAAAGATATCTAGTAAATAGAGAAATGACTGACCTTTCACTCTGAGCTGGGCGTTAGATTTGGCGTTAGCTGCCCGGAAGTCAACGGGTCCTGCCATCTCCTTACTACAGTTATACAGAATCAACATATGTTTCTTTCCTTCTTCTTTGATCTCCACATCCTGGAAAGAAGAGACACAGCAATGCTTCAGTTCAGTTATTTTCTAAAAGCCTTCAGTTCAAGGATAATGCGGTGGTTCTCAGCCAAATGTGGAACAGTTTAAACATTTGAGTGGTTCAACTCACATTAGAGTTGTGGATAGCTTCTCCCTTCAGCTCCCAGTGGCCATGCACGTCTGTCTCAGAGATCTCGGTCTCAAACTTAGCTGTCTCTGTCTCTGTCACTTCCACGCTATACAGCGGACGCACAATCTTAATGTCACGTTCTGCAGACACAAAATAAAATACAACAAGTTTGGGCATTAGCTTCATGAGGTAAAGATTACAATGTACAATGTAAATTTTGCGCTGCACGCTCACATGTGGCTTTTTTATTTAGGCGCCTTGCCCACGGCCTAAAGGTTTACCTTCAATGCTCAGGTCGGCTGTGGTTTTGTCTGAACCACAGTCACAGGTGTAAGTTCCGATGTTGGACTTGTCTGCCGTCTTGATGGTCAGGATGCGCTTTTTGCCATCAGTTTTGATGGTAATGTTCTTGGAGGGAATGATTTCCTTTCCGTCTTTATACCATTTCACGTCTCCGGAGGACTTGCTCAGCTCGCACACCATAGGGATCTCATCCTTCTCCACTGCTGTGTAGTTCTGCAGCTTGGACGCGAAGTACAGATCTCCCTCTGCAAGGAACAATCAAGTCATTAACAAGGTTGTCACGATCATGACATTTTAGATGATTAATTGTCATAATAACAATTTTGGTTTACTCACCGACAACATTGAGCATGGCTGTTACAGCCTTCCCCATGGCTTCCACTTTGATCATGGAGGTGTCATCAATGGTCACCTCCTTGAAGGCCAGAGTGTGGACCTTTTCTACATCTGACATGTGGACAACCTTGCTGGGATGCAGGCGTACGTCGTTTTTGTACCAGACTACTGGGATCTTGTCGTGTGACAGTTCGACACTGAACTCCGCCGTCTCGCGCTCCTTAACTGTGACGTCTTTAATCGGCCTGACAAACTCCAAACGGATACCTGTCATGGGAAAATATTTACAACATTGAAGTGTAAATTACACTAGATCGGTGGTTGGTTCCCAAAAAATAAGAGAGAAAAGAAGCTGCATGTGAAAAGATCTCAGCATACAAATAATGGAAAGCGGACATCAATTCATTTGAAACATCAGTGTTACCTTGAATAACGAGCTTGCCAGACGTCCTCTTGTCCTCTGCCTCAAACGAGTATTTGCCTTCATCTTCAAAAGCGGCTGCTTTGATGACCAGGGTGTGGATCAGTCCCTCGTGCAGCAGCTCATACTTGTCGTCGCTCTCCAGATCCTGAGATCCTTTGAGCCAACGGAAGCTCTTCGGAGCTCTGGACATCTCCACCTCAAACCTGGCCTCGTCCTTCTCGTACACTTGCACGTCACTCAGTGGTGTGAGGAAATTGAGTGGAACATCTGTTGTAATGTTGAAGAAGGATAGCATTTTAGACTCAATTGTGTTGAGCAGTGAATTGTAATAGGTTGCTCAGGTGTAGATTCATTAAAACCAGTGGTGGAATAAGTACTCCGATTTTTTAATTAAGTAAAAGTAGCAATACCACAATATAAAAAATACTCTGTGATAAGTAAAAGGCCTTTATTCAAAACTGGACTTGAGTAAAAAGGTTTGGCATCAAAATATACTACAGTACCAAAGTAATAGTACTAAAATTCTTTTAAAAAAAATTAACTTTTGAAAATAGCCTATCTACAAGCTCACAAGGCTATCTTAATAGGGCTCCTTACCTTTCACTTTCAGGTTAGCAGCACACTTGGCATTGGCAGCGCTGTAGGACACCTCGCCTGTCTGGGCCACTTTGCAGTTGTACAGGATCAGACTGTGTTTGCCTCCCTCCTCAATTATATCAACCTCCTGTCAACAGCACACAAACACCAGTGATGAGCAGGGTTATTATGGTTAAAGCTGTACTTCTTTTTAGTTATTACAATGTTATTTAGTCACATTTTGGTAGAGTATGTTAACACAATTTTAGTTAGTCTGCCTGCAAATAATATAGTGCTTGTGCTCACAGTAGAGGCATTCAGGACTTCTCCGTTCAGTTTCCACTGTCCATGGATATCGCCCTCAGAGATCTCCACCGTGAAGCGAGCGGTCTCGCCGTCAAACACCTCAACACCGTACATGGGACGAACCACCTTGATGTCACGAGCTGACGTTGACAAATGGAAACATAAAAGTAAATAACATATAAAAGCATTTCAAACCATTTCATGGTTTGATACTCCGGAGAAAGGTTTGCCAACTTCAAGTCTCAGACCGGACTTTTACCTTCAATGCTGATGCTTGCCGTGGTCTTGTCCGTTCCGCAGTCACATATGTATTTTCCTTTGTCCTTCTCCTCCACTTTCTTCAGGACCAGAGTTCGGCGCGTGCCCTCGGACTTCATGACCACCGTCTTGGAGGCGGTGATCTCCTTATCACCGAAGTACCACACGACGGGCACGTCCTTACTGAGCTCGCACCCCAGAGTCACCTCGTCTTTCTCTGTGGCTGTGAAGTCTGTCAACTTCACCACAAACAGTGCATCTCCCTCTGAAAACAAAGAATGGAAATCACACAGTTAAAGAATGAAAGGAAGGAAGGAAGGAAGGAAGGAAGGAAGGAAGGAAGGAAGGGAGGAAGGAAGGAAGGAAGGAGGGAAGACAAGAGATGGAGAGGAGAATACACAAGATGACAGTAGAGTATATCATGTTACCTAGGACCGTCAGTCTTGCCATGGAGTAAATTCCTTTGGCCTCTGCCTTGATTTGGCAGGTATCATCTAGAGTCAACTCCCTCATTTCTAATGAGTGTTTCTTTCCATCCACATGTGTGATCAGCGTTCTGCTCACATGGAGCTTGACTTCATTACGATACCAAACCACTGGTATGTTCTCATGACTGAGCTCCAGCTCAAATCGGGCTGTGTTACGCTCTTTTACGGTTTGGTCCTGAATCGACTGGACATATTTGAGCCTCATACCTGCAATACATCAATTAAAACGGACAACAAGGTTTTTTGCTATTGGCTGCTCGCTTACGTGCCTGCACATCCAGCAGGAAACAGTGACAAAAGCTATTAAGACATCGGGAACCTCCAGGATATGAAGATGTGGACGTCCAATACTTACCCTCAACTGTCAGCTGAGCAGCGGACGTGTGTCCCAACACTTCGACAGTGTACTGTGCCTCATCGTCAAACTCACAGGTATTTATAATCAGCATGTGTTTCTTTCCATCATCGATTATATCATATTTAGGGCCTGGGGTGATCACTTCAGACCCCCTCCACCACATCACTTTTGAAACATCCTTAGTGATGGTGCATTCAAATTTAGCCTGTTTCTTTTCAGGCACAGACACTTCCTTCAGAGGCTCTGTGAAGGCCATTTCGATTTCTGGGAGGTGTGAACAGTGTCACAGTGTCACAGTTATTCACAAAGACAAAACCAAGCTCACAGCGGTCTCACCTTGCTATTATCAGTGGTGGAAGAAGTACTCACATTTGTCCAGAAGTAACCAGTTACTTAAGTTGTTTTATGAATTGTAGTGGAGTAAAAAGCACAATAAAAAAGCACCTTAACTTGTACTTAAGTGCAGTACTTGAGTAAATGTACTTTCCACCACTGACTATGACCATGCTGTATTGTAAGGTGTGCGGTGGACAGGTGTGTTTACCTTTGACGTTGAGCATGGCGCTGGTGACAGCATTCAGAGCCTGATAGGACACTTCTCCAGCCTGGTCCACCTGCACGTTCTTCAGGGTCAGGAAACGTTTCTTGCCCTCAGCCTTGATGTCACATGTCTGAAAAGGAAACCAAGGTTAAATGATAAATCTCAAAACATTGTTAATTATGTCAAAGCTTATAAGAACAGATAAATACTGTACATCTAAATAAAAACAACAACAGTATGTGTGTGCATAAACCATGTCATAAGTCTTACAGGTGTTCTGGTGAGGACCTGGCCCCTGAGCTTCCACTCTCCAGCCACATCAGCCTCAGAGATCTCTGTGTCAAAGTTGGCCTCCTCCTTCTCAACCACCTCCACACTCTTGAGGGGCTTCAGGACCTCAGCCTCGCGCTCTCCCAGCGTGAGTTTGGCAGCATATCTGCAATCTTCCACTGTGATGGTATATTCTGCCACGTCGTCGGGCTGGCAGTTGTTGATGGTCAGACTCATGTTCTTTCCGTCCTTCTTCATCTCCACCTTATCGGAGGGAACGAGCTCGTCGTCGTTCTTGAACCACTTATAGTTGGGAGTGTCCTTGTACAGCTCCGCCTTGAACGTGGCCTTGCTCTTTGGTTTCACGTGCTGGTCTCTCAGTGGCTTCACAAGCCAGTCTTTGACGATTTCTGTTGTGTAGAAAAATGAAACGACATTTAGGTCAGTGTCCCTTGATGGGGGTGCGCCAAAGACCACAGGAGGGGGGCATGAGGCCTTGTCTGTATGGAGGTAGTACAACATTTTAATGTTGCACAAAATCATAACTAGCATTTTTTGGGTCCGGGTTAAATAAGCACTGAGGACCTTACAGTGTAGATTGGGGTCCTAGACATTTGAAAAAGTAGTATCAAATGGGGGTCCGTGGCCTAATGCATATCAACCTGGGGGTCTTTGAAATTCAAAAGGTTAATAATCATTGCTCTAGCAGTGCATAGGTCAAATAATAAACCTATACTTGAGAGAAATATGATGTTTCTATAAACCAGATGTTACTCCTTACCGATCACTTTGACGTTAGTTGTGGTCTTGACGTCTTCCTGTCCGTCCACCTCGCATGTGACCAGCCCAGCGTCCGCTTCCGAGGAGTTCTGGATGGTCACGGCGTGCTGCATTCCGATGATGTTGATGGCCACCTTGCCGGCCTTCTTCTTCAGGACTTCGCCGTTCCTCTTCCAGATCACGTCTTTCTCTTTGTTCAGCTCACAAGTCATGTAGACGGGCTGTCCCTTCATGCAGGACGTCTCCTCATTCAGCTCAGTCACCCATTTCAGAGGGAGTTCTGGAGGCACGCAAATTAAACATGCAGTGGTGGAATTAGTACTAAAAAGGATTGACTTAAGTAAAAGTAGCAATATGCTCTGTTACAAGTAAACGTCCTCTATTCAAAATTGGACTGTAAGAGTGCAAAAGTACATTATGAAGAGACAATAAACAATAAACAATAAACAATACACAATACACAATAAACAATAAACAATAAACAATATAAAGAATGTATGACACTGCCATAGTGCTACAATTGACTGGTGCAAAACAACACTCCCCTTACCCTCAAAAATCAGTTTCCTTACCCTCAACAATCAGTTTGGCCACACATTGAATTTCCTTTCCGGCATTCTTGGCGATACATGTGTATTCCCCTTGATCAGCCAGCTGGACGTCAACAACTACCAGCTTGCGGTCTTTACCATCTGAGGTTAATTTGTGCTTGGGGTCTTCACGGAGGTTGGTACCATCCTTCTGCCATGAAGTTATGGCCGTGGATGGAGAAACCTCACACTCAAACACAGCGGCGCCGCCAATAGACTCAGACTCTTTCAACACGACGTCTTCGATCTTCTTGATGAACTTCAGAGGAACGGCCTTGAGTTTGAATCCTCCGAAAGGATCCTCTGGTGGTGTTGGGCCTTTTCCACCAGGCTTCAACCCTTTGCCTGCATCACCAGGAGACGGTGTTTGTCTTGCTGCAACACCAAACATAATATATCACAATTACATTTTCAGTACAATTATGACGATGAGACTGGATAACATACAACATACGGCATAAGATATGTGAGCTGTTAAAAGCAAGAAAGAAGATTCAAGAACTTGGAAGTTGTGTCAAGTTGACAGACATGACAAAGTTAACATGAAGAACATAAAGAGCTACTTTCTCACCCCCAAGTCCTCGGCCTCTGCCTTTAGGAGAACCCTCTGATGGTTTTCCATCTGGATGGAAACAACATGATGAGTTTGATGTCTAATGTAACAACACCAGCGATACCAAGAGAAGATGAACTGTAAGCTAAACTGACAGACGGACAGACGTACAGACATATTGACTAGAAATGTCAGATAAGTCAAGTAATGAGTGAAGATGATGAGCACCATAGTAATAATAATAAGCAAAGCGAGGTGTTACAGTGGTCAGACTAAATGAACAAAAGTCACTTTAGTACTGACAAACATACAGACGTTGATGTTGACATTCAATACAAAATGAAGACACATTTTAAGATGATGGAAACAATGACAATATGACAATGGAAGGACAGAATGATGGTAAGATGGATAATGACAGGTGGACAATGAGAACATGACAATGGAAGGACAGAAAGATGAAAAGATGGATAATGACAGGTGGACTATGAGAACATGACAATGGAAGGACAGAAAGATGAAAAGATGGATAGTGACAGGTGGACAATGAGAACATGACAACGGATGCATGGATGGATGGACAGACGGATTGACAGACGGATAGATGGTAGATGGATGGATAGTTGGTTGATTGGATGGATGGATGAATGACAGATAAGTAAGATGGTTGGATGAATAAGAATGATGGATGGCCTGATAAGATGGGTTGTAGGACAGATGTTGATGGATCAGTAGATGGGGATTAGATGATTCATCTGAGGTGGGATGGTAGGGATCTGGGTCGTCAGTCGGAGATGGATCAGCTTTCATCTCACCTCGTTTCCAGCCTGGCATGCCCGGGGTCTCCATCATCCCGTCCTCTGCTTCACCTTCCCACTCCAGCTCCCATCCCCAAGCCTCTTCCTCTTCCTGCTCTCCCTCAAGCTCCTCCTCTTCCACCTCCTCCTCCTGCTGGGTGGGTACTTTCTGCATTTGCACAGCTCCAGGGGACACCTCCTTCACGATGGGCTTCTTCTGTGGTTCTGCAGCCTTCTCCTCCTCTGGAGACACTTTCCTAGGGGTCTTTTTCAGAGTCACTGCTTCAATGGAATCTTTAGGAGAAACTGATTTAATGGAATCTTTAGGAGAAACTCCTTTAGGAGTTAGCTTCCTCTCCATTGGAACAGTCTCCAGTTCTTTAGGTTTAGGCTTCTCGGTCTTGGGTGATGGAGTCTTTTTCAGCTCCACCTTTTTGACCTGTTCCACAGGCAGCACTTTTTCCTTTTCTTTACCCACTTTAGGTGATGGAGTCTTTTTTAGTTCTATGCCTTTCTTTATGCTCTCTACCTGAGGTGCTTCTTTCCCTTTATCTTTGTCTTTAAGCTCTCCTGGAGGGCTGGGCTTCCCTGGAGGAGTAGGCTTCCGTGGAGGACTGGGTTCTCCTGGAGGACTGGGCTTTCGTGGAGGACTAGGCTCTCCTGGAAGACTGGGTTTTCTTGTAGGACTGGGCTTTCGTGGCGGACTAGGCTCTCCTGGAGGACTGGGTTTTCCCGGGGGACTGGGCTTTCTGGCAGCAACAGATGGCTCCTTGTCTTTCTCTTTAGGTTTTTCAGTCTCTCTCTCTGGAGTCCGTTCCACTCGCTGTGGTTCCTTTGGTTCTTTAAAACTATCATCTTTTAAAATTGGGCTAGCTACTTTCTCAGGTGTTTTTGCTTCAGCCTTTGGAGCCTTGGTGAATGGCTTGAGTTGAACTTGATCCTTTTCTTTATCTGGTGATGGGGTGACTTTAGCTTTGGCACGCAGCTTATCAGCATCTGTAGGTATTTCATCTTTTGGAGCTTTGTCTACTACCTTCTTTGGTTTGATCTCCTGCTCTTTAATATCAGGAACCCTGTCAGGGATCTTAGCGGCAGGTGTGGGTTCATCCTTTGGTTGACGCACAGCAGCAGTAGGTTGATCTCTCTGTGGGGTGTCGCCTCTTTCAAAAGGTGTCCGTGCAGCATCTCTCTTTGCCTCTGTTTCCTTCTCAGGTTGTGAAGGCTCTGCCTCCTCTGATCTGGAAGGTTTCTGAAATGGTTTTAGCTGGACCTTTTCTGGCTCCTCCTCTCCCTTTGGCAATTTCTTAATTTTTGATTTTGTGTGATCAGGCTCTTCTTCTTGTTTCGGTGCTTTGGGAGACCTTGTCCATCTTGTCTTCTCATCTTCATCAAACTGTTCAGGTTCCTCTGAATGGCCCAATTCAGCTGCTTCTTCCTGTGGAGTGAAGACTCTATCAGTTCTCCCCAGTGGTATGACCTCACGGTCGTCTCTGTCATGGCGCTCATGGACCATCATTTCAGTGACATGCCTCGTCATTTCAGTTTCATATGTTCTGACTTCTTTCTCTGCTTCTTTGGGCGTTGTGGGCACCTTCTTTAGCTTGATCATTTGTGGTTCTTCTTCTGGCTTTGATGGTTTTTTAAATGGTTTCAGCTTAACCGACTCTTGGTCCTGATCTTCCTTTGGCAATTTAGTGACCTTCTTCATAGCCAAACTTGGCTCCTCTGGTTCTTCAGTTTTCTGTGCTTTAGGTGTTCCCGTCCAGCTCACTTTCTCTACTTGCATAACTTCGACCCTCTCAGCTTCTTCAAAGTATCCCAGTTGAATTGCCTCTTCGTCTGCAGCGAACACTCTTTCTGTTCTTCCAAGTGTTGTTATCTCCCGATCTTCTCTATAATGAAGTCCATGGGCACTCAGCTCTATGTCTTGATGACTTGTTACCTCTGCTTTTTGAGTTATGACTTCTTTTTCTGGTTCTTTGGGCTTGGTTGGAACCTTCTTCAGTTTGATGACCTCTGGTTCCGGCTCCTTCTCTTTAGGTGTTCTAGTAAATTTACTCTTCACCTTTGGCGATTCAGATGGTTTTGCCTCCTGACCAGGAATCTTACCCTTCTGTTTAGCAGGTGGTGCTGTGGTTGAGGTAGTCAAGATGTTTTTATTTAACAGACACAAACATAAAGACTTCATTTGAACATTATAACATAACGCATTACTTATAAACAACTGGTAACAATTGACATACAACATCACATAAAACGTCCATAAAACATTTAAAAGTGACACACTGCACAAAACAAAAGATAAATTAAGTAGTTGCAACTGCTATTAAAAGTTGTAAAGTTGATAAAGAACCAGTAATTGGGTATACCTTTTGGTGTCCCATCCGGTGCTGTAACAGCTCCCATGTCTGCAAGAATTTGAATGAAATCAGTATTAGTATAGACAACAATACAAACTCTGTTAAGGAAATGGGAATAACCCCATTACATAAACACAGCAAGTTATTAGTTACTTAAAACAAGCAGGTACTTGGATTATTTAAGAAGTGTGTAGTGCACATTTATTTTTCACACAAAAAGAATATTTTTCCATAAAGTCCATTGACTATTTTCCAATAGTCAATGCAATGACTGTTGAACCTGATGTCAGTCATTTAATACTTACCAACCCCCCACCTCCCACACTCACACATATCTGTCCTAATCAAGCACAAGATGTCAAACACTGTGTTTTGACATTGCATTTGGGCAACAGCTAAATACATTTAAGAGAGATGTATTATGAACATCAGCTGTGAGGTTATTTGGCTTCTAAGATAGAACAAACACTGTTAGGAAAATATGTGTGGATGTTAAAGACTTCAAGGCAGAAGTGGAAATGTCCACATAGCATCTACTTGGAATCTATACACAGAATTAGACAAACAGATATAAGAGCATTTTTCCAGCTCAAAGGCTGAAGTTAGGCAACGTAAGAAATGCTCAAAGCGAGCGACAGACATTGGACGAGAGCAACAAGACATGAATGACAAGACAACAGAAGAGACTTTACCTTCAGGTGTAACAGTCTCTGTTACAGGAGAAGATGCAGCCACGGTGGCTGGAGGAGACATTTTCTCTTGCATTGATGGAGCCGCCACAGAGGGAGTTTTCGCTACAAGCAAGAAATCATCAAGTTCAGATAAGATTTTAGGACAAGGAAACAATGAAACAGACGTGAAGATGGTTTGAGACAAAACTGAGGACAAGTACAGCAAAAACAAACATGAGACGGACAACTGAGACAAAATTAAAAAGGATGGAAGATGAGCCGACAAACGAGTATGAATAACGGACATGGTTTAAATCAACACAAACTACCTGCAGGTGGAATAACTTTCTCCACAGCAGGAGGAGTAACTTTCTCCACAGCAGCAGGAGTAACTTTCTCCACAGCAGGAGGAGTAACTTTCTCCACAGCAGCAGGAGTAACTTTCTTCACAGCAGCAGGAGTAACTTTCTCCACAGCAGGAGGAGTAACTTTCTCCACAGCAGCAGGAGTAACTTTCTCCATAGCAGAAGGAGTAACTTTCTCCACAGCAGGAGCAGGTGAAGGCTTTGACGGTGGTGGAGAAGCTTTCTTCTCTGGTGGAGGCACTTTAGAATACAAGATGCCAAGGTCAAGCGAGCAAGAAAACAACACATTGAGATAAGACTTGACCAGACAACAATGAAACAGACGTGAAGATGGTTTCAGACAAAACTGAAGAGAAATAGACAGAAAACAAACAGACAGACAACTGAGACAAAAATACAAAAATACAACTAATAAAAGATGGAAGATGAGCCAACAAACAATTATGATTAAGAAACAATTTAAATTAAGACAAACTACCTGCAGGAGGAGTAACTTTCTCTACAGCAGGAGGAGTAACTTTCTCCACACCACGAGGAGTAACTTTCTCTACAGCAGGAGTAACTTTCCCCACAGCAGGAGTAACTTTCCCCACAGCAGGAGTAATTTTCTCCACAGCAGGAGTAACTTTCTCCACAGGAGGAGTAACTTTCTCCACAGCAGGAGTAACTTTCTCTACAGGAGGAGTAACTTTCTTCACAGCAGCAGGAGGAACTTTCTCTACAGCAGAAGGTGTAATTTTCTCCACAGCAGGAGTAACTTTCTCTACAGGAGGAGTAACTTTCTTCACAGCTGCAGGAGCAGCTTTCTCTACAGCAGGAGGAGTGACTTTCTCCACCGCAGGAGGAGGTGGAGGAGAAGGCATTGCTGGTGGTGGAGGTTTCTTCTCTGGTGTAGACACTTTGGAATACAAGATGCCATGGTCACCAGCAAGAAAACAACACAATGAGATAAGACTTAACAAGACAACAATTAAACAGACAGTTAAACCATGGAATTCAAGTGAAGATGGTTTAAGATGTTTAAAAGAATGGGAAAGAAGGGGAAAAACAGTAGGTGTTGGCCTCCTTAGTACTATGCGTACCTTGCGGAGTGATATCATCATAAACTGTGACAGGTATTCCCTCAGGGGAAACCCTGAGTTTTGCTTTTGAAGAAGCAACACAACACAATTCACATTAAGACATATTAAGAGACAGCAACTAATTAAGAGGTCGCAGATAACAGGAGACACTACATACACAGACATTTATGACATTGATTAATTCACAAGGTACATTTTAGGGTACTGGACAAGGTTAGTTTAAGATATGCACCACTGCATCTTCCGTGTTATTCAAGAGATGATATGATGTTGTGAAGAATAAGAGCGAGGGTGATTGTTAAGAGCGAGATGTCACAATAACATCTCTATTCAAACTATAAGAGTCGATCATGAGATGATCATATGAATCTTAATACCTTTCAGAGGAATTTGCTCTTCAACCCTCTGCATTTTGTCCTTTGTTTTTGATGTAGCAACTTGTTTATGAGGAGTTATTTTGGGTGGAGGAACTTTCTCAGTAGCAGTGGTTTTCTTCGGTGGAGTTTCATCAACGTCTTCAGAAGAAAATTCTTCAGAAGGAACAAGAACTTTGGCAGGTGGAGAAACATCTCTCCTGACTGGAGTGGTCTTCTTCTCTGCTGTGTGCTCCTCGTCTTTCTCTTTAGGTTTTTCAAGCTCTCTCTTGGGAGTCCGCTCCCCTCTTCTAAGCTGCTGTTCATTTGGCTCTTTAGGAGTGCCATCTTGTGAAGTTGGGCTAGCTGCTTTCTCCTCAGGAGTTTTTACTTCAGCTTTAGGAGCCTTGGTGAATGGCTTGAGTTGAACTGTTTCCTTTTCTTTATCTGGTGGAGGAGCGACTTTAGCTTTGGCACGCAGCTTATCAGCATCTGTAGGCTTTTCATCTTTTTGAGTTTTGTCTACTAGCTTCTTTGGTTTGATCTCTTGCTCTTTAACACCAGGAACTGTGTCAGGAATCTTAGGAGCAGCTGTGGGTTCATCATTTGGTTGTCCTGCAGCAGCAGTAGTAGGTAGATCTCTCTGTGGGGTGTCACCTATTTTGAAAGGTGTTTGTGCTGTATCTCGCTTTGCATACGTTTCCTCCTCAGGTTGTGGAGGTTCTGCCACCTTTGTTCTGGCAGGTTTCTGAAATGGTTTTAGTTGGATCTTTTCTTGCTCGTCTTCTCCCTTTGGCAATTTCTTAATCACCGACTTCCGTTGAACTTGTTCCTTTTCCTTATCTAGTGGAGGGGTGACTTTAGCTTTGTCATGTAGCTTATCAGCATCTGGCGGTTTTTCATCTTTAGGAGCTTTCTCTACTACCCTCTTTGGTTTGATCTCTTGCTCTTTAACATCAATAACTGTGTCAGGAGTCTTAGCAGGAAGTGTGGGTTCATTATTTGGTTGACGTACAGCAGCAGTAGGTTGATCTCTCTCTGGGATGTCACCTCTTCTGAAAGGTGTCCGTCCAGTGTCTCGCTTTGCGTCGGTTTCCTTCTCAGGTTGTGGAGGCTCTGCCACCTTTGATCTGGCAGGCTTCTGAAATGGTTTTAGCTGGACCTTTTCTTGCTCCTCTTCTCCCTTTGGCAATTTCTTAATTGCCGACATGAGTTGACCTTGTTCCTTTTCTTTATCCAGTGGAGGAGTCACTTTAGCTTTGTCATGTAGCTTATCCGCATCTGTAGTTTTTTGTACAACCTTCTTTGCTTTGATTTCGGTCTCTTTAACATCAGGAACTGTGTCAGGAATCTTAGGAGCAAGTGAGGGTTCATCCTTTGGTTGACGTACAGCAGCAGTAGGTAGATCTCTCTCTGGGATGTCACCTCTTTTGAAAGGTGTTCGTGCAGTATCTCGTTTTATGTCTGTTTCCTCCTCAGGTTGTACAGGCTCTGCCTCCTTTGATCTGGCAGGCTTCTGAAATGGTTTTAGCTGGACCTTTTCTTGCTCCTCCTCTCCCTTTGGCAATTTCTTAATGGCTGACTTGAGTTGACCTTGTTCTAGTGGAGGAGTGACTTTAGCTTTTTCACGCAGCTTCTCAGCATCTGCTGGTAATTCATCTTTCGGAGCTTTGTCTACTACCTTCTTTGGTTTGATCTCTTGCTCTTTAACGTCAGGCAATGTGTCAGGAGTCTTGGCAGGAAGTGTGGGTTCATCCTTTGGTTGACGTGCAGCAACAGTAGGTAGATCTCTCTCTGGGATGTCAGCTCTTTTGATAGGCATTTGTGCAGCATCTCTTTTTGCCTTTGTTTCCTCCTCAGGTTGTTGAGGCTCTGTCTCCTTTGATCTGGCAGGTTTCTGAAATGGTTTTAGCTGGACCTTTTCTTGCTCCTCTTCTCCCTTTGGCAATTTCTTAATTTTAAATTTAGTGAAATCAGGCTCTGGTTCTTCTTGTTTTGGTGCTTTGGGGGTTCTTGTCCATCTTGTCTTTTCGTCTTCATCTTCTCTCTCTGCAGGTTCCTCTGAATAGTCCGATTTAACTGCTTCTTCCTGTGGGGTGAAGACTCTATCAGTTCTCCCCTGTTTTATGACTTCACGGTCGCCTCTGTCATGAACTTCATGAAGTGTCATTTCAGTATCAGGCCTTGTGACTTCAGCTTTTTGAGTTCTGATGTCTTTCTCTGGTTCCTTGGGTTTGGTGGGCACCTTCTTTAGCTTGATCATTTGTGGTTCTTCTTCTGGCTTTGATGTTCTTTTAAATGGTTTCAGCTTAACTGACTCTTGGTCCTGATCTTCCCTTGGTAATTTAGTGACCTTCTTCATAGCCAAACTTGGCTCCTCTGGTTCTTCAGTTTTATGTGCTTTGGGGGTTTCCGTCCAGCCCACTTTCTCTTCTTGTTGCATAACTTTGAGCCTTTCAGCTTGCTCAAAGTATCCCAGTTGAATTGCCTCTTCATCTGCAGTGAAGACTCTTTCTGTTCTCCCAAGTGTTGTTATCTCCCGATCTTCTCTACCATGAAGTCCATGGACGGTCAGCTCAACGTCTTGATGTCTCTTTACCTCTGTTTTGTGAGTGATGACTTCTTTCTCTGGTTCTTTGGGCTTGGTTGGAACCTTCTTCAACTTGATGACCTCTGGTTCCGGCTCCTTCTCTTTAAGAATTCTAGTAAATTTACTCTTCAACTTTGGTGATTCAGATGTTTTTAGAACAGCCTCTTTGGGTGGAGATGTAGTATCTTTTTTGGATAGAGCAGCAACATCTTTCTTGGTTGCTGGAGTAAGAGGTGAAACTTCTTCAGTGTAAGAAACATCCTCTGTTGTTTCAAAGCTCTCTATTGGTTCGACTACATCTTCTACATCTTCATCTAATTCACTCTCATCTAGTTCAGTCTCTTCAATCTTCTGATCTTTGTTGTAGTCAGTGGGAACAGCATCCTTTGCCATCACAGTTTTAAGATCAGTCCTCATGGGAACTGTTGTAATGTTTAAGCACCAAGAAGCAGTGGTAAAGAAGAAGCAACACAAAACAAGAAGACAGAAGTTTAAAAGACACATTTTAGAAACCTATGTGTACAATATGTATATCTGTGTATAATATATGCAAAAGATGACAAGAGGCTCAAAAGAAAGTGTAAGAAGTAAATGGAAAGCGCAAAGATGAGTAATTGATAATCAATTACCACAAATTGATCTTATTCATCTTTGCAGGTATATCTACCTTGCGGTTGAGGAGTTGGTTTGATATGTTTAGGTGTTTCAGGCTTCACTTCTCCTGGGTATAGCTGCGGTGCTTCTGTTAGTTTCTTTGTTGCCTCTGGAACCTTTGGAACTTCTACAACTTTCTTGGGTGCCTCTAGAACCACCGTTGGTGCTACTGGAATCATTGGTGCTTCTGTAATCTTCTTGGGGGCTTCTGGAATCACCCTCTTGGGAGCTTCTTGAACCGTCTTGGGAGCTTCTGGAACTGTCTTGGGTGCTTCTGGAACCATCTTGGGAACTTCTGGAACCCTCTTGGGAACTTCTGGAACCCTCTTGGGTGCTTCTGGAATCTTTGGCTCTTCTGGAACCGGCAACCTAACCACTTCGGTCACCTTCTCTTGTACTTGTCGAACTGGCTCTATTTTTGGGGGAACATAGCTTTGTTCCTCTAAGGCATATTGTGCATGCATCGGTCTCTCTGGCATTGGCTTGGCTGAGTCTGCAACACGTGGTAGTACCTCTGGAGTTGGCTTTGGCACAGGTTCTCTCTGGATTGGCTTAACTACCTCAGGAAGATACTTTGGCACCTCAGGGGCATACCTGGGTTCTTCTGGTTCAGGCTTACCAGCTGCTAGCTGAGGCTTTCTTGCAGGTTCAGTGACAGATGCAGGTGTCCTTGGTTCTGGGACAACTTAAAAGAAGATTTATATTTATAAATTGGGTTTATGGGTAATTATGTAAGAGAACCCCTAATGTGCAAACCACACTCTAACGAGTGCTTAGCACACACAGATAATCATCTGAAGAAGCAAGTTTGAAGAAGTAGCCTACTACTAAAGAAGAAAATATATTCTGACGAATATACAACTTACCATCTAAGAAATGTAAAGAGCAACCAAAACACATTTGATAATTTTCAAGAAACATAATATGATTGACATATTATGTTAGACTATCAACAGTACTTTGCAGTACCTTTTGTTGCAATAGCTTCAGTCTTGGGTGGGGTGACTTTGGGTGTAGTTGGCGGAACTACAGGTTCCTCTGGTTTGCGTACAGCAGACACTTAAAATAATATGAAATAGATAGTTTTACCTCCATGTAATCACATGGAGTAAACGCATGAAAGCACAAAACAGAGAAAAATCTAAGGGCCATGTATCAATACCTGTAGTTGGAATATGTTCTGTTGTGGGTGGAATAACCTTGGGTCTGGAGGGCTGTATTACAGGTTCTCCCAGAACAGTTGGCACTTAAGAGAACATTGAATGAATTTAATACTTAAGAAGTCAATCGATCACACTCTAACGAGTGCTAAGAATTGAGAAAGAGATCTGTAAATTCCTCTGAATAATTACTTATGGCCCAATACACAAAACACATGACATAACATCAAACACAGAATAAGATATATTGGAAGAAAACACTGAACAATTACAGTTAACATAAAGAAAAGAGTACAAAGATAGATTAATCACATAATAAACCAAAATGATCTTGTGTTTCCAGTACCTTTAGCTGGAATAGCTTCAGTCTTGTACGGAGTGAGCTCAGGTGCTGACGGCTGAACTATATGTTCCACAGGTTTGGGGATGACTGGTGCTTTGGAGAGCATTAAAATGTAATTTTACTCTACAGATATTCTTGATGAATGGGGTTAACACACAGCAAAAGCATTACTTTACTATGCTTCAGTTTAGTAGTAGCTTATTTCAGAGCCAAAGTGTGTGCTGAACTACTACTACCAGCAATTTGAATAACTATGAATAACAATTATACTCTATGTAAGGCTTCTCTAGAAAGCTGTGGCCAAGCAACAACCTACATTTGAATTGCTGTCTATTAGAAGTCTGTTGTTGAACCAAAACATTGGCTCAACAACTTCAGTTTAGGCGGTTTCAGATCAAGAGGTTAGTATGTTTTCTAAAAGAGAAGACCATTGACAAACACACTGACAAACAGAAGGGTTTATGTTCCATGAGCTACAGGTTCCTCTACCTTCTTTTGGAGCCAATTCCTGTGGAAAAGGTTCATGTCTCCGTAAAGGCTCAACTCTGCGCTCGTCAGGAACTTAAAAGAGTAATATTTGTGGTTTATTTTCTGAGCCAGAAAACCCCACAATATATGTGCACAAAAATACAAACAGCACTTCACATAAAACACAAACACATAAAACGCTAAGAAAAGACACAGCGTGGCAGTGCCTTGGTGAGAGAAGCGTAGTGAAGCAAGCGTTTCTAATTTACCTTTGGGTTGAGGAACTTCCTGTTCCTTCTTGCTGGGAGGCACTGCAGCTTTATGGGGCTCAGGAATTAACTGCCCGACTTTTGGCTCAGATACCAGTTTGGATTCAGGCACCCTTTTTGATGGAGGTGCCACCATTGACTCAGGTGGAACCATTTGAGATTCCGGTGGGAATCCAGGGTAATAAGCTTCAGGTGTGGCTGTTGTGGGAAAGGTCCCTGGTTCAGCTTCTTTGAGGTAACAGAGAAATACCACTGTCAGTCAACACAGAGTGCATGCATCTAAAAGGACTAGGATTAAGAGACAGGTAATCCAAGAAAATAAGACAACATAAAACATTTACGACAAACACATAAAGAATCCAATGCTGAATTTCTTCACTAGCATTGTAAAAACAAAAACGGTGACAACACATGAAAAGAATAGGATTAGGATTAACAGAGAAAGTAAGACTACATAAAACATTTACAACAAACATTTACACAAAAAGAATCCAATGCTGAATGTATTCACTAGCATTGTAACAATCAGTGACAAAACATAAAAAAGACATGAAGTGTGAGACAAACAAGTTAATGTAATGAATTGACAAATCAAATAATCATATCGATTATTTGTATTGGATATATTTACTCAATTCAGTCTGTTCACATTCAGACTGAATCGATGTATATGAATAATACATCTATGATAAATAAAAAATCATATGCAATACCTCTGCGTGACTCTGGTTGGATGTAAGCCTTCTGAGGTTTGTAATATTCTTTAAAAAAGTAATTAAGCATGTGTAAGAAGACAAATACTAACTTTTGGTTGGTTGAAAAGCTTTGCAATAGCAGTTAAAATAAAATAAATATATATTTTTTAATTTTTGTGTGTGTTGTCTTAAGAGTCAAGAACATAAAACAGAATTTAAGATCAAGAGTTTCAAAGATAGAAGCCAAAGACAAGCGGTAGACAGACATAATAAGCGATCATAGCGCTCTAACACCATGAGGACATTACCTTCTGGGCCTTGAGCCTTCCTCCCAGGGGCAACACCAAACTTCTGCGCTTCTGGCACTTCAAAAAGATCATGAACAATTCAGGATTAACAAACAAACAAACAAACAAACAAACAAACACATAAATACACTGAAAGAGGATTTGATCACAGACAACATGGCAGATGTAGGACTTAACAGAGACTCATCTACTGAAAGCGTGAGGGTTAAAAAGAGCCGAAGAGAATTTGGTTAGCCTTTTTAAGAGACAAACAAAAACACTGAACATAAAAATGAAACAAAACATTTCTGCACAAAAGCAGAGCAGCCTAAGAGGTGGTAGACAACACAAGAGGATTAGACAGACAGATGACAGAAGAGGACTTTGATTACACAAGAGGTTATGTCGGGACATACAAAAGCTTTGGACTACCATCTAGGCTACTGCACGGTTTGACATGTCTCCATGTAAACCAATCATCACGATTACTGCAGGTATGATGACAATGCTGAAGCACCTGGCAGCCTTTAAGCGCAGTACAACAACAGCATTATACCTGTAGGAACACCTCCTCTCATTCCAACCTCTGCGAATTCAACACTTTCGTCAACAGGTTTTCTCTCTTCTGGTGAGGGAGAGAAGTTAGTTTAGACAACGTCCTGACAGGACAGTTTCTCTGACGTCCTGACAGGACAAGTCACTAACAATTACACTAAATTTGACAGGACCGCTTTACTAATGTCCTGAAAGGATGACTTCACTAATGTCATGATAAGATGACTTCACTAATGTCCTGATAAGGCAACTTAACTGGCCTGATGATTATATTCAGACACATGTTAACGAATGTTAATGAGATGGAAGGAAGAAACAAAAACATCACTTAAACAACAATAATGAGGAACAATATGGAAGACCTCAGACACAAGTAATGAACACCAGTGATAAAGATGAAACATGAAGAGGTTTATGGACAAACATATACACAGTCAAAAAGACAGACAGACGGACAGACAATGAGATGATTGTTATTTAATCCATGGAAGTATTGATCTAAATACCTTTGGCTTTGACAGAAGAGTATTGAACCGAGACGGTTTCCTCTTCCACTGCCCAGCTTTCATAAGCTACTGTAGCATATTAAAGGATAAACATTCAGTCACTGCCCATGAGACTTTGTTCTCTATTTTGACTTTTAATACACCAATATTATTTACTCTAAATAAATAAGCCAGCAAGTATTAAAGTGGTTAAACCATTACCACATAATCACACAAGATTAACTCAGTTCCAAACAAGGATTAATTAGAAATAGGTGAAATTTAAGTATGGATTGTATTGTAGGATTGGATGAGGTTATTTGGAAGGGAGTGATATATGAGTTAAAAGTCATTAATGAGTTGAACTGCTTTAGCGATAGGCTTGGGACGATATCCGATTATATTGAGTATGGTGATACTTACCTAATATTGCAAATGTGTGATATTTCCATAATATGTCATCATTAAACAGTTGAGTGAATGTGCAGAACGAATAGTAATAATAGATGACAATTAGAAACAATTAGCGTGATATTTTGCTGGGAACTACATCGCGATACATTTTTTATATCGCCCAAGCCTATTAAGAGATGATAATGATGATGATGATGATGATAGGTCAATTATTAGAATGAGGGGTGATAGTTTAATATGGATGAATGAAATGGATAAGGTTTATTAGTTCTGGATGGTTATAGTTGTTGATAACGTCAATTAAAAGTCTACCTTTCATTTCCGTTCGTTCTTCATATTGATAAAATGATGATCCAGATTCATCTTTTGAGAGAAACGTGAGACATTGGTAAGTGAGAGAAAAGAGATTTAAAGTTGAGGTAAGGTTTAATGTAATCTGTCTTCCTGATGCCCAGTCTTACCTCTGTAAGCAACCATAGACGGGGCTGCTGGTACTCGAATGGAAGTGTCTGGGACGTCTAAACGTTTAGTAAGAGATACAGCTTTAGTGATAGAATCTGTCAATATGGAATTTTGTTCATTTAAAAAAAAAATGTTTATATGGAAACATTGTGACAGAAAAACCTCACATGCCCTTGGTCAAAGTTATTAACATTGCTGTGACTCTTTACTTGAGATGTCGGAACCCATGGAAACCATGGCATCAGAAACAGATCCAAAATGTCGATCACACAGCAGTGTTAAATTTAAACACTCAACCAGATGGCATGTTTGGTCTTACTGTAATTAAAGTTTCCTTTTCCGAGCTTAAACTACTCACCATGAGGAACTTTTCCTAACCCAACATCTGTGGATAAGGATGAGATAGTGTTACAGCAGCGAACTGGCTCATAAACTGCATAGAGACACTAACTATTTTAGACAAGTACGGACCTTTGTCAGATAGGTAAAGTTCAGCTGTACTCCTAGCCTCTCCCATGGGTTCCAGTTGTGCTATGACCGAGTAAACGCCTGAGGGAATGGAACGGTGACACATACTGTTGAGTTATCAGCACGGCACTTCGCTCAGTTAGAACACTTTGACTTTCTAGTGCACATGCGTCCTGGTAGGATAGAAAACCAGCAGTACTTGAGCTCCTGGTCCTGGAAGGATAGAAACCCAGCAGTACTAGAGGTCCTGGTAGGATAGAAAACCGCATGGAGGTGTGTGCACTAAAAAGTTCAAATGTTCCACCAAAGGGACATAAATATGTTTTCTCTCTGTTTCAATATAGAGCGTATTCCTGGACAAACCTTCATCATCAGCTGTTACATTGCGGATGATCATAAAGTGAAGGCGGCCCGCTCTCCTGAAGTTATACTTTGGACTCTCTTTAAGTTCCTGAGTGTCTTTGTACCATGTGACGATAGCGCCGTCGAAGGACAACTCACACTCAAAGGTGGCAGACTGACGTTCATTGACCTCAATGCTTCGGATGCATTTGGTGAACTGAATTTGTTCGGCTAAAATTAGATAACTGGAGTTAGTCGGGTCCATCTTTTGGGATATTAAGCCTGATTTATACTTAGTCATACGATGGTGTCGCGGGTCGAAAATAGCCAATCTACAAGCTCACAACGTATCGCGAAGGCGATGCGTGAACTTGTAGATCTGTTATTTTTGATGTGCCACAATGTCTTACGATTATGATGGAGCATAAAGTAGGCATTAAAATAATTAATTAATGTATTTGTGATATTATTAACATTATAACGCATTTTGAACTATTTAAGTCTTGACTAAATGCAAAGAACAGAAAGCACAAGAAGAGAAGAAGTGGGAAGAACAGAAATCTACACAAAACAAAGAGACTGACATGACATCATCTGATGTCCAGTCCAACAGGTCAAAGAGGTCAGTGGGAGATAATAACCCTGTTAGTTATCGGGTTGCTATCTTACCTGGTTTGTGTTCATCTACTGACGATAAAATTAATCAAGAGTTTCAACTGTGGTTAGTCTACAGAAACACACAAAGTTCATGGGACCAGAGTCACCAGACTAGGCACTAACAGACATAGAGACTTACCTGAAACGGCGAGCTTAGCGTTGGAGATATGAGGACCGCACACCACACGGTAGTTGCCCTGGTCTTTCGATTGGCACTTGTGGATTTTCAGGAAGTGACGATCTCCCT
Source organism: Gymnoscopelus braueri (assembly GCF_963280865.1). Taxonomy (NCBI): domain Eukaryota; kingdom Metazoa; phylum Chordata; class Actinopteri; order Myctophiformes; family Myctophidae; genus Gymnoscopelus; species Gymnoscopelus braueri. The sequence goes on along the minus strand of NC_137618.1, from coordinate 8,966,264 downwards.
CTACGCCAGTTTCATATTTGTCACCGGTCTCCAGTTTCTGGGTGCCTTTGTACCAGGTGAGACTGATCTCAGGGTAGTTGATTCTAACCTGACACTCAAACACAGCTGTCTGGTTCTCAGGGATGGACTGGTCCTCAATGTCTCGGATCACAGAGACAGGCTGCCGATTTTAAAATCACATTCAGTCAGTATGATAACATTGTTAGATTAAACCACAACACAATTAATTAGATGGGAACTAAAGGCTTCCATACTGTATACGGATGTGGATTCCATAGAAGGGTAAAGTATATACACTGTGTAAGTGTAAGTAAGTGTGTGTGTGTGTGTGTGTGTGTGTGTGTGTGTGTGTGTGTGTGTGTGTGTGTGTGTGTGTGTGTGTGTGTGTGTTAATACACAATTTATAGATACACAGTATATAGTTGGCATGAGTGCAGTACCTCTGCAGCGCGTCCCTCCATTTGTTGCATGAACCGACTCACATCTTCTTCTCCAACCTCCTGCAATACACATACACACACACGATTTTTGCCATTAGAATTCCAACACAGACAGAAGCTATGGTATTCCCTCCATAGCTTGTTTAGAGTGTTAGGGTGTGTTTTCTTTTTTCGAGATGGGTCGGGTGTAATAGATGACGAATGTTTTTCTTGTCTTACCACTCTGCCCGTCTCGTCCTCCTTCTCCTTCTTGAGGAACTGGATGGCCTCCAGGATGGCGCGGTAGTCGTAGATCTCATTATCACGCAGGATCTGCTCAAAGTCTTTGGGATCATGGCCTCTCAGTAACTCCACAATGTTCACTTCACCTTTCTCCTTAGGACTCTTGCTCTTAGATGGAGTCCTGTCGCACAACCAATACAAAGTCAGTCTGACATGACCACCACATGAAAGGAAGCCTTACCTTTAATGCGCAATGTGTTGCTGTCGTGCAGAAACCGTGTACAGTATCTCCATATTTAAACTTAGTTTTTCTTTGGTAAATGAATGTCCTACTTCATCCTAGTGTAGTAGCAAAAGTAGCAAAAATAGCCAATCTACAAGTTTGTAGATATTTTGAGGCACTAGAATTTTATTTTTAGAACAGAACAATAAGTGTGGCCCACAGTGTCTACTGAAATATAGAAACGCAACATAACCACTTACTTCTTCAGTTGAGCCCTGAAGTCTCCCATTCCTGCACCTTCCACTAGCTTGGTGAACTCCAAGTCAGCACTGCTTTCAATCTCTCCGTGTTTGTTGGAGGCCACGCATCTGTACTGTCCAGAGTCAGACTTTGTCACCTCCCTGATCTCCAGCTTGGCGTCCTGTCCCTTCTGCTCCATGGAGATACGACCACCAGGGGTGATCTGTCTCCATTTACCCTTCATCCACTTCACACTGGGGATGGGGTCACCACCGATCTTGGCAATAAAGGTGGCGGTCTCCTCTGTAAAACAAGAGATTGAACTTTCAACACACCGGTCGCTTTCCATGGTGTCGCTCCCCGAAAATAGCAGATATACAAGCTCACATCACGTTGCATTGCGATGCGTTGTGAGCTTCCACATCTGATATATTTGGTGTGTGATAAGTTAAGCATTACTCACACCTATGTCGTTACATCGTTACCACAGCTACTAGTGCAAACAGGTTGCCATTCAGTGTGGACAGTCAGTCATAAAGAACTGAGAAACATATGAGTCAACTTACTCTCAGTGACAGTGATGTTCTGGGGTTCTTCAATGAAGAACAGGTTGTCCAGTCTTTTGGCTGGGGCAGGGGCACCAGCCGCAGCTGCAGGCTCACCAGGAGACGGCTTGGCTCCTTTATCTGAGGGGAACATTTCAGCGGGTGAGTGCACAGCACTGACACTTTTACTGAGCCCATCTTTGAATAAATCGGAAACGTACGCTCAAGTATGACAAGACAAGAAGTCATGTGAACAACAAAGAGGCGCACATATTTGTGCCATGCTACATGAATGCAAAGTTACGAAGTAATCAACCTGGGAACCCATTTGATATATTAAATTTAAAAAAAAAATCTAATTGTTTTGAGAGATTATAAAGTAAATCTAGTAGATCTTGTATTTACACTGCATTTTAATCATGTCAAATTAGTTCCTTAGTATTAGTAAATCCTTTTGCGACATGAAAGCAGGAAGACGAAGACCAATAAAAGTTCTGCTATTTCCTGTACATGGTCAAAAGATTAACTTTCTGAACTACCTGTGGATAAAATGGTCAGTAGCATGTTAGATATTAAAAGAACAGTTGGAACAAGAACAGACAAAGCAAACATGGTGGTAGATGTTGTTAAAGACATTTTGTGAAAGAACGATCTCCATACAAGATCTCACTTCCATGCAAGTGCAACAAGGTTACCTTTCACAGTCACCACCCTGGACTTGCAGAAGTCACTGCCGCTAGCATTGCTAGCCTTACAGAGGTAGTCCCCTGCATCTGACTGCGATGCCTGGGTTATCTCCAGGCAGGGGGTGCTGTCCACAAATGTGATTTTCATGTTTCCACCAGATTTCAGCTCTTTCCTGTCCTTCAACCACTGGATCTTCAGAGGAGGAGAACCACTGACGTGGCATTTAAGGATCAACTTCTCCCCCTCAGTCACCGTAAGTGGAGTGAGAGGAACGTCAAACTTAGGACCCATTGCAGCCTCTGAATAAGTCATAGGGAAATAATCAAGAGAGTTTCAGATATTTGTTTTACAAATAGTAGAAATAAAGCCTTGCTTCCTTCAGAATGAAGGAACCTTTGGAAATGCAGTAAGACCATCCCACTGAGAACATGTTTGTTCAAGAACCATTTGATTAAAATGTTTCAACAAACTACCAAAACCTATTTAATAAGAGGGCATATTACACATATTATTTTGTCTTGATAATATGTATAGTATAGGATTACAGATATTTGTTTAGCAGAAATAAGGAAGATTTAGAAATACAAGACCGTTCTATTGAGAACATATCTGTGCAAGAACCTTAAAAGCTTAAAATGAAGCAAATTAAGATTTATATTACACATATTTATTTATGTCTCCATAATATGTATATTATAATTTGCCTATTTTTATGATATAATTTGAACACACCTGTGATGGTGAGTGACACCTGACAGGCAGCGTTGCCAGCATCATTGGTAACCTCACAAGAGTACAGGCCACTGTCAGAGAGTGTGGCGTCTTTGACAGACACCACGGCTACGTTGTTTTGGAAGCTGATGTCGTGCTTGTCAGAGCTGGACAGTTCCCTGTTGTCTTTCAGCCAGGTGCATGTCATGGGCTGGGAGCCAGACACACGGGCCTCAATCTTCACCGTCTTGCCTGCTAAATCCATCATGGACTCAGAGGGCCTCTTGGTGAAGTTTGGAGGAACTTTGCGTTCTGTTAGTGGAGGGAAAAAGTAAAGAATATGAGGCCAAGTCATAACAGTTATTAGGATTCTAAAGCGTTATCCGTTTACCATTACCAGGCCATGCGGGGCCACGTTTGAAGGTCACGTTTCAAAGCAATCCAGAAAGGTAACCAATCACAAGCAAACCTTTGAAGAAGGAAAACGGGTAGAAAGACCAGACAAAAAACAAAGCAATCCAGTGGAAAAAAAACAAAATGAATAAATTAAATGAAAACCGGAGTCAAACCCACAAGACCAAATCCAGGCAAAACCATGTGAAAGAACACCAATGAAACAAACAAACACTGCTTCAAGGCAATGAAACCCAGTTTCAAACCAACAAGACAAAATTATACAACACAACAGTACAATTCCATAACTGTACAAACAACCTGTTATCAATATCTCTATATTTTCCTCAACAAACGCATGACCAAAGGCAACAACATGAAATGTCAGTAATATGCATGACAGTATCGTCGTTAACTGTTAGTGATTTAGGTATTGGAATCAGACGAAGACGAATGAATTGTCAGTTTGTTACCTATTTTCACTTGAGTATGACAGGTGTCAGACCCTGCAGCATTGGAAATTTCACAAGTGTATTTTCCAGCTGACTGAGGTCTGTCATTGTTGAGGACTTCCAGAACGCAGGATGAGTTTGTCGTTTTAACGTTATACTGATAAGAAGCCCAGATCGGCTTGTTGTCCTTCTTCCAGGTAACATAGGCCCTCTGGCTTCCAGAGTACAAGCACTCCAGACGCAGAGGTTGGCCCAGTTCATGGGAGACGAACTCCGCCAATGGCTTGACAAAGCGGATGGGTTCTAAGAAGAGTAATGTTGAAATCAGATATGTGGACACCACTGATTGTTTGTTTACATGCGGAGGGACACAGCTATAGGTACTTTACTGCTCTCCCTGGATAATCATCAGTTCATGAATCCATGGATATTTCCAAACGTAGGTAAAGGAAAGCTATGTGAATGGATTTAATTGCACCTACTTTGCATTCAACTATGGAAGACAATCTATTTTGAGCAGGATAGATAGCTACATATTAAAGGTGGCGTAAGTGATATTTTTATGTTAAGAGAAAAGGTTGTTCGGTAAAGAGTTTAAGATCTAGATTCTGGTAGTAATCGTTGTTATAGAGTGTTTGTTTCAGTAATAGGGGTCTTTCTCCCTGTTTTCTAAAGAGCTGGAGAGCTGGGGAGACCCCTGTTACTGAACAAACACTATTAAAGCAATGATTACTAAGGGAACATAGAGTTATTCAACGCTTACTTTAACCAAAACATATCACTTACAGCACCTTTAACAGGAACGCATGCTGGTAATGAAATGCGCATGCACCACGTAGGTTAGTGTTACCTAGTGTGACAAAAGCATGGCAGCTGTCAGAGTGCTGAGCATCAGAAATTTCACAGGAGTATTTTCCCGCAGCTTCTTCTCTGTCACTATTGAGGACCTCCAGGACGCAGCCGGAGTCGGTGGTCTTGACGTTGTACTTATAGGAGGCCCAGATGAACTTCCCCTCTTTTCTCCAGGTGACAGACACTCTCTGGCTACCGGCAAACGCAACCCTAAGAGTCAGAGGGTCACCCACACGGAACGTGGTGTCCTCCAGTCTCCTCACAAAGCGCAATGGTTCTGCGAAAAGCATTGATGGTTATTGCAGCAGTTAAGCAGCTATTTAAGCCAGTGGTTCTCAAACTTTTTCATGTCAAGGACCCCCCAAGTTAATATATATTTGGCCCCCCATGTGAAAACATTTTGTGCATACTAGATTTGTGTTGTTAAAATGTTTCAAAAAATATTCAGATCCACGGATCCCCAGGGATCCGTGGACACAGATCCCACTTTGAGAACCACTGATATAAGCAAGCAGAAATAATCATTATAATTCAAAGATGAATTTATGATTAGCATGTAGTAGCCTTGAATTAATTTCAATTATGAGCAAATAAATGTTAAAGACTAGAAAAGAAGGAAATTGATGAGGCTGATGATGTGTTAGAGAGCTGATACCTTTCTTAGAGGTTCTGCACGTGACATACGCGTCACAGACGACAGAACTCTCTGCATTAGACACTTCAACTGAATAATGTCCAGCCGCCGCTTCTCTGTCGCTATTGAGCACCTCCAAAGAACACAAGGAGTCTGTGGTCTTGACGTTGTACTGGTAAGAAGCCCAGACGGGTTTCCCGTCCTTCTTCCAGCTCACGTACACCCTCTGGCTACCGGTATAGGTGCAGCTGAGTGTCAACGGATCACCCAGTTTGTATGCCTTGTCTTCCAGTTTTTTCACAAAGCGCACAGGTTCTGAGAGAAGCAATAATTATATTAGTTGCATTGTCTTGCCTGTATTAGGTCATGTCAGTAAAGCAGTAGTCTCTCAAGACAGACTGTTGGCTCACACAAGCTTCAAATGCTTCCACCTGACAGTCTGTACAACAAGTGCTGAAAAATGCCTTGAAAATAAAGCGGATAGGCTCCCCATCCCAATTACGTTTTATCTTGCAGTCGCATAAATAAGTCCTACTGCAAATCAAATTAGTCAAATCTAGCTTGCTGGTTAGAAGAAATAGAAATTCTAAAATATATTTTTAAATATATTTTCGGGAATGGAAATGACAAACAGATGGCAGCTTATTGTAGCAACTTTTGTGAGGCGTAGTTACAGACTCTCTGTAGCATTCAAAGATTGTGGAAGAATTTTCTGACTTGAGAGACTAATGAAGCAGTGAATATAAATTATGCAGTAATGTGAATTAAAGTATTTTTTTTTACTATAAATAATTGACTGATTATTTCATGAAACTTTTCCAACGTTTTTGTCAAGAGGGGAGTTACCTAGTCTGACATGAGCATGACAGGTGGCAGAACTACTAGGGTTGGATATTTCACAGGAATATTTGCCAGCAGCCTCTTCCCTGTTGCTGTTTAAGACCTCCAGGACACAGGAGTGGTCTGTGGTCTTCACGTTGTACTGGTAGGAAGCCCAGATGGGTTTCCTGTCCTTGGACCAGCTCACATACACCGGCTGACTGCCAGTGTATGTGACCTGGAGCTTCAAAGGCTGGCCCACCCTAAACGTAGTGTCTTCCAGCTCTTTGACAAAGCACACAGGTTCTAGGAGAGGTAACGGTATGTTAGGTTATTCGCCTGTCTACCACCAACATAGAGGAATGAACAACATGCGATTGATGATTTAATGTTGGACATGATGTTGGGTGATTTACCTAGATTAACCAGACAGTGGCAGATAGCAGAGCTCTCAGTATTAGAAATTTCACAGGAGTATTGCCCTGCTGCTTCTACCCTGTCATTGTTGCGAACCTCCAACACACAAGCATTGTGTGTGGTCTTCACGTTGTACTTGTAGGAGGCCCATATTGGTTTGCCATCCTTTTTCCAGCTCATGTAGACTGGGGGGCTGCCACTGTAAGCAAAGTACAGCGAGAGCGGCTGGCCCAGCCTGTAGATTGTGTCTTCCAGCTTTTTCAAAAAGTGAACAGGTTCTATAGGAAACAATCATGCCGTTATTGTGATGCAAAGCAAAAAGATGAATTGCCTCAGAAGGCACATCAATGATTTGTGACGCTGCTGCTCAGGTTGACTTAATTAAAGTGCAACTAAACCCCAAACTCAAATCTGTGATTGGTTGGTGCCAGGTGATGTCACCGTAAAGAGTACAACATACAGCGAATCACCTGGCACCAATAAATTATCCACACACAGATGACCAGTACACTGCTTTTCACCTTTAGGTGTCAGGCTTCACACATGCTTGTGGTTTAGTTGCACTTGCACATTAAGATGGTTTGGCTTTGATAAGCAAGCTGAAGCAAGTTGATAGCAAAATATATAAGCACTGTGGTGCTTGTTGTTGGAGTAATATTTTCAAAGCATCAATGTAGACAATATTATTGTTATATGCTTTACCTAGTGTTACATTAGCATGGCATACGTCGGTTCCTGCAGCGTTGGAAATTTCACAAGTGTATTTTCCAGCTGCCTCTCTACTGTCACTGTTGAGAACTTCCAGGGTGAGGGTGTCATTTGAGGTCTTGACATTGTACTTGTATGAAGCCCATATTAGCTTGTCATCCTTCTTCCAGGTCACATACACTCTCTGGCTCCCAGTGTACATGCACTTGAGAGTCAATGGGTGTCGCAGTTTGTAATAAGTGTCTTCCAGCTTTTGCACAAAGCGCACAGGTTCTGAGAGGAGCAATGTTTGGATTAGTGGCATTTTGATTATTAGCAGAGAAATTCTGAAGCTCATGCACAGCAGAAGTATTCTGTTCTTGTTGAGCCGTGAAGTGATTGCAAAGCTATTGAAATTGGGCTGTTTATGTATTATGTCATGTATGTATGTCACTAGAAATGCCTCAATATACTATATCATCATCAGATGACAACACAAGGCCATAAAACTTCATATATTAGATCTCCAACTCGACATCTGACATATGATGTGATTTGGTGGTCAAAGGTCAACTATTGATTAACACATTGGTGTGCATGACCTCTGAACTATTCATCGTAGAGGGATGTGACTGATTGCATTGTTCCAAGATGTAGGATAAGGATGTAAATTGATATTTTGTTGGCTCAAATATGCACAACCATAGGTTGATAATGGTTGATGCAATTAATAGATGAACGACAAGCAGATGAAAAGTTATTGCAATGTTACCCAGGCTGACGTGAGCGTGGCAGATATCAGTTCCGGCGCCGTTGGTAATCTCGCAAGTGTACTTGCCGGCCGCCTCTGGCCGGTCACTGTTGAGGACTTGCAGAATGCACGTCGAGTCAGTAGTTTTAACATTGTACAGGTAAGACGCCCAGATGAACTTGTCATCCTTCTTCCAGGTGACGTAGACCCTCTGGCTGCCAGTGTATGTGCACACTAGCTTCAGAGGTTGGCCTACCATGAATGTGGTGTCCACGAGCTTCTGGACAAAGCGCACCGGTTCTGAGAGCAGTAAAGTTGATGTTAGATATGTAAGCATTAATATGCATGAATATGTATTGACCTGTTAGCTGTGTGAGCAAAGCCAGCAGGGATATATACCGTACTGTCAACTCATTCCAAAGACGATTTAACAAAAAAAAAAAATCTTTGACTAAGACATCATGGTATTATTTATCTCCATCCTTAGCTGTAGCTGTACACAATGAATTCTCTCCAGTGTTGTCGAGTGTCATTTTTGACACTTGACCTTAAGTACAGCCATGTAATCAACACAAGACATTGAGTATTGCTTATCATATTTCAATGATGAATATATAATGCAACACTTAAAATGTATTGCTGTCCAAAAGACTGCTGGAGACTATTTTGTAAAAAAGAACGAGCTTCACCTTTGACAACCACTTGACAGCTGGCAGATGCTGAACCGATGCGGTTTTCAGCCTTGCAGGTGTACTCTCCATGATCGAACTTGGTTGTTTTGCTCAGTTTCAACGTTGCAACGCCATTGGAGAACTCCATTGTGCACATGTCAGATTTACGCAGCTTTCCATCGTCTTTAAACCAAAACACTGAGATGTCAGGAGTTCCGGCAACGCGGCATCTCAGGGTAATTGGTTCGCCCACGTTTACCTCTAATGGCTCCATCTTGTCGACAAAGTATGGTCGTTCTGAGGTGAAATATGATGTTTGATTAATAAAAGTATAGATGATAAGATATAGATAATTGAAGGAATGCTGAAGATACTAAGATACAAGTTACGGTTAACACTTTTACCTATCATAGTCACTTGTGCTTCACATTTGTCACTTCCGACGCCATTTTCTATTTCGCAAGAGTATCTACCAGCTGCTTCCATCCTGTCTGAGTTGAGGACATCCAGAATGCAGGATGTGTTTGTTGTAATCACATTGTACTGATAGGAAGCCCAGACCAATTTACCATCCTTCATCCAGGTTATTCTTAATCTGGGGTTTTCAGTAAATGTGACCTCAAGCCTCAGAGGCTTGTCCTTCTCAGAGGTAATATTCTTCAACTTCTTCACAAAGCGGACCGGTTCTAGGAGAAGCAGTGTGTCGATTAATTACTTCACTTTCACTTAGTATCAAAAAAGGAGTAAGGGTTTCTCTAAAATAATGCTAACAAACCTTGCACAAACAGGTTAACTGGACAGCTTTCTTTCCCAGCATCATTAATGACCTGGCATGTGTACTCTCCAGCATGGGTCTTGTCAACCTTGTTAAGATGCAGAGTGGCTACGTTGTCTTTCAGGGCAATGTCACAGCCCTTTCCGTGTTGCATCTCCTTGCTTCCCCTGAACCACTTGACTTTCAGAGGGGCAGCGCCTTTCACCTTGGCTGTGAAAGTAATATTTTTACCCGGCAGCGTTTCTTGCAGCTGAGGTTTTTCCACAAACGATGGAGGTTCTGGTTTCAAAAAAAGAAGTTTTGTAGGATAATGTTAGATCCCTGGCTGAGAAATACGCCTTTCAAACTGTCTGGAATCAACTACCTGTACATCTACTAACCTGTGACGGTCATAGAGGCACTGGTCTCACTGGCTCCTGCTGAATTAACAGCTTTGCAAGTGTACTTGCCAGAGTCAGACAATGTGATAGTTGGCACGCTCATTTTACAAGTATTATCACTGAAGCTGATGCCATAGGATGGGCCGCTCTTTATCTCCCGGCCATCATGGAACCAGGAGGTGGTGAAAGGAGCAGAGCCAGAGACCTTACACTCCATCTCACCAGGCTTACCCACAACAAGATGGGTGTCCGCAAGTTTTCTTATGAACGTAGGCGGAATCATCTTATCTGTTTTAGGAGAGAATATGTGGTTTCATATTGGTGTGCTACAAGCAAGATAGAAATGGTATCTATGGTATAAATTGATATTACATGCCAACCAATGGCATTGGAACTTTGATCACAGACCTGAAACAGAGAGTTTGATTTTGCAGGAGGCAGCTCCCAGCTTATTTTTTACTTCCAGCTTGTATTCTCCTACATCTGGTTTATCAGCTGACCGAATCTTCAGGATGGCTATCTTCTTGGAGAAGGACATCTGATATTTGGCACCAGCTGAAATCTCTTTGTTGTCTTTGAACCATGTGGTTGTCAGTTCTGCTGCGGTAGACACTCTCACTTCAAGAGATGTATTCTCCCCCGTCTTTACAATTAAAGACTCAGGGAAATCCACGACAGAGGGGGGTTCTAGAAATTAAGCAAGAAAAACCTTTAGCTAACTGAATCCTATCTGTAATTCTGTATCTGATCTGTAAAGACTGAATCTGGAGTGGTACAAACCTAGAACAGTGACTTGGGAGACACACTCCACAACTCCAGAGTAATTGCTAAGTTGGCAGGTGTATTTTCCCGCTGTGGTGGCGTCAGCCTTAAAGACCTTAAGGCTGGCCACATTGTTCTCAAATGTGATCTTCCTGTTGTCGCCGTCTCTAAGAATGTGATCCTTGTCCTGAACCCAGGACACAACCAAGGGCTCGGATCCTTTGACTGTGGCTGCTAGTGTTAACTCCTTACCAGCCATCACTGACTGGTCAGTCAGTTTCTTCACAAACACCGGTGGTGCTAAATAGTGAGCAAAACAGTGGTGGTGAGGTCAAGGGATTGCATGGGGAGCAGTACTGTTTTAATAATTACTACCAAATATGTACTTTACTAACCTTTTAGGCTAACTGTTGTACGACAGGTCTCACTGCCTACACTATTTGAGACGGAGCACTCATAGATGCCACCGTCATCTGCTCCTAGTTTCATCATGTGGAGCGTGGCAGAAGTGCCTTCATTGATCATTTTATATTTCAAGCCCTCTTTAAGGGGCCGTTTGTCTTTGTACCAGGTAATCTGGCATGGTTGTGTGCCATAGATCTCACAGTACAGGCTGGCCTCTTTTCCTATAGCACCCTCCACTGGGTTCAGTTTTTTAGTGAAGGATGGGGACTCTAGAAAATATAATTGAGAGAAGTTAAAAAAAGAATAGTCACGGTCGGACAAGTATCTTCAAAATCAATTCTCTCAAGTCTGGGGGACATGCTCAGTTAAGTCCATGCTATGGAGAATCCACACCGTAATCCAAACCAGAAAATGACACGCAATTAGAGATGGGGAGGGAAAATTCTCCGATATTCATGCTACAAAAGGATCGTAGGTTCAAAGACAGAGGGGGCAGTCAACGATTTGGTAATTTCTTTAACGGAGGAAAGAACACATACAAAATGAGGTGCTGTTAACAACTGTGAACGAGCAGAGGACACGCAAGAGAAAACGTGATTCGATAGAGGGGGCAGTGAAAGATTTGATCATTCTTTTAACAGTGTAAAGAATGCATACATAACGATGTGCTGTTCACATTCATGCTCTCCAAAACTTTGGGAGACGAAAAAAATATGTCCATGCCGAAGGGATTTCAGATGGGGACAGCACACAACAACCGTGAACGTTCCGAGGAAACGCAAGACGCAATCTCAAAACAAACCGGAACCATCGTCAAACTTTGAGGTTCATGCGAGCGCCATTTCGGTAGCTGACCTTGGATTGTGAGAATGGTGCTGCAGCTTGCACTGCCAGCATCATTATGCGCCTCACAGGTATAGACGCCATTGTCCTCAAACCTCATGGACTGCAGCTGAAGGTACGCCGTTGAATCGACAAACATGGTTTTATAGTTGCCGCTGTCGGTTATCTTTTGATCATTTTTGTACCAGCACACTTTCAAGGAACGTGAACTGGTAAGCTTGCATTCGAAGCGGTGCCCCTCACGCTGCTTCACAAAGGTATTGGGAGGCATTTTCTGGACAAACCGTGGAGGTTCTGTAAAATCAAATAAGAAACATTTACTAAAATGTGACATCCATTAATAAAATAGATGATGGAGACTGGTATTTCCCGCTGTGACCGGCCTCACAGGCAGGGATCCTGAGAGTGGCCACGTTGTTCTCAAACATTCTCTCAATCTTAGAATCCTTTCTCCTCCAGCTCTCGTCTTTTTGCCATTGCACAGAGAGGGGGGGTGACCCCTCCACCATGCACTGAAAGACTGCAATGCCTCCCATAACACTGGAGATACTTTCAATCTTCTTAACAAACGACGGTGGAGCTGATGTGAAAACAAACATTCTGCTATGACATCAAGAAGTGTACATTGCTGTATGCGTGTACGTTGTGTGTGTGTGTGTGTGTGTGTGTGTGTGTGTGTGTGTGTGTGTGTGTGTGTGTGTGTGTGTGTGTGTGTGTGTGTGTGTGTGTGTGATGTGTGATGTGTGTGTGTGTGTGTGTGTGTGAGTGAGAGAGAGAGAATTCAAAGTATACAGAATCAATGCCAACCTTTGATTGACAGAGCTGCAGCACCAGTATATTGTCCAACCATGCAGTGATAATAACCAGCATCTAGCAAATCAGTATATTTAAACTCATGACCTGGTCACTGTGTGTGAGTGTGTGCTTTGGGCTGGATGCAATGGGCTTTTGGTCTTTAAACCATGCGACCTCAAACGGAGCGGTCACCTTGCAAACAAATGCTGCCACAGACCTTCTAACAACCTCTAGTCAACTCTTCAACACATGAAGGAGGCTTCTGAAATGAGCATTTAAATAAACCAAATTATTTAATTTATCTTCTATGTAACCATGAACATAAAGAAGATATCTCCAAACCATCCTTTTACTGATAGCACAACAAAGAAAGCCTCAAGCTTCACAGTAATATAGCAGCGCACAGGTCTAATCTGGCCAACAAGTCACAAAATGACATCTTGTGCAACAACTTTGCACTCAAACACTTTACTGTTTAGTGCCTGAAAACCTACAGTACATTCCAGAGTAGAGTCTCCCTGGGTTACACTGATGGACAGGGACTGTTCTGACAAAACGTTCTGTCTCTGGGATAAGAAACCATTCACAACTGAATCAGCTGCTGTTTTTTTGTTAATGCAACACGTAGAGAGACACTTCAAAGAAAAGCATGTGATGTTAGATGCCAGAAAAGTCCCACAAACCTGTCACTGTGAGCACCGCAACACATCTCTGACTCCCAGCGTCGTTCTGCACCTGACAGATATACTTTCCACCGTGGGATATCTGAGTGTTTTGTAAGTTCAACGTGGCGGCTTGGGTTTCATAGGAGATCTTAATGTGCTCGTCTTCTTTGAGCTCGCGGTCATCTTTAATCCAGCGGACGGTCATTGGGAGTGATCCGGACAACAAGCATTTCATCACGACCTCAGAACCCACTTGGGAGGTCATGTCCTCTAGTCTCTGAACAAACGATGGTGGTTCTAGTGGGAGAGGTTCCACAGGTCAACCTATAGCTTACACAGGGTTTACTCGTGTACATAAAGATTCAAATTTGAACTCTCTGATGTCCAGGTTTGATGTTTTCCTTCTAAATAATAAACTAAACTGTCTCAGCTTTAAGATGCATTGCTCCTGTATAGAATAAAACCTTAATATTATTATTATAATATTATTATTATAATTATAATATTACACAGCTGTTTCAACTAACCTTTCAGTGATATGTCGCAAGAACAAGATGTCTCTCCGACATCATTAGATACAGAGCATTGGTACTTCCCAGCATCTCCAGGCTCACACTTGGAAATCTGTACAGTAACAGTTCCATTCTGAACACTGATCTTATGCCGTCTGTCATTTCTGATTTGCTTATCATTGTGATAGCAGCTTATTTCAAACGGCGCTGAGCCTGACACTGTTCCTTCCAAGATAACATCACCGCTCTTCACGAGCTCGGCAGACTCAAGTGGCCTCACAAATACTGGAGGCTCTGTGAGAAAGAAGAGGTCAGTGTTAAGCGCAGGCAGTGACAGCCGAGACGAAAGAAGAAGTAAAGCTAAAACACTGAACCAACCTTTGACTGTCACTGTGCTGGTGCAGCGGTCACTGCCAGCCTCGCTGGACGCCACACACACATAATCTCCGCTATCCTTAACAGTACAGTCCACTACCTCCAGAGAAGCCATTGAGTCAGAGAAAGACATTCTGTGGCTATTGTCTGAATTGATGTCAACGCCATTTTTAAACCATTTGATACTGATCACAGGGCTGCCCTGCACTTTGCAGAATAACTTCAAAGAATGTCCAACTTTCACCAGTTGTGAAGGCTCAACCTTCAATGAAAATGTGGGCGGTTCTGTGAATTAACAATAACAGTTAGAGATAAAAAAGAAAAACAGACAGACAGACAAAAAACAACAGTTGCATCAGTTAGCAAAGAAGAAAGGGCACCTTTGACAAAGAGGGCTGCGGTGCAGTCAACCTTCCCAGCTTCATTGGATACTTGGCATGTGTATTTGGCAGAGTCATCAGGTTTCACTTTGTGAAGCTCCAAGGAGCTTGAAGAGGCATCTTTCTTAATAAAACACGAGCCTCCAGTGGAAATCTCTTTGTCTTCTCTGAACCACTTAACAAGCAAAGGAGCCGATCCAGTGAAGCCTGCTTTCAAAACAACATTTGATCCCGGTGCGGCTTCCTTGGATTCAGGCTTCATAGTGAAAACCGGACGTTCTATATTCATTCAGGAAGAAAAAACATCATTACATTCAAAGAGAATGTCAATAAGAACTGACACATGCTTACATGTCGTCCATTGTTAATCTAACAAAGTTCTTTCGATGTCATTAATCTGACCTGTGACACACAGAACACCACTGCTCTCTTTGTGTCCGGCAGGGTTGGCAGCTCGACATGTGTAAGCTCCAATATCGCTTTTAAGCACGTTCTTTATCAGCAGGGAGGCTGTGTTCTCACTGAAGTCGAGCGTATATTTCCCATCTGTATTGATTTCTTTATCATCTTTGTACCAAGATATATTGATTGGCTTGGATCCAGATACTTTGCAATCCATGGTGACATCAGTTCCAATATTTCCATCAACTTTCTTAAGACTTTTTGTAAAGGATGGTGGAACTGGTCGATCTGTGTAAGGAAATATAATTATAAGAAAGACCCTGTTGTGTTTTACAAACCTTGAATTTGATATCTAAAGTATATAACCAACCTAAGACGGACACTGAGCATGTGCACTGGTCCTTGCCAACTTTATTGGACACCTCCATCCTGTACTCAGAAGTGTCTCCTTTTTCTGCAGTAAGAATCTTTAGGCTGGAAACATTGTCCTTAAGAGTCCATTTATATTTACGACCAGTCGTCATCTCCTTCCCATCTTTAAACCATTTCACTTTAAGTTCTGGGCTTCCAGAGATCGTACAGTCCAAGGTGGCTGAATCTCCTGCCGTCACACTGATGGAGGCCATCTTTTCTAAGATTTTAGCTGGTTCTAAAATACAACAACACAATTTTAAATGGGAAACATCAATACTTCAAGGATGTCATAGAATATTTCACTGAATCCTGCTGAATTTGGCAATTTTGTTCTCTAACCTTGAACTGTTAAAACGGCTTCACATTTCTGATGCCCAGCTTCATTCTCTGCTAGACAGGTGTATTTGCCGCCGTGTTTTATCTCAACAGATGAGAATGAAAGGCTAGCAATGGTGTTGTCAAACAACATCTTGACATTTGGATCATCATCTCTCAGTATCTCAGAGTCTTTCATCCATTTAACAGTGATGGGAGCTGAGCCTTTTAGGGTTCCCTGCAGTTTCACTGCGTTTCCCAACAGTGCAGTGGCACTCTCGACTCTCTTTGAGAATACTGGCGGCTCTGAAATAATAGTATTAGCACTTTGTTATAGCAATAGTGCTTAAGATAATCATATTGAACTAGTAATGAAGAATGCCCTGTAAGGGTGGTTAACATCACTAACCTTTCGGTTTAGCCACTGACTTTGAAGATGCTGAGCCAACCTCGTTGCATACGACACACTGATATTCACCAATATCTGCACTTGCAAATGACTGGATCTCCAAAGAGGCCATCGATCTCTGTGATATTATTCTATACTTCTGATCTGTGGACAGCACCTTCTTGTTCTTTAACCAGGTCACCTCAAATGGTGCGGTGCCTTCAAGCTCACATTCAAATGTGGCCACAGCTCCTCTTACTGCCTCTACAGAGACCAGTTCCTTTCTAAAAGAGGGAGGTTCTAAGGGGGGAACATTCAATGGGTTAGGTGCCGCCTTATTTTTAATGACACTTTCAAACTAATTTCTATCCATATGCTAACTCTACAGACCTTTGACAGTGGCTTTGGTGCTGCAGCTTTCGCAGCCAGCCTCACTCAGAACCTCACAGGTGTAGTTCCCACCGTCTCCCAAAGCCACATCCTTTATTTCCAGGGTCGCAACTCTGTCCTTCAGACTGATATGATATCTGTCCCCGGCAGAGAGCTCTCTATCATTTAAGAACCAGGTAGAGTGGAGTTCAGGAGTTCCTTTGACGGTGCACTGCAGGCGTGCCGTGCTGCCTTGTTTCCAGACCACAGTGGCTTCAAGCCGCTTTACAAAGCCTGGTTGCTCTGCAGGGTTTTCATTGTTACAAAGAGCCAATGTTATGTCAAGTTATTGGCATTTAAAACAACAACAACTCAACATTAAGAAAGAGTGGACAAGATTAAGAAAGAGAAGATTTGATAAGATGCGGTTTGCTTTGATTGAACTCAACACGTCACATCATCATGAACATTTTGTCCTTGACTTACACAAGGAAAGGACATTCATTTTCAGTACTGTACATTTGTGACAACTTCAAACGCTGTAGTACTCCCTGAAAATTAAGTAAAGCGGTCTTACCTTGAACCACCACTGAAGAAGAGCAAGTTGCACTTCCAGCCTCATTTGTAGCTGTGCAAACATATTCCCCGCAATCTTTCAGCGTGGTTTTGGGGATATCAAGTGTAACCATCTCATCTTCAAAACAGAGTTTACAATCTGGTGACTGGTGCACCTTTCTGCCACCTCTAGTCCAGGTGATGGTTACTCCCATCATCTCGTTCACCTGAGCCTCCAGGTGTAGAGGAGCTTCAACCACAGCAGATACGGAGCCCAGTGGTTTTACAAAGCTGGGCTTGTCAATAACCCTCAGCTCCACGCTGCACACAGCTGTTCCAGCTTTATTAGAGGCCTTACACTGGTACACACCATGGTCTGCAGGCTCAAGTTTGGCTATTTCAAGTGTGTGCTTATTCTTTTCAGAAGAGGTGTGGTAGTGTGTAGGTACGTTAGGTAAGGCATTGTCACCTTTGAGCCATTCAACATTCATAGGTGTAGTTCCTGTTACAACACATTGTACCACAGCCCTCTTTCCAACATACATAGTTTGACCATCAGGTTTAGTTAAAAAGCTGGGCGGGTACAGCTCTATGAGGTTAAGAAAAAAGAAATACACATTATTGATACGATTATTAGAATCCATTAAAACATATTGAAAATGTTTTAAGCCTGATGTATAGTTATCTAGAGTTATAAAATAGCCAATCTACAAGCTCACTTGTTGTTTTGAGCTTGTAGATCTGCTAATTTCAGCGCACGCCGCCGTCATATGACGGAGCATAAATTAAGCATCAGACCGCTGCGGAGAAAAATCGCAGCGGTCTGGATTACCCCTTACGCCTATTCAAACCGTTCAAAGGCACAACAGTTTAGAAGAAAAAACAAGAAAAGAAAAACAGAACAGAGAGGTCAACTGCAGCTTTGACCTCGAGTCATTCATTTCAACCAACCAGAGTAGAGGAGAGAGAAGCGCGTTGTTCTTACCTGTCACTGACAGAGAGGCGGAGCAGCTGTCACTTCCATGTTGATTGCTGGCCTTGCACGTGAATTCTCCACTGTCAGCCTTGGTTGGGCTCAGGACTTCCAGAGCGGAAGTCTGGAAGCGGCTGAGAACCCTGTATTTCTCGCCCTCCTTGATTGGGCTTCCATCCTTAAACCACTTGAAGTTCACATTCGGTGCCTCCTCGGTCTCACATTCAAACTTGGCACCTTGGCCAATGTTGATCTCCAGATGAACAATTTTGTGCTTGAACACCGGTGCCACTGTAGGAGAAACCAAAAAGAATGAAATTAACACGTGGAAGAGGCCAGTATCAACTCCTATGGTAATGAGTGGAGGTTAACTCGTGAAATGGTGAACCTAGGATGGAAGGTGACAAACACATTATCCTGGCGTGACTGTGGGAGGAAGATGATGTTAGATTTGGGTGAAGGTGTGCGGATGAGCAGAACACTAAGATAAGAGGAGTGAAAGACAGCATGCAAAAAGACAAGAAAGACTCAGAGTCATAGTGGCGGATGCCTGAGGTGAAGAAAAAGAACACAGGAGGTGGATATGGGGGTGATGTTTGTGGAGATCCAACTGTTAAAGAATGATGGAAGAAGTGGAAGTGTCACTTCTGTTTGATTTGAACCTCATAACCTCCAAAAAACTAAAGTGATTGTATTTTTTTTTAAATGTAAATAGATTGCTAGACCGCCTCAAGCTCACGAAACATTAACAAAAAAGACTTTCCATTTATTTAAAACTGGAAAGAAAAGTAAATTTGGAGGTTTGAGGTTTTTATACAACAGAAGTTAAGATTGAAGAGTGTGAGTTAGTTTTGATGATTATATCAAAGTATTCTCCATCGTCCAACCTCTGGAGACCACAGTGAGTCTTGAAGTTGTTGTCGTCTTGCCGACTTCATTTTCAGCCTCACAGACATATTCTCCTTGATGTTTCTCCTTGATAACTTTGTTGATTGTTAGTGTATATGTGTCATGGTCTTTAGAACACTTGAACTCTTTGCCAGACTTCACCAGTTGTCCTTTGAAAAACCAGTTTACCTTGGTGACATGCTTAATGGTTGTGCTGAGTACAGCCTTACTGTTCTCCTCTGTGCAAACATCATCCAGTGACTCTAAAACCACAGGATAATCTACCAGACTGTCTGAGGACTCACTGATCATGATGGCCTCAGACAGATACTCTTCCTTCATTTCTCTGTGGATGGAGATGTCTACATGTCGTTCAGCAGGGGCCTGGCCTACAGGCAGTGAGGCTGTTAAATCTGCAGCCCCCACATCTCTGCCCTGGCTCCTGACGCTCACAGACCTACCCTCCTGTCTACTAACTTGTATGGACTCATATATCTCTGACTGACTATGGACAGTTGCACTCTGGATGGAGGTCCTGGCTTCAGTCTGGACGGTAGCAGACTGAGATATGGCTGCAGGGAAACCAACTGCACTCTCTGCTACGGTCACTGTGTCTACTACCATGGAAGACAGCATCTCTTTGGAGCGGGCTGAGCTGACCTGTGCTTTCTGAGGCCTGTCTATCTGCATGGTGCCAGGCTGTTCTGATGTGAGAACATGCTGCTCCTGGCAAACTATAGCATGGAGAGCGGCCTGCAGTTCAGTCCTGAGGTCAGCCATCTGGGGGTATTCTCCCTCAAAAGCCAGTGTGATTTCCAAGGGGGCACCCGCTGTTGTGATGAGGTATGTAAACATGGAATGTTTAGGCTCTTTTTGAACCTTGACTTCCTGTATCTGAGCTGCCTCTAACCTCCCGACAACATCAGCCAGTAACAGAGGCTGGTCGCGGGCCACAGCAGACTGCAGGGCATCTTTCAGCTGACGCCTGATATTCACACTGGAAGCTTTGGGAATCTGAATCACAAAAAACATCTCCTTAGGAAGAGTTTGGCTGTCTTGAGACTCATGAACAAACATAAGTCCCCTAGGCTGAGTCTTGACACTGACAACAGAACCTTCAGATCTGCGTATCTCACTGGACTGCTCTCCTATTATCACCTGTTTCTCCTCCAGTAGAACCGACTGTCTGACCGACTGACCCTCCTGAATCTGCACAGCAAAGTCCTGCTCAGCTGCCTCTAGCACCACACAGCTCTCTGCAGCTACTGCCTTCTCTTCAATGTAAACCGGCTGTCTAGGTATCTTTGGCTCAATTTTCATTTCAGGCTTGAATTTGGGCTCAGCTATCAGACTGGTGGTGTGACCCTCCTCCAGGACCTGTGTGTCTGTCACGCTGACGGACTGCATGACGTTCCAGTGCTCTTCCTTTTGGATCAGAGCACGCTGCTGTTTAACGTCGCTGGAGAAGGGAGTCTCCTTCGGGAGCTGCATGGGCTGAGAGGAGACGTGGAGAACCCTCTGAGGTCTGGGTTCTGTTCTAAGCTGTGGCTCAACTCCCGTCACAGACACGTCTAAATGTTTGTGATAATCTGCTGTGAGCTCACGTCTCTCCTCTGACGTGGCTGCATGTCTCCTGGCCTTTTCCTGTTTCTGCGCTGCCACCTGCTCTTCTGGTTTGGGAACAGTAAATATGTCTTCCTTAGGTAGGGCTGATACAGGATGGACTGACTGAACATAGAGTGTTGGAGGTGCCTCTTTTTTTGGCTCAATGGACATAGAACTAATCTTTGTTGAAAACTCAGAAGTTCCTTCACAAACCACAGTTCTCTGCTCATCCTGTGTGACTGAATGTAATAAAATAGGACTTTTCCTTGATTGTGCATTCTCTGGTGAAGGTTTTTCACTAGTAAATTTACCTTCTGATTGTAAAATGTCCTGATCACAGAAAACCTGCAGATTCAGGAGCCTTTGTCCCTCTTTATGACATTGCAGAGTCATTGCAGATTCTAAACCTGGTATCAGTCCTGAGGGCTCAGCTTGGAGATGGTATTTCTCTTCAGCACTCATAGCTGATCTATAGACTGTGTCTTTGCATGGGACTGCACTCTCCTGTGATGGCCTGTGTATCTCAAACATCTTCTCCTTGGTTAAAGTTACTTTAGTTTCACTGACTGGTGCTAACACTGGCTTATGCTGCTCTTTCTCTATCAGGGGTTTAGAAGGCAGGTGTAAAGCGGACAGAGGATCAGTGTGTCTCTCTGTTATAGGCAGTTGTCCTGTGGACTGGGCTGAGTAGAGGATCTTTACACCCTCAGTGACCCTGAAACCCCTCTCCTCATCTGGTCTTTGGGCTGTGGCTGAGGTTTCTTTGAGGATAGGCAGAACAGACTCTACTTGGTGACCGCTGACAAGTTGCCTGGGCTCAGTAGATGTCTGAACCTGTTCTCGTTTCCTGTCAGCCAGAGCCTCAGCTCTCACTGTGGTAAGGGGGAGGACTTCCTCAGCAATGGCCGACATGACTTTGGACGGCTGCTCTTTTGTACACTCTAACGCTACTAGCTCTGGGCTCAGAATGCGCTCAGAGTGCTGTTCCATGAACTTCTGCCTCTCCTGGACAGAGGATGTAAAAGCAACCGCGTGAAGCTGTTTTGCTGGAACGGCTGAAACCTGAGGCGGATGGGTGGGGGCCACAGACACCCTCTCCTCCACCTCATGAGACTGCAGCACTGCAGCCTGGTGTGTGACCTGCTCTCTGTGTAGAGTAGCAGCTGAGATATCCAGCTCTCTAAGAGCTCCCACCTGTTCACTGGGAATAATCTGTCTGTCCTCAGTACCGATGGTATAGACCATATGGTCTGATCTGCTTCTTTCCTGCCCTGTGAGACTGACTTGGTACAAGTGGGACTCTGTGGTTTGTTCTGTCATGGATATTGTCAAGTCTTTAGTCTTCTGAACTAATAAGTGTTGAGATATGGAGGCAGCGTCCCTGAACACCAGCAGCTCTGCCGCGCAGGTCGCTTCACCAAACTGGTTTGAAGCTTTACACGTGTAGATGCCACTGTCCTGCTGTTTGATGCTCTTAACGTTGATGAACCCAAACCCATCTGGGTTGTTCACTATGACATATAACCCACTGGGTTCAATGTGATAGGTGCCTTTGAGCCACTGAACCTCTGGACGAGGGTCTCCTGTCACAACGTAAGTGAAGTAAGTCTCACTGCCCTCAGCACACCGAGCAGAATCAATAGTTTTCGTGAATTCTGGAGGTTTGCCTGTCAGCTCAAACCTCTTCTCTACTCTTTGGTGCTTGCTTGGCTCCTTCACCTGAACATGAAGGTAAGAAGTGCAGGTGGATTGACCAAACCTGTTGCTAACAGTACACGAGTACTCTCCTTCATACTCTCTTTGAACTTTGTTAATAACCAGACTGTATTCGTCTCTCTCATGAACAAACGTATAAACAGATGAACTTGTTATACCACGTCCATTGTGGGACCACTCAACAGTGGGTTTAGGGAACCCAGACACTGTGACAGTAAATCTAGCCGTCTCTCCATCAGTCACAGCTGCTGGAGAGAGTTGGGAGAGGAAAACTGGCTTTTCTTTTTTCTTCTCTAAAGAGCTTGAGAAGCGTTTGGACTCTGGCTTGAGTTCAAGTGTCTTGGTTTTTTGTGGTAATTTTAGGCCAGTGTAGTATGACTCCAGGGACTCTTGTTCCACTGTGACGGTTGAGCTAGACACAACTGTATAGAATAACGACAGTTGAACAGATCACAATCTTAGGAGGTAATAAAGACATTTCAATCATAATGGCAACATCTGCAGTGAAAACAAACAGTCATCTATGGACAAGTTACGTTGGATTGAAACCAAGAACATGTGAAAAATAAAACAAATCTGTCTCTTCTTGGTGCATGGACATATAAAACAATATTTTACGTGGATATCTTACCTGGAAACAGTCGAGACAATAAAAGCTTTTCATATAAAGGTATGTCAAACTTTTAAGTCATGAAAAATAATATAACATTTGACAATATTTATAAATGACAGACCACGGGAGATCAATGCAAAGTAAAATCACCTTTTACATCCGCGACTTGAGCCTCCTCCACCACTGGTACTGCAAAGATACAAACAAGACTAAATTACCAATGATGTTCTCAAACTGAACATAAGCAGCAAGACAGCAAGACAAGAATCAGCAAGCAGCAAGATTAGAATCAAGTGACATGTCGTGCATCCATATTATCTATTTATTTTGTATTGACATTCTTGCATGCTTCAGTTTGAGCATTAAGTGTACAGCGGTTCTGTCTTTGGAAAGTGCTCAGTGATATGAGTGACCCCCTGACTCTCTGTCTCTCTTCGACATTTTAGCCAGTGAATAGAGGTCAGTGGTTGGTAGACGTGGCTGTGTCCTGGCCAGTGTGTGTGGAAGCGGTGTAAATGGTGGCTGGTTGTCGAAGGAAAGGACTAAAGCATGCAGATTGCAAACCTTTCGTCTCTGTGCCACAATCAGCATCTCCGGCTGAGCAGACACTTTTGCAAGTGTAATGTTCGCCTTGCCATGGCCCCGTGTTCTTAACTTTTAGACAGCACAGAGGGCCGTCATGTTTGAGAGAGTAAGACACAGAATCCTCAACATTCAGCTGGTTGTGAAGCCAAACAACAATTGGAGCTGGGAGCCCCTTCATAGCGCAATACAGAGACACAGTGCCCCTGGGTTTGGGCAACAGCTCTGGGGGCAGCTTGACCAGGAACTCGGGTTGGCTTCTGAGGTCACGGCCACGCTGTTGACGGGGGAGGACGTCAGGGAAATAGAGGTGGCTGGCCAGGCTGTAAGGTCGCTGGGAAGACAGAGGCGCAGCTCCCACTTTCTCGACAGCCTCCTGCTTGTCTTGGTCAGGGAGACCGCTACGTGTCTCTCTGTCTGTCTGAGACACTTTACGCACAGAATCGGTAGGGACGGGGGTTTCAGCTTTGACATTTGCTTCTTTTGCTAGGTGAGAATAAAGTTATGAAGATTGATTAAGGATCAGTTCATCAGTGAGAGGGTAAAAGGCAGCTATTCTGTTTTAAACACTAAAGGGGTTAGTTGGATGAAAGGATGGTGTTAAGAGAAGTAAAGCTGGCAACAGGAGAGGAAAATCTAATGGGTAGCTACAAAACAAAATAGATTTGTTATTCTACTAGATTACAACAGGTTACAACCTAAGAGGTCAAGGATGAGGAAGGAGCAGGGAAGAGCAGATGAAGAGGTGGAATGGACCAGCGTGTGAAAAGAGAGAGCGATTGATATAAGAAAGAGAAACCACCTTCAACAGTGAGCTGGGCTGAGGTACTGTTCTGGCCATGTATGTCGGTTGCGGTGCATTGGTACACACCCTGGTCTCCCATACTAACACTCTGGATGACCAGAGACAACAGCCCTCCATGCCGAGAGCTCCTCACCCTCTGGGTGTCTACCAGGTTCTGGCCGTTATGGTCCCACACCACACCGGTGAAGGGAAGCCCGTCAAAGGTGCACTTAAACTCGGCCATGTCGCCGCTTTTCACTCGGACGTCGCTCATTTCCATCAGCAGTCTGGGGCTGACCTTGGACCTCAGCTCTGCTGAGCTGGTGTCCCGCAGCTGAATGTCAACTGCCCTCCAAGAGGATGATGATGATGATGTTTTTGTGGTTGACACTCTTGAGGAGCTCTCAGAGATAAACTCAACACTGTGGACTGTCTGTCCGGTTGACAGGGACTTATAGCTCCCTGATCGAACCTCCGTTCTCTGAGCCCCAGTGCTCGACACACTAGCTAAGCTTCTCACACTTTGATCTGGGCAATAAGAAAGAGTAGAAGCGTTAGGTCAACACATCAACGGTGACTGACTTCTTCAGGTTACTTGTGTGACAGCTCGTTTTGCCAGAGCGCAGTTGGGTGGAGCTTGGAAGGTGGAGTCAGTCAAGACCAGTGAGGAGGAAATAGACAGGCTGGTTTCCTCTGTCAATCATGCAAGCTTGACTGGAGCCAAAAACACTTAGGGATTATTTCCGTGCCTGAGAGTGCAAGGAACCCGAAAAACTAGATTTCCAAAATTCAGTTGTGTATATTGCATTCCTCAGAAATAAAGATTCATTCCTCTGAAATAATGAAGTTCCTATAGTTAAGAGCTATTCATGTTGGAAGAGAAGATAACCATGCGTAAGGCGTTACCTGCACAATTATGTTCAGTGCTTAAAGTGAGGGAGGCTGAGCAAAGATAACATCCAACCTGCCGCATGCACAGTCCTGTTCTTTTCACCATGCTCAATACTGTACAAGTACTGTACAAGGAGCCCACTTTGAGAACCAACATGCTGAAACACATTCTTTGAGGGCTGAATAGGCTGCTACTAATTAAACCAGCTGTTCTGTGGCCTTGGCATGCTGGACAGGCATTAAACCTAGCCACCTCCCCATGCTGAACCACAAAACGTTTTATTGTCTTAATTAAAGTGATATTCTTCAGATTTAATAGACTGAATGAAGCACACCACTGAGATTTTGATGCAACGTCCATTGGGGACATGCTCTTTTGCATAGAAAATCTCAGCTGAACATGCACAGGTCTAACTGAGTGACAATATTATTATTATTATTTTGCATCTCAGGAGCAGTCAGACTTCTGTCTGTTAGCTGATCTCTGGAAGAACTCACCATCGAGTGCCAGAGATGCTAAGCATTTCACCATTCCACCCAAGTTTTTGGCAAAGCATGAGTATTCCCCTGCTTCCGCGGGACGAACTTTGACAATATCCAGCTGGCAGGTTTCACCATACTGAGACATCTTGTAGAGCTTGTTTGACTGCCTGATCTCTCTGCCGTTAAAGAACCAACTGATCTGAAGATCTGTTAACACACAGATTATCTCCATTGGTACAAAAAAACTGAAAATGTACACAACAAACGTAGGTTTATAATGTCCACCATAGGAAGCTCTCTTTTCTCATGATTTTCTCATTTTGTTTAAACTAAAAGTTTATTGTTAAAAGGTTAAAGCTCAATATTGCGATAGTGATATTTGCTATAGAGTGTGTTCAGTAACAGGGCTGCTATTTTCACCAAAGATTTGCCCCAGAAAATGGACTGAGGGTCCAAGCTGTTCAATTTTAACCAACAAGCAGATGAAAAGAGACAGTTACCATCTCCAGAGAAGCTGCACTGGAATGAGGCTGGCAGTCCCTCAGTGACCAACAGGTCACCCAGAGGGTTGATAATGGCAGGAGGAGGGACCTGGGCTTCAGCAATCACCTCAGGAACTGGATGGTAGAAAAGAAAACACACACATGTATATTTATTACAGATAATTCATTTAGAAAGTCAGATCCAGGGACCACAAGGGGGCTTAACATATATCAAACTGGGGGTCCCCGAAATGAAAAATGACAATCACTGATTCAGAATACTTATAACCGCCTACCTTCCACAGTGAGAGAAGCTGTGCTTGTTGCCTCTCCATATTCGTTCTGGGCCTCACAGTTATAGACCGCTTCGTCTTCTGGAAACACTTCCATCAGAAGCAGCGTGTGCTCGTTCCCTTCGCGAAGGAACTTGACTTTGAAGCCAGGAGCCAGAGCCTGGGAGTTCTTGAACCAGGAGACCTGAGGCTGTGGAATGCCAGTCACCTCCACTGAGAAGCGGGCAGGCATCCCGGCTAACACTGACAGAGCCTCCATGTCCTGGACGATCTGGGGAGGTTCAGGGACTGGAGGGACGGTGAAATAAAATGGACGTTAAAAAAAGGTTCTTGCAAAGCTCTGTCTTAACCATCTTAAACCCTAAATACTTTGTTGATCAGGGTCCTCTCCTTTTTTGCCTTCTACTCCAAATCTCTTTGCCAAAAATAGCCGATCTACAGCTCACATAAACGTGTTGCGTTGTGAGCTTGTAGATCAGCTATTTTCACCATTATGAAAATCCTTTATTTGTATTAAATCAATATATTTTTGTATCAATCGATTAGATCCATCAGTTCAATAAACTTTCGCACCCATAATATTTACAGTGCAGACCATGTCAGAGAACTTTGAAGGCAGTGTAAAAAGAGGTGTATGAAATGATCGTTAAATTAACCGTAATAATCAAGGCAAAAGTTTGAAATAATCGTGATTATTGATTTGAAGTCGTATGGCCCAGCCATACTGTAAGTTAACAGCAGTCACTTACGTGTCACGTGGAGGTTCATGGTGCTGCTGTTCTTTCCAGCGATGAAAGTGTATTCTCCAGCATCACTCCTGTAGGTCTCAGCGATGGTGAGACGGTGCATCTTTCTGACGTTCACGTAGTTGAACCTCTCCTCCGCCGAGAACTGGATCTCCACACCGTTCTTCATCCAGCGCCCGTCCACGTCATCCTCATTCACCTCAAA
The DNA here is from genome assembly GCF_963280865.1 of Gymnoscopelus braueri. Taxonomy (NCBI): domain Eukaryota; kingdom Metazoa; phylum Chordata; class Actinopteri; order Myctophiformes; family Myctophidae; genus Gymnoscopelus; species Gymnoscopelus braueri. The sequence continues at coordinate 8,938,924 of NC_137618.1, read as the reverse complement.
CTCAAAGGTCGCTCTGTGCTTCTCAACAACCTATACAGCATAGATGTTGTTGTTATTATTAATACAAGTGTGTGAGGGGAACAGGACCATGGAATGAATGAATGAATACTTTCAAATCAATGCACTAATGGCCTGGGTAGCCATGCATCCTGTCCTGACAAAATACTCACAGTGAGGTCCCGTTCCTCAGGCTCAGAGATCTTGACATCGCGTCCCCCTACGGTCAGAGTTCCTTTGGACATGTTGGAACCAGCCACTGCCGTGTACTGGCCCTGGTCAGTCAGACGTGCTGACTGAATCACCAGCTGATGCACATTCTTATCTGACATCGCTCTGACTCTGGAGGTGACAGAGACATACATCAGGTTTAATCCACATTTTTAGCAGCCGTTATAGTTTAATCAGGGAAAATGTACAGAAGATGTAGGAAAGGATGCAGCCCTATGGTGGAGATTTGATCTTGTCTTGCGGTGTTGTACCTGTCAGACAGCTCCAGCTCCAGTCCGTCTTTCATCCACATCACCTGGATGTTGGCTTCAGAAACTTCACATTCAAACGTCACTCTCTTCTTCTCTGTGATGCTCATATCTCTGAGCTCTTTCATGAAGTTAACAACGCGAGCTGCGACACAAGCACACATGATTACCATCTCAAATATAATAGAAATTGTATCAAACTCTTGAAATGAAAAAGGTTGAGAATCTCTTTTGTGAAGAGTGCTTACCTTCAACGTAAAGCTTAGCCGCTGCAGAGGCAGACCCCGCCTTGAAGGTGTACTCTGCAGTGTCACCAAAGTGCACGTTTCTGATGCTCAGGTTGTGTGTCAGCTGTCTGCCGCGCACCTGGCACCTTTCTGTGGACTTGATCTCCACTCCGTTCTTCAGCCACTTGTAGGTGATGCCCTCATAGTTGACGTTCACCTCAAACGTGATGGTGTCCTTCTCCGAAGCGTTCAGGTCCTCCATCATTGAGGTGATCAGGATTGCTGGAGAAAGAAAATTTGAATTGAGAAAAAAGGATGACTCATAATGAATAAACAAGCTATGAGCTTGTAGATGGGCCCATTTTTTGCCCATTACGACATACCCAGAATAGGTACGCTACGGTTCATGTGGTTAACCATCAGTTTTTCAAACTTACGGTTGACAGTGAGCGTTGCAGACACTCTGTCGTTTCCACAGATAAAGGTGTATTCTGCAGAGTCCTCCCTGCTTGTATTCATGATCTTCAGCTGGTGAAGTCTGCCCTGGACCACGATCCTGAACTTCTCACTCATCTCGATCTCCACTCCGTTCTTCAGCCAGGTGGACGGCACGTTGAAATGGGACGTTTCACACTCAAACGTGGCCACTTGGGTCTCTGGGACCGACAAGTCCTTCAAAGGCTTGGTGACACGCATAGCTGGAGAAATTGTGAAACATTTTAGTACTTTTACTTTGGTACACTTTTGTGTTTTTATATTGTTACTTTTACTTAATAAATACAAAAAATCTGAATGCTCCACAAGTGGAATGAAAACTTACACTCTACAAGGAGACGGGCGCTGCAGTGCAGGTGTCCCACCACGGCGGTGTACTCTCCCTGTTTGCTGTCGTCCACGTCGTGGACGATCAGCTTGTGAGACTTGCCGTCGGACAGCATGCTGTAGCGTTCGCTTGGCTGCAGCTCCGTGTCCTTGAACATCCATTTGACGGGGATGTTGTCCTCCGACAGACCCAGGTCAAAGAAGGCTTCGGCGCCCAACAGTGACGTCACGTCCTTTGGCTTTTTCAGGATCTTGATGGCTGAGGGGGGTAATAAACGTTTGTCAAAATATTGTTGAGTATAAAATGAAAAGAGACCTCACCACCTAACGTCAAACCTATGGCTTGGATTCAACCTAAATTACACTTAAATTTGTTTAGAATCTTGAACTCCTGTGGTGGCAAAAACATTTTCTTTCTTCTGTTTGAACACTGGAGATTTTACATTGTAGATTGGGGTCCCTCCAGAAATAAAAAATATATACCGGTAATTATATCAAATGGGGGTATGTGGTCTAATGCATATCAAACTGGGGGGTCCTTGATATGAAAAGGTTAGAGAATGACTTGACTTACTCTGCACATTGAGCCTGCCACTGGCAGACAGCTTTCCCAGTTTGAAGGAGTAAACAGACTCGTCCGCGGTGGTGCAGTTTTTGACCTTCAGCGTGTGAGAGAATCCCTCCACAGTGATCTCATACTTGTCGGAGGGCTTGATCTCCACCGAGTTCTTGATCCACTGGGCTCCTCTGACGTTCTCGTGGGTCAGCTCAAGGTTGAACACGGCCTCCTGGGTCTGCACCACGTTCAGGTTCTTCAATGTCTTCTTCACTTTCACGGCTACGACATACGTTTAAGATCACATGTTAGCAAGCTACAACCCGGTCATACTCATGACTCACTCACTTTGATATGAATCAGCAATCATTCAGTTCCTTACATACTGTCAGATCATAACTACATCTTCGCTTGAATATATTCTATTGCTCAATGAAATATATCTATATGAATATATGAAAGAAGCCAGGAATTACCGTCCACTCTCAGGGAGCCTGTGGTCTTGGACTTGGCCACCTGGTAGGTGTACTCTGCCACGTCCGAAGCACTGGTGATGTGGATGATCAGGCGTCTGACCGCTCCGACATTCTGACTCTCGACATTCTCATTGAAGTCCATAGGCTGGCCGTCCTTCAGCCAGTAACCCTCGGTGGCCGGGTTGGCCACCTCACACTCAAGCTCTGCTCTCTGGGAGTCTGCCACCACCAGATCTGATAGCGGCACCTTGATAGCACCACCTGAACACAAGATAACTGGATTAGAAATAACTATGGGTGCAACAGTTAATTGAACTAATTTAATCGAATATTATTCTGTTTGCAATTAGCTGTTTGAAACTGGCCCAGCTGGAAAACTATTCGTTGGAACCAGGATGGAAAAAGCACAGACAGTGGTCAAATGTCATTAATGTCTTTAATAACTGTGCTTCTACAGTATATCTGGTTAGAAGTTTAGCAGGCAGTGTTAATATGAATTTGTACTATTCCAGTGAGGTTTGAAGTAACACACCTGACACAGTGAGCTTGGCGCTACACGTCTTCTCTCCAGCCGCAAACGCGTACTTTCCCTCCTCGTCCTTCATGGCGTTCATGACGGTCAGGGTGTGGCGCTTGCCTTGGTTTCCCTTGGAATCCATCTTGAATTGGGCGCCGGCCTTCAGGGCCTGGCCGCCAAAGGTCCAGAACGCGTCGATGCCGGGGTGAGAAACCTCCACCTCAAAGGTGGCGTTCTCCGATTCAGCACAAACCTTGTCCTTCATGGGCGTGATGATCTGGACAGCTGTTGGGACATGCGGAATAAAATGTAGCTTACTGTTCAGGTATTAAAGTTATCTTAACGTGTACTGAACCGCTGCTTCTCAACGCCAGGTCTGGGGACCACCAGGGGTCCAAATGGACCCTTACGGGTCTGTAACCCTAAGAGCTTACAAATGGAACCAAATGGACCGGTTCCATTTTTACACTCTAAGACTGAGAATTTTACTGTGTAGATTGAAGTCCCAGAGATTTAAAAATCTTTTATCAAATGGGGGCCCGTGGCTTAATACATATCAAACTGGGGATCCTTGAAATAAAAAAGAGAGAATTAACTGAACTAAACTATACTGGAACCCCAATCTAACACTGTAACATCCTCAGAGTTGATTTAACTCTGAGAGTTAAATTAACACTGAGGATTTTACATCGTAGATTGAGGTCCCAGAGATAAATTCAAAAGGTTGAGAATCACTGGACTAAACAATAAAAACACAAGGAACTGCAATGAAAAAATGTGGCGGCGCAAGGCAAGACGGCAACCACTTACCCTGAACAGTAACATTACAGCTGGTCTCAACCTTGCCGACCATCAGCTTGTGACGGCCCTCATCAGAGGCGTAGGTCCTGCTGTACACCAGGCGCTGCTTGGTTCCTTTGGTCACAAACTGGAGCCTGTCGCTGGCCACCAGGAGCTGGTCGTTGCGGTACCACTTCATGGACTTGATGTCCTGGGCGGAGATCTTAGCCTCCAGAACGGCTTTGGTGCCCTCAACAACACTGACGTCCTTGAGTGGCACTATTATGCCAATGACTATAACACAAAATCAAAACACTGAATTAGAAACCTGGTTCATTGTTGAATGGTCAAAAACGACTTTCCGAGTTAAATTAACACTGAGAATTGTACAGTTTAGATTAGGGGCCTAATGCATATCAAACTAGGGGTACTTGAAATTCAAAAGGTGGAGAAACAGTGTCTTACCCTGAACATTCAGCTTGCAAGAGGTAGCGATGTCTTGGGCAGGGATCACAAAAGAGTATGCTGCATGGTCAGTCTTGACGGTGTCCTCGATCAGGAGTTTGTGGATCTGTTTGTCGACAACCATGTGGACGCGGTCGGAGGCAGTGAGGGGCTGACCATTCTTCAGCCAGCTATATCCTTCAATGTTCTCCTGGGAGAACTTGACCTCCATCTGAACGATGTCTCCCTCACAGCACGTCTGGTCACTCAGAGGCTGCATCAGGGTCACGGGGCGCACTGAAACGTCCAGACAAGATGTTTAAACTCATATATTATTGTCATTTCATCACATTAAAAGTTCTTGCGTTGCAATAAAATGACAACATTTGAAAATTTCACAAAGCTCAGAATATTTATGTAACAGAACTCACGTTTCATCTTCAGTGAAGCGGTCGTGGTGAACTCGCCCACTTTGAAGGTGTATTCCCCCTGGTCGTCCTTCTTCACGTCCTTGACGGACAGACTGTGTCTTCCGCGGCGAAAGCCTGTGACGTATTTTAGGCTGGGAATGATCTGCTTTTTCCCAAAGTACCAGGTGCCCTCTGCGTCTTCCCGGGACAACTCGCACTCAAACTCTCCAGAGTAGGTCTCAGGAACCTCAATGCTCTCCAGTTGTTTAATCATGGCCAGCGGTTCACCTGGTGATAAGTGTCATAATAGATGGACTTGGTTAAAAGTGGCAGATCAATAATACCAGCTCTGTTCAAAAGTCAAATGTGCAATTATCTGCATTTTTTTAAAGCTATCTAAAGCAGGCGTTCCCAAACTTTTTTTCTGATGCCAGTGTATTGTTTATTTTCACCCCAGGCTGCAGTTTGCCGACCTACCTTCAACAACCAGCTTCGCATCGGTCCTGATATCTTCATCATCCACAGTGACACAGCTGTATTCCGCAGTGTCCTTCATGTTGATGGTGAGCACAGACAGGAAGTGAACCTTTCTGTCAGAGTGCATGCGGTATTTGTCGCCAGTGAAGACCTCCATGTTGTTCTTCAGCCATTTGACCTTGATGAAAGGCTCGTTGATTTCACACTCAAAGGTGGCCATGGTGTCCTTCTCCTTGGCACTGGTCTCTGTCAGCTTCTCTGTGAAGAAGATCACTTGCTTTCCTGCAAATACATATGGCGAAACATTAGTATAGGGACTGTTATATATTAATCATTCAATTAATGTATCCTTTTCAAGTTCTAATAATTACAATTGCATAAGTTACTTCACCTTGCACCAACAGGAAGGCGTGGCTTGAAGTCTCGCCGGCGATGTTAACGGCTTTGACCATCATGCTGGCAGAATCTTCGGTTCTGACATCTTTGATGGTTAATTCACATACTTGGTTTTCAGGCCAGAACCAGGAAATACGGTCTGACTTCACCATCTCGACGCCGTTCTTGTACCACTGACACACAGGGTCAGGTCTGCCAATCACCCTGACCCTGAACTTGACTTCGTCACCCAGGGCAACAGTCTGGCTGGTGATCCGTTCAAGGATTTTAGGAGCCTCGCAGCTGGAAGATTTCTTGACCTCTGGTCTGAGAGGTGTGGCACTGGCTTTACCCTCTGCCAACCTCTTCTTCTCAGCCTCTTCCTTCAGTTTCTGGCGATGAAGGAGCTCGTCCTTGGTCTTCTTCAGCAGATCTTCATAGGAGTCATCCCTCTTGCGAGACTTGAGCTCCACAGCAGTGATGGACTCATAATAGCCTTCCTCTGTCCTGCGTTTGAACTTGCTCCTCAGCTCCTCTGTCTCCTCCGTTGTCTTCTCGCGGACCACTCTTTGGGCTTTCCTCAGTTTGATCAACTCTTTGATCGACTCATCAGTGCCTGGTTTCTCTGCCGCTGCCAGTTCTGGAGCTTTTCCAGCCCCTGGGGCGGCCTCTGCTGCAGGCGAAGCATGACGAAGTTTGGTTCTGAAGTCTTTTTTCTCTGTGATCTCCACCTTCACAATGTGCTCAGCTACACCCATGTTGCTCTCAGCTATTACTTTGACCTCTCCAGAATCGTAGGTCCTGACATCTACAATCTCAAGGTAGTAAATACCGTCATAACGAAGTCTGTATCTCTTGCTCTTGCGAATAAGTTGTTGGTTGAGGTACCAGTTAACCTTCGGTGTTGGATAACCGGTCACTCTGCAACGGAATCTTGCGATGGCACCTTCCACCACTTCACATGGTTCGGGAACCAGGACAATTTCAGGTTTTGTCTTCTCAGTTTCGTCATCTGCCAAAACTCCTGCAGGTCCCCCTTCATGAGCCATGCGTTCAATCTCTTCCATTGTGCGTCCTTTCCTGCCTTCAGGAAGCTGTGTGTCCTCTACAAGGCCCTTCTCATCCTTGACAATCAGGGTAGCTGAGGTCTGGTCAACTCCATAATTGTTGGTAGCTCTGCAGGTGACGACACCACTGTCTCTGTTATAAGCAGCCTCATAATCAAGACTGCAGTAGCCAAATTCATTGACCATGCGCAGTCTGTTAGCAGCTTCAAGGGGTTTGCCATCATGCAGCCACTCGACTACCATGGTGGGGTCACCAATAGGCGTCAACCTGCACTCGAAATGAGCTGGACCGAAGCGCTTCATTCTGACAGAGGTCAGCTTCTTCTTGAAGGATGGTTTCTGTTGCTTCTCTTTGTCGTAGAGGTCTCCCTCCTCCCACTGCTCCTGACCATAACGCAGATGCAGGGGTTCCACCTCTGGAGGTGCAATGTCTTTGGCCTTGTAGGTTCCTTTGGGAATGATGAGCTTCCTCTCTGGTTGAGGCTCAACAAAGTCCACCTCAACGTTGACTCTGCAGCGAGTAGTATCTCTTCCAGCCTTGTTGATGGCTGTAGCTGTGTACCAGGCACTGTCTGTTCCAACTGTTTTGGGGATCTGGAATTTGGCCTGTCCTTTGGTTCCTTCAATCCTGGAAAATAATTACAAATTTGACATTACAGCCAACAGTCCAGTATGATTAAAGTGTCAAATGATAAACACTAATGCAATACTTACTTGACATTTGGGTGCTTATGTGGGGTGACAATGTCACTGTTTTTCAGCCAGACAATGTCAGGGAGGGGGTTTCCAATGGCCTTGACAGCCAACTCTACCAGAGTGCCCTCTTTCACACTGAGGTTCCTCAGCTTCTCAGTGAACTGGGGGCGCAGCAGGGTTTCTTTAGCTGTGGATGGTTAACATAGCATTGGTCATCAGAGACACTAACCACACCCACAGTCTGTTCACACTGCTACCATCAGGTATGGGATAATACAGTATGCCACACAATGTTGTACAATTCCAACCATATAACAACTTTATCTGGTCTACCTGCTGCAGTTTTTTAATGCAGCCACTAGATGGTGATGTCAGTCTAACATGCCCTCAGTTCAATTGGTAATTTCATACCTGGTGTACACTTGTGATGTGACAATAAAATGAAGTTGAAGGTGAAGTTACAAGATACAAAAAAATAACACTGGACTCCAGAAATGGTGCATATGCAAAGTGATCAGTAAACTCACCATCAACTGTAAGAGTAACAGAAATGGTGGATTTTCCAGCTCTGTTCTGAGCGACAACGGTCCACTCTCCAGAGTCGTGGGGCATCGCTGGAACTATGATCAGAGACTGAGTTCCATCTTCCTTTACCACTATCTTGTGGTTGTGGTCACTGATAATTTGTTGGCCTGAGAGGAACAGATTACATTTGTATTAATTATAGCACTTTTCCTCCGGTTTCCACCGAGCGACGATATATAAAAACATCATAGTTTCTAGTGTGTGAGATCTAAATGTCTCGTACCATTGTGGAACCAGTATGTGTCAGGCATGGGTCTGCCAACAACTTTCAGGTCAAATCTGGCAGTCTGCCCCTCAGCGCACTTGACTGAGGACGGCTTGATGACAAACACGGGCTTGTAGAGTCTCTCCAGCTGAGCCTCGTCTGTTTCATCGAGCCTGCGAGCAGGAGAGCGACTGGAAGAACGTCCAGGAGAGCGACTCAGGGAACGGGGCGATGTGGACCTGACAAAACACAGAAGTCAACCATGTCAAAGGTTGTTTTAGTTGATATGAAATCCAAACTCTATACTCTATATAATTTGTCCAGAGACTTGTGAGATGTGAAACAATCTACAGGCACTAGACTGGAAAAAACAACACTTCTATGTACAATAGAACAAACAATCTGTGCAAAAGTGGGGAATGACCCAAGTGTGTCAAATGGTACCTGATTCTCTGCATGGCTGGCTGGGGTGTGTATGGTGGAGGTGCTCCAGCAGAGGTCTCCACGTACAACTTTCCAGAGCTGACAGAGTTTCCCTTCATGTTGCTGGCAAAGGCGGTGTAAACGCCCTCGTCCTCTGGTAGCACCACGGGCAGACGCAGACTGGCCCTGCCATCCTGAAGAACCTCCATCTGGTGGCGACCACCGGCAAGCAGACGGTTGCCATCTTTGAACCAGGCAATCTGTTGAGGAAATCAAAACAAGGAAAATGGTGAGTATTTCCTGACATATTTTCACTATTTTCGATATTATTTCTTTACTTTATTTAAATCAATTTGTTCAAATTAACAGTTGCACCGCTAGTCCACATCAAAATAACGTTTTCTTTTGACTGTTATTCTCATAAAATATGATTATTATTCATACCTTGGGTAGTGGGACTCCTGCCACCTTGCAGTGGAAGGTGACGCCCATGCCCTCCATGATGCGGTAGTTTTTGACGGCGGTGTGGAAGCTGGACTGGACGGCCTCCTCCTCCCCTGCAGTCACCATGATCTCTCTGTCGTGTGTCACCAGCTCTCTGTAGGTGATGGTCATGACACGCAGCTCAATCTCCTGGATGATCCTCAGCTCAAAGGCTGACAAATGGAATTCCTGCAGAAAAGAAAAAGTCAAATGAGCTCTGAGAAATAATCTAGTCTATAGATACCACCCCCCTCTGCCCCAATATTATGTCAACATGCAATCTCTGTATTTCCTCCAGGACAGAGCACGTTGTTAGTATTGATTGTGTAATTTTTGGTACAATTGGACCCTTATGAGTCTGTAACTCTGAGAGTGTACAAATGGAACCAAATTGACCCTTACGGGACCCTTACTAATAGGGGTCTGTGGGCTAATATATCAAATATATCAAATATCAAACTGGCGGTCCTTGAAATTAAAAATATTTCAGAACCAGTGGTTTGGATCCTACCTGTCCAGAAATAATAGTCGTCGAGGTGACCAGCTCAGCTGGAGCAACATCTCCCACCGCAGGCTCCAGTACCATGGCTGTCACTTCAGTCTTAAACGTGGCTTCCTGTTTCTTCATGTACATTTCATATTCCTCTGCAAAAGGACACATTTCAAAGTTAGCGGCCCTGTTATTATATAAATTGAACTCAATAAGTACTGGATTTATTTTAACAGCATGTGTACAACTCTGGACTGGTGAGCATACAGTACCTTCCTCCAGCAGGTTAGCAGAGTCTGACACTTCACCCAGCTGGTTCTTGATGAAGACAGAGTACTCTCCTGCGTCATCAGCGAAGGTCATGGAGATCTCCAACCTGCACTCTCCGGTCTCCGTCTTGTAGGCAACTTTGTATCTAATGGACAGTGGAGATAAGCCATTAAATCACTTAAAATTTAAAAACACCAAATCTCTGAAAATAGCCGATCTACAAGCTCACAACGAGCATGTAGATTGGCTATTTTCGGCAATACACAAATCCAATATGATCACTTGTGTGCGAGAGTCGGTAATAGAAAGATACAAAGATCTTATAAAGACATAGAACATGTACCTGTATCCGGCAGTGAGTGCGACGCCGCCCTTCTTCCAGATAATGTGTGGTTTGGGGTTTCCTCCGACCTGGCAGTGGAAGACAACACTTCCTCCCTCCTCCAGCTTCTGGACGGTGAGCTTGGAGACGAAGAAGGGAGCAGCCTGCGGTCCAATTGGCTCCGCCTCGGCTGAACTCACCTGAGACATGGTCTCCACTTCCTCACTGACTCTGGAAGAACATTATGTACATGGTTACAGTAGCCTGCACAACGCCCTCAACTTTACAATTTAGACATTTAGCAGAGTGAAGAGATCAAAATAAGCAATGAACTAAGCTGAACTCTAGTCAATAAACAAGGTAGTCACATAAATAGGGTGTAGAGAGAACAGTGTAGTGCCTTAAAGAAACTAGGATACCAGGTGTAAACAATGAACCTAGCCATGTGTCTAAATGACATGCTATCTAAATGACATTCTTAACATCCATCCAACATAACAATACCACACTGAGTAAGAAGTGATTTTTATGTACTCACAGTTTTTGTGCAATATCGACTGTTTCAGTGACAGTCATCTCCTCTCTGCTCTCGATCTCCTCAGACACTAAGACAAAGCAGAGCTAAGGTCAGTCCCTCTACAATGTACTGTCTGTGTCCACGTGGATCGATTCAATCTCAGTTGATATAAAACACTGAATACATAGTTGTATACAAATAAATGAATGCTTTTCCTTTTCTCTTGGTTTCCACCCACCTTGCACCAGCAGGAAGCAAGAGGTGCTGATGGTTCCAGCTTCGCTGGTGGCTGTACAGGTGAAGCGTCCGCTGTCCTCAGCGAACGCCTCGCGGATCACCAGGCGGGCATAACTGCTCTCGTAGGTGATCTGGAAGTCAATGGAGCTCTCGATCTTGTAGTCCTCTCGGAACCACATGATGACGGGGGTGGGGTGACCCGAGATCTGACACTCTATGGTCACCGACTCGCCCTCTGTGACGTTTGTGTTCTTCAAGCCCTGTGAGAAGAAGGAATACGATTACGACGTGCTTAGGAACCCAGTTGATCAATGCAAAGTTAACATGCTGAATCTATTGAATGTCTGATTCCAATCTGGATAGGCCAAAAATCAGATTTGGGCTGCCAGTGTGAACGTAGCCTTAAATACACGTTTTTGAGCATTCTACTTACAGCCACCAGGGTTGGTGGAATCACTCCTGCAGCGGGAGAAGGAACAGCTGGCTCCTATAAAAGAACAGACACACCTCTGTTAGAAATGCAACATCTACCACCAAAACAATATCTAACGTCTGTTAGAAACATCTACCAACACCAAACACTGCTTACAATACATCACACCACACACGCCACAAGATGAGACACACTCAGTGCGTTGAGCTGTGAAACAAGAGAGCATGACACAACAAATATGGATGGATGGAAGGATAGAAGGAAGGAAGGAAGCAAGATGGCTGGGTGGGCTGAAGAGGTAAAGAGGGAGGTTGTCAGCAGCATCTAGGAGAACGGTTAAAGAACTTTTCTATGGGGGGTCTATGGTATTTCTGCCAGGATTTTTCACAGAAGCAGTGATTGTCTGATATGTAAGGCCTTTTGACTAGATCTGATGGTTTTTTTCATTCTGGTTTGGATGCAGAGAAACCATAAGGTCTGGTTCAAAGACAGTCCAACAATCAGGCATTCAGGCGCTCTGTGCCTGTGCATGTCAGGCCTGCGGAACTCGATTACAAACCTGGATTTCCCAGTCCTCATACATTCCTGTTGACACCATCTCAGTCTGAAACTGAGTGCCAAAATCAGCCTGATATTTGTCAGAGGAGTATTTAAACGGAGGAGGGGTGGCCACTGTTGTCACACGTGTCTCCACGACTTTACGTGAAGGACTGGGTAACTTGACTGGCCTGGTGATGGTTTTGGCAGAAGAGGCAGATGATAGCTCTTTGTGCAGGGTGGCGATAGCAGAGCCTGCCCTGGAAACCTGACCAACCCAAGGAGAACAGCGTTACACCATCAACAACAAGATGAAAAATGGGTTGATGCTTTTTGTTAAAGGACCATAGCGGTGGTCTGGCATCTTTAGCCCATTGGCCCACGACTCACGACTCCACGGTTTTTCAGGATATGCCATTGATTTTTAATGAAGCTATCGCATTCCACTCAGTTCAGTGTGGTATGAAAATCTACTTGCAGAGACTTGAAAAAAATCATTAACAGAAAAAGAGTCTGATGCCGGTATGGTCCTTTATGGTGGAGTCTACGTTAGTTTTACTAAAAAGGTACAGAGAAAGAGAATTTAAGGTCAACTGGTAGAAATGTCCTAGGGGACATTGGATTTAGTAGTTTTATTGATTAATAGGGAAAGGGAAGAATGGTTATTATTAAACTCAATTTGATTTGTTATTTGGTGTATATATTATTTTGTTACAGTACTACTTCTAAACTACTTTCACAATGAGTTTTGCATCTCAGGCAAGCAGTAAAAACAAAATAATCATTTTAATTGAACTACAGTACCGTTAGATTTCCATAACTTTGCGTTTTGTTTTGGTGAGGTTTCATTCTCTTCATATTTTGGGTGAATTATTTCTAAAGTGAGTGATTTTATACTGCTTGCCCGATGTTGCCTTGGCTTACCTCAATGCTAGCTTCAGGCTTAGGGACAGTAACTTTAGAAACAGTGAAATGTGGAACTGGGGACGGTGCCAGACCAGTGTCCACATGGGTGATGATGGTTTCTGTGGTTCTTTGCATCTAGAGTGACCAACAAAGTTCACAGTTTTTACAGAAGTCATTTTACTAGATAGTACTTCCATAGTGAATTGAAGTAAATTTATTCTGTAATAATGTTGATGACTTTTTGTCTACCACAGTAGCAAATACTTTGTGCTTTGTAAAATGTGGCACATTCTTTTGTCAAATGTATCTCCATATTATTATATGTAGGCTGCACAAGACATTTGCTCTTATTCCATCTCTCGAATTGATAAAATGAGTCATATTGACGGTGAAGTATTACAGTAAAATGATCAGAGAGTGACTTAATAAACTAGACTACACGCTAAGTTTGTATTTTGTTTAGTTTTTTTGTTACATAAAGCCTGTCTAACCTGCAGGGTTGGTTCAGTGGTCAGGTGCTTAGTGACCATCTGTTGTCTTAATACAGACTCTAGTACTACAGCCTCCTCTTCGGTATGTGCACGCTCCTCGTGCGAATGCACGGGCAGACGGACGCGTGAGATGTCGAGAGCAGCCACCACCGTGGCCACGGCGTCTGACCTCTTCCCTCCCGCAGCCTGGAGACACAGTGACATGATGGCAGCACATATAGATATATCTATTTAGATCTACATCCCCGTTATCTAGGGGTATACAGCAGATCTAGATCAATATATCCATGTTATATCCATCCCATGTATGTATGTAGGTAAAATCTGAATAGCTAAAATAGCCAATCTGAGCTTGTAGATTGGCTATTTTTGAAATTTTTGAAAAGATTTAAATTTGTAAGAAATTGTAGGCTATATTATCATCACAATACGATATTATCGGCACGTTATCATATCGAGGTAGTTGGTCAAAAATAGGGTGATATTTGAATGTTTGTCCACATTGCCACAGCGCTACATAGATGTCCATACATCCATGGCAGAGAGTCAACAGTAGCACAAAAACACAAGAAGTGCATAATACAGTACAGTACAGTACAGCATGTCACTTCGACTGGTGTGGTTAGTCATTTGCAGAGCCATTGAGAGAGAGAGTTAATCTCGTAGCAACACCATCAGGTTGCATCCCAAAACAAATCCCAAATCTGTAATTATGTACTGTAATTCAGTTTTGGCAATAAATGATTGAATAATGAATCCTTATCTTTGTTTGCAACGAAAGTGCATGAGTGTTGTGACTCTCTCTCTCAGTGACTCTGCTTGTTTGCAAACAGTACAAATGTCGTGAGGCGACCGATTCTGGGATCAGCCCCAGTCGACCAAATCACAGACATGCTGTGAACGAACACAGAGCTACAAAGAGTGGAGAAATGAGTGTGAAGCAAGAAAAAACAAGTGGCAGTGAAAAAAGCTGCAAAAACACAGAACAAAGAGAAAGGTGATCAGCGTGCACAAACTGTGCCAAGATAGACTGATGATGATCACTCTTGATTGACCTGCTCTTTGGGCGGGTTCACAACAGCAAACATCACTTCATCAAGATAATTTCCTTCATTGATATCAAGGGAACTGCTTCCGTTAGGGCATGAGAACGGCTCTTTATCTGAAGCCACGCAGATTTGTTCTGGGTTAAAGACCTCATGCTTCACTTCAGAAGATGGGTCTTCATCGTAGACGACAACGGGGTCAGGAGATACGTCTTCATAGACGACAACAGGGGAAAGACACTGGGGATTTAACCCAATGTCCTCATGGTCTAAACCATCCATCTCTATGTCTGGTTCATACTCCTCAGGTTCTAGATCTTCAACCACTGGTGGCACCCAGTTGACTGGTGGCACCAGGTCCACTGGTGACATCCATTCCACTTCCTGGCCATCAGCAGTCTCATGGGGGACAGTATGTTGACAGTTAGAATTAGAACACGTGTTCTGATGGTGTGGATGGTGATGGATGGTGTTTGGAGATACAGTATGAGGAGAACAATGCAGAATGGATTTGAATAAAGAATAAATACTGACTAAAATATAGACTGGCCAAAAAAACATATACGTGTGAAAATGTGGCAGATGACTTTAAAAAAAAGGTGGTGGAAATAAAAAGAATGAATCCTGGACTGCAGATGGAAAGAATGTTTCTCCAGTTCCACTGATCAAGACACAAAAAGAACATCTATCTGCTATCACTAGTTTCTCAACGTTGGGTCCTGGGACCACCAGGGGTCCAAATGGATGGACCCTTACAGGTCTGTAACTCTGTGAGTGTACAAGTGGAACCAAATGGACCCGTACGGGTCCACTTGGTTCCATGTGTACGCTCTCAGAGTTAAATAAACACATGGAAAGGAAGGTGATGGTGAGTCCAGCTCCAGATAATGACAGAAAGAGGAGTTATGAAGTGAAGTTCTTCCAGTCTGAGCTACCTGGTGATGTGTTGTCGAGTCTAAGTCCATAAAAACACTGCTGGTATGTCTGGAGGAGGCGTCTGTGCCAAGCTTCACGCCTGACACCACTCTACTTTCATCCTCATCATCATCATCCTCCTCCTCATCATCATCATCATCATCATTATTCAGGGCATTCTGCTTCGCATGGAGCGTTAATCAGATTCAAAATACAACACAGTTGTGTTCATTTGTAAACATGGAAGGCAGAGAAGTCACAAAGACAACATGTATACCAGACAAACAAGAGGTGGAATGCTGTTCGTAACGTTGTTTCACTGGCAATTAGAATACTTTGTTAAAGCTGTCAAAAGATTAATGATGTGAAGTTATCAAGGAAGATACAAGTTAAAGTTTGTGTTCAAATGACTCATCGGTCCCGTCGATGCTTCTCCTGTCACTAGAGGGCAGTGCGGTCCCTCAACTCATCCAACATTTCAAGGCCTCACGGGTGACGGTGGGGCCTGGTCTTACCTCTTTAGGAGTGGCCTCCCAGTGGGGCTCTGCGGCGGGGGCTGTGGGCTCTGGGTAATCTCCCCGCTTCCAGGGGGGCAGCACGTCGGCTCCGGGGGCCAGCTGCTTGCGTGCGGTGAGTGGGGACCTGACAGGCCTGATGGGGGAGACTGAGACTCTTGAAGTGGGAGAGACAGGCCTGCATGGGGAATGGATGTGAAGGAGGCCTCATTACATACCTGAACCAGCGAGCCTCATCACTCCATTCACACCCAGCACTATAACTATAACCATAACTATAAATATATAGTTTTAAAAAGTCCACACCACAACTATAACAAAAGACAATGGTGAACCATAGTTACAGTTATAGTGCTCGGTAAGAACGGCCCTTTAGTACTAACCTCTACCATTACAGCAACACGCTGCTATTTTCACTATTTCTTAAAGGTTTTGGAAATTAATGGATCAAATGAAACATTTTTTGAAAATGTTTGAAAAAAAAATTAAATAACAATTTTAACATTAAGAAGGGCATATTTACTCGTGACCAACATAAATTATTCTGCGACCCAAAAATGGGTCCCGACTCCTGACCCATAGTTTGGGAAAACACTGACCTGACAGGTGTTGGGATGGGAGGCCTGACGTGTCTGACGGGGGAGGGGGACTGCTGGCGTCCCTTGGAAACAAGGGACGTTGGGGACTTCGAGCTAGGCTTTGGAGGAACCCGTGGAGGGGTCTTGTGTGCCATCAGCATGCCTCCTCCTACGTGCATCTCCATCGTGGTTGTAGACTGGCTTGAAGCCTGGAGGCTGGAGGCCTGCATGCTGGAAGCCTGGAGGCTGGAGGCCTGCATGCTGGAAGCCTGGATTCTGGAAGCCTGCATGCCGGAAGCCTGCATGGCTCCGGAAGTCTGCATCATGCCTCCGGAAGCCTGCATCATGCCTCCGGAAGCCTGCATCATGCCTCCGGAAGCCTGCATACTGGAAGCCTGCATGCCGGAGGCCTGCATACTGGAAGACTGGAAGCTGGAAGCCTGGAAGCTGGAAGCCTGGAAGCTGGAAGCATGGAAGCCACTCTCTACGCTCTGGAACCAGAGAGAAGAGCAGGTTACTTACAACCATACAACATCATTCCTATTCAGCTAAAAATCATCATGCCAGCAAGAGGCAGACTAGCAGTCGGTTGTAGACCACTGTACAGTATGTGTGTGCAGTGAGTGCATGTACCCTTGTATCCATTCTGGCCTGACGAGTTGAAATCACTGTTTTGGTCTTCTTGGCTGGAACGGCCTCCTCACCTAGACACAGTGGAAGTAGATGTTCTGTTTACCGCACAGTAAAATCCTCCCTATTTTGGCCATGTCATAATAGGCGACGTGTTTCGACAATAAAAACCGAACATTTCCACACCAGCTGAAATCCATAGATGTTCAGAATGTGTGGCCTCAGTGGGTAGCACTA
This sequence comes from Gymnoscopelus braueri, assembly GCF_963280865.1. NCBI lineage: Eukaryota > Metazoa > Chordata > Actinopteri > Myctophiformes > Myctophidae > Gymnoscopelus > Gymnoscopelus braueri. Next base: position 8,921,781 of record NC_137618.1, on the reverse strand, counting down.
AACTGCTTTGTTCTACAGAGGAAAAGAGGCTTACCCTGAACCAATAGTTCACTGGTGGAGGTGGCCCGTCCACTGCTGTTGGTAGCATTTACAGAGTAGGTTCCAGAATCCTCCGGGAAGGCCTCTGCGATCATCAAACTGTAACGCTCTCCTTCCTGAACGAGGCTGAAATCCGGGGAGCTCTGGATCTCTGCTCCCTCTCTGTAGAACTTCACAACGGGTGTAGGGATTCCTGTCACAACAACATCCAGTCTCACTTGGCTGCCTTGTCTGACGGTCAAACTCTGTAGTCTCTGTGTAAAGTTGGGTGGCGCGGTCTCAGCTGAGGACGAAACACAACAAGGTTTTGTTTTTAGACTCGGAGAGAAAACAGCCTGGAAGCAACCATTATGATCTTATCTGAGGTCAGTAATTCAACACAAATTAAAAAAATAATTGTGATTATGTTAGATAATTGCGATCAGGCGATTGTGTAATAACTGTGAGAGGCCTACCTGTAACTAGGAGTTCAGCAGTGCTTGTAGCTTGTCCAGCTCCATTGGTGGCTCTGACGGAATATCTTCCGCTGTGTGCGGCTGCCACAGCGGGGATCATCAGAACAGCGCGGCCTTCGCTGAACGAGATCTGCGCGCCGGGCAAAGCGGCAGCGGAAAGAACCTGGCCATCACGGAACCAGCTCACCTCAGGAACTGGAGAACCTTATGGACACAACCAACAGTGTTGCAGTTAATTAGAAGAATGAACGTTTGATTGGTTCGGCAGCAAATTTTAACCCAAAACATATATGACATGTTCATATGTGTTTCCGGTTCAAATCTGCTGCCAAATGCAGGTATGATTACTAGCAGAATATAGAACTATTTAACATTCATTTTAACAAAAGAATATGACTTACTGCACCTATAAAACTAAACACAGTATTACATCCAGTAGGTTTGAGGTGATGAGATGTTTTTCTTACCACTAACTTGAGCCTCAAACGTTGCGGCACTACCCTCTAGTGCCACAACGCTTTGCAGCGGCTGTGTAAATGTTGGCGCCTGTGTAGACATGTTGGTCGGCACCCTGCAGAGACAGATCGGGAGTTAATCAGTGGGTGGAAGAAGTACAAGTAAAACGTCCTGTATTCAAACATTTTTGACATAAGTTAAAGTACAAAAGCATTGGCATCAAAATATACACTCATTTTGCTTGTAGTATAAAAAGTAAATATACTTTTTATACTTTTCCACCACTGCTACTGAACAACACCCAGGGACCCAGGGACACTAATAGCCATGATGCTAGTGCTGTGTACAGGGTATTTTGGGGTTCAGAGCCCCCTTGGGAGCAGGGGGGGGGGGGGAGTAAAGACCACATTGAGGCCTTTTCTGTTAGGAGGTAGAAATTGGGCAACCTTTTTGACCAATTTCATAACTTGCTTTCACCCACTGCCTGCCTGTATTTTCTCAATGTGGTATCAGTTCAACTTATATACATTTCTTTTTTTTCCTTTAAAAAAATCTGGAAGCTCACTGCCAGCTTGGGTCCAAAAATGCATCCTGACCCATTTGAGAAACACTGGTATATACCAATAGCCAGTAGAATATTAATATATAATATTAGTACAGACTCGTACTAGAAATTCTACTATACAAGTCTATAGACTCTATAGAATTAAAGGTTTATTTCGGGATAACACTTCAGTAATCCCCCAGGGTGGAAATTTAGGGTAGTCACAGCAGCAAAGAATACAAAAAGTCCCCCGAAAACAATAAACTAAGAAAAAACGAATTATTGGTCAATTATGATCAGCTATTTTTGACAACAGTGTTTTAGTTTGTTATAGTTAGTTTATACAGTTTCAGTTAGTTATATGGAAAAGCCTTGTTTATTTCAGTCAACTAAAATTACAATTCTACTGTAATTGTAGTTCTGTAGTTAGTTGTAGTTAACTATAACAACCTTGGTTTAGGTTGTATTGTTTGATTTGATGTGTGAGTGAGTGATGCAGGGCTTGGTGGCAGCTGGCAGAAGGCAGCAGGGTATTAATAGACAGAGAAGTCATCAGTTTCCTCTGCACCTGGTCCTATGTCAGCTTGTCACCTCCACAGACCTCACATTCCACTACCCCCCCCCCACACCCCCCATTATTCCTAATTTCCCTATACACCTAATGATCAGCTAATTTCACAGAATGTTTGCCTATTTTCACCGAATGATTACTTATGAGTTATGACATGCCCAGAAACAGGACACTGGGACTCATTTGGTTAACACTGACATTCGCCCTGTTTACACTATAGGGCCAAACAAGCAGTTATCCTGTTTGAAATAGCTAAACCCGCCTACCGATGATGTCATTGGTAGGCAGGTTTCTGAACTGTCCACAGCCCTCCTCTGAGATACAGAGTGAGATAGAAATGGGGGTTAATCTTATAATGTAGCAATTAGCCCAGAACACACCAAAAAAGCAAAAACATGCGCTTTTTTAAACTTTATTTTATTTCATAAAACAACCAAATAAATGAATGGTTCTACACACGTCCCACTCCGCAGGGCTGTGCATAGTCTGACAAGATATGTTTTGCCAACATTAAGACAGGCGTCTTAATATTGTGTTAATAACAGCTGGAGGGATGCAGCCGGGAACTAATAACACCAGCCAGGTGTGTCTAACACTACAGCTGTTTAAGACACATCACCTAACATATGCTAAAATCTGCATCTGCATAATTAGCACTTAGCAGGTTTAAATGTCAACAACTACACCAGTGGTTCTCAAACTTTTTGATTTCAAGAACCCCCTTAACTCTGAGAGTGTGCAAATGGAACCAAATGGTCCATTTGCCCACTCTCAGAGTTACAGATCTGTAAAGGGTCCATTTGGAACACCCCATTTAACAGGTTTAAAGCATTATGTTAACATCTGCATAATTAGCGCGCCCCTCCCAGGATGACGAGTGACAAACTCACACCATGACAATGGAAAACTCTCACCCTCAAAGTCAACTCTAACAATTCGAACAAATTCTTAAGTGTGAAGTCACCAACTAAACACATTTACACTGTAGCCACAATTCACCCACTTCACCACATTTTGGGAATGTCACTATAGGTGAAAATATTCCAAATTTGCCAACAATAACAAAAGAAGAAGCAAAAATAGCAAGCGAGTGAGCTTGTAGATCTGCTACTCTCGCTACTTATGAAAAGTTCTGAAAGTATAAAATAGGGCTTAACTAATTGAATCCCAGCATCCCTATTCTGGGGGCAACGTTTGCCAAAAATACCAGATCTACATGCATTGTGAGCTCGTAGATTGGGTATTTTTGACGAAGAGATTTGGTCTAGAGGGAAAAAAGCAGTCCAAGTACAGAGCCAACTCTCAGGTCCAGTTAACTAGGGTTAAAGTGGTTATGGTTAAGATTTCTGCCAATATGCACAACCTTTGATTGACCTGGATACTGTAGATAAAGGGATTGTTGTGTTGTGTTGTGTTCCAGACATGAGAGCCGGTCAGGGACTAATAATAGCCTCTGGCCTCAATGTCAACCAACTTTATCTGCACACAGAGCCCTGCCTTCGCTCTCCAAGCACTTATGAGACGCATGATAAAATCACAGCCAGTTATTCTGCCCATATTCATCTGATAGTCATGGTGCTGTTCCATGTGGCTAATTCTAAAAAAAAGGTCCAAAACGTAAGTAGTTGCCAACACTTACATAATATGCATCCATTGTACCAAGCACATAACACTAACACGGCAAACACATGCCTTTTGTATAATATAAATGTTCCAGGGATGTTATCAGGGATTCTCAACCTTTTTAATGTCAAGGAGTCACAGCTTGGTATGCATGAGTCCACAGCTCTGGGACACCAATCTACAATGTTAAATCCTCATTGTTAATTTAACTCTGAGTGTGTACAAATGGAACCAAATTGACCCTTTCAGTTCCATTTGGTTGCATTTGCACACACACTCAAGAGTTACAGACACACGGTCAATTTTGACCCCCGGTGGTCCCTTGACCCAATGTTGAGAAACATATGCTATATATACACACAAGACTGTCTTCAGACCAAGATAATCCAATGCAATTACACACCTCTACTGTCTAATTTATGGCAGTCACATATCTGAACTATGACCCAATACTAAAGCCTCCTATCTCCACGGTCACATTACCAACCAGATTGAGAAAGAGCAATCAGCTTCATGAAATTAATTCATTTATGCACCTGTCATTAGTTAATAGTTATTAGAATGAGTATACAGTATGCTCATGTACTTTCAACAACACAGTTATGGGTCTAGTAATGCCCTGCTGATATAATAACTTAGATACATTAACCACTTAAGCCCTATTTTATACTTCCGGCTATTCAAAAACTGTCAATCTACAAGCTCTACAACGCACCCCATTGTGACACGTTCTGAGCTTCTAGATTGACAGTTCTTTTAAAAGATTGACAATTTTTGAAAGATTTTTGTATACTTTTACTTTGGTACTGTGAGTATAGTTTGGTGCCTCTACTCAAGTCAATTTTTAATACAGGCCTTTCACATGCAACAGAGTATTTCTACATTGTGATATTGCAACTTTTACTCAAGGTAAGTACTTCTCGAGTACTTCTTCCACCACTGTGATCTATCTACAGCCAGAATGTGAACATGTGCTTGAAGCCAGCCTCATATAACACCATCTCTCTCTCTCTCTCACACACACACACACACACACACACACACACACACACACACACACACACACACACACACACACACACACACACACACACACACACACACACACACACACACACACACACACACACACACACAGGCTTGTTATAGCCTGGCTGACGGCTGGTGGCCGGTTATAGCAGCATGGCCTGTCCACTGTCCCCTGCCTGCTGTCCCTGTGTCACTCTAATGGCCACTAGACCCCTCCTCCTTTTTCATTTCATAACTCTCTGAGTTACAGACCTGTAAGTGTCCACTTGGAACCCCCTAAAGGAACCCAGATGGTCTCTGGACCCCACTCTGAGAACCACTGCTTTAGTATATTAAAAATATAATGTACTGTAAGTGTACAAATAGCATTAAAAGTATATTTAAATTGTATTCTCAAGTAGTACTTGAGTACACTCGAGTAGTGCTTGAATGTGATACAAAAGCACATCCATATTAAAGATATACTCAGTACATTATTCATAAAGCATAAATTAAGTATCATATATTTTCACCTGAGTTGAGAATCATACATACAGTAGGTTAATAATGCTTGAGACAATGAATGAAGCACACTTGGTTCTATTCAAAGTGACATTCTTCACTTAATTTACCATCAGTTTAGCTTTCTAGAGTACCGGTTCTCAAAGTGGGGTCCAGGGACCCCCCAAGGGTCCTTGAGTGAGTTCCAGGGGGGTCCCCAGCTATATGATTCATTAGGAAACAAATGGACCCTTACAGATCTGTAACTCTGAGAGTGTGTACACTCTCACTCTTCACAGGTATGTGTGATGAATAAGAATCTGTTCACCACTCACTCACTCCCTCACTCATGCTACTGACAAACACCCATAAAGTGCTGACAGCTGTCATCAGACAAATGGCCAGATGATCAGTTATTACTAATCAACAAAACTCCCACTGGAAAGAACCCTGGCTTAACTTCCGATGTTTGATGATTGGAATCTGAGCGACAGATATGGCAGTGGCCAAAAATACCCCCTGACCCCTCCCCTTCCCACACCAGGCCCCAAACCAAATTTGATTGACAGCCACCATGTGGCACATAGCTGGAGGTACAACTGATATCCCCCTAGCTGCTGATTCCCTTAAAAAGCCATGGCCACCCAGCTGAGACGCCTCTCTAATGCTATCAGAGGGCTATTCTTGGCGGTTCTCAAATCGTTGCACCCCAATTGCATGCACATGAAAGTTTTTAAAAGCAAACAGCACTGATCTAAAAGCAGAAATAAAAGGAGAAAATAAATAAGACATTGTATACAAAGATGCAACAATCCAACACAACCTCTCTCTCTCTCTTATCACAGTGACCTTATCATCAGTGACAGCACTCCATAGACATCAATGTATCCATATCAACACTGCACAGGCAGAGATTATAGCTGTTAACAAGGTTATTTATGTGTGGATGGATACAAGTTTGAAACTACTCACTTGTATCCACAAGGGGTGCCTGGGACTGTTGGGGCTTAGCCCAGATGATTATTAACAATCTCCTTCAATATCCAGAAAGCTTTTCCAGAAAAGATCCAAGGTGAGAAAACGATCGAACCTCAAGATATCCCCCCAAAAAACAAAACTACACAGTTTAGACGCCCGTGCAGTTCTGTTTTCTTCTCCTTGCAATCCCTACACCCGAGGCAAGGCTGGGAATGCTCCAACTGCTCAGAAGTGGCAATATGGCTGTTTAACTTTATATACCAGGGGGTCAAACTGCATCAGCGGTGCGAGGCCGCTCCTGATTGGCCGGCCCTCTCAGGATGCATGGTTGCATGATGGGAGAAAGGCAGCCATTTATGCAAGCTCACCCCTCGGGGGTCCCTCGTCACCGACGCTGTTATAACAGCTTTGATTCTAACTTTGTGTCTGTGATTCTTTGAGCATTGATTTGTTTTCAACGTGATCAGCCTCAAAGGTGATCAATGTAATTATGGGATAGTTGCCGGTTAGGCAGAGGTTAACCAGAGGTCCTGAGTCATTAAATAGTTGGTGACCAAAAGGAGAGACAGAGGCTGTTCCTGTCAGTCAAACCAGCAGACAACACCCCTGTTACAAGACAGGGACAAACTGTGTATTTACACACACGCGTACGCACGCACGCACACACACTACAATTAACTGTTTATGTTCAAATGTGTGTTAAATAGCAGTATATTCCCATAGTAATCATTGCATAGCAATGATTACTATGGGAATTTACCACTATTTAACACACAGCTATGTTACTGGTTGTTACATACAGTCACTGGTTATGTCACTGGGTTACATACACTCGTTATATAGTTTTCGTTTTAAAGCTGATGCAAGTGATATTGTTTTTGGTTAAAACTAAAAGATTTTGTAAAAAGGTTTAAGGCTCTACATACTGATAGTAATCATTGCTATAGAATAGAGTGTTTGTTCAGTAACAGGGGTCTTCCTGTCTACATTTTTAGGTGGGTTGCTAATTTCATCCCATGAGGAGAACGCTTAGCGTTCCATACTGTATCCTGTATGAGTTCTCTCTCCATCTTGGATAACATTGGAATCTGTACGTGAAAATGTATTTTCTGTTTCATAAAGAGCTGGAGAGACTCCTGTTACTGAACGAACACCCTAGCAATGATTACCAACTCAATATAGAGCTATTTAACACTTATTTGAACAAAAGAAAACCACTTGCTGCACCGTCAATATGTAGCTATCTATTTCTCCAGCTCAATAGTTTTGTACACAGAGAAATAGATTGCTATATATTGAAGGTGCAGCAAGTGGTTTTCTTTTGTTAAAATAAGTGTTAAATAGCTCTATATTGAGTCTCCCCGTCTCTCCAGCCCTTTATAAAACAGAAAATACATTTTCAAGTACATATTCCAATTTTATCCGAGATTTAACTCATACAGGATACAGGATAAATAAGTGAAATTATATGTAAGATCTTAGATTAAATGTAAAAATAAAAAATAACACTCTATTCTATAGCAATGTTTACTATCAGGATATAGAGTTTGAACCTTTTAACAAAATATTGCAGTTTTAACCCCAAAAAAGTACCACTTACATCACCTTTAAAACAGCCTATATAATGTAGTGTATATAACCACTAACCAGTGTTGCCAGATTTTGCGAGAGAAACAAGCAACCAGGTCTTTGAAAACAAGCCCAAAATAAGCAACTAGTGACATAACAAGAAGCAACCCAGTGACATAACCAGTTACTGTATGTAACGACAACTAACCAGTGTTGCCAGATTTTGTGAGAGAAATAAGCAACAAGGGCTATGAAAACAAGCCCAAAAGTAGCAACTAGGCCACATGAGCACATCAACCTAAATATACATTGGCTATTTGAAAAAAGCCGATCTAGAAGCTCAAAATGCGTTCTGAACTTGTAGATCTGCTATTTTCAAAAACAATGTGGAATATTTTAACAACACAAATCTGGTATGGGGGTCCCTGGCACATAATATTGTCAGTCCGCAGACAAATACATGAAATGTTTGAGAACCACTGGTTTAATCAACATTAGGAAACAAGCCCAAATAAGCAGCTACACTTTAGAAACAAGCCCGCAACTACCAATATTTACAAGCCCAAAGTTGCTTAGAGTAAGCAGTCCATGGCAACACTGCTAGTAACATAGTTTAGTAGTAGTATGTGGGTGTGTCTCAATGGGTCTGTGGCATGGTTCTCAAACGTTTTCATTTCAAAGGACCCCCAGTTTGGTATGCATTAAGGTCAACAGACCCCCATAACTCTGAGAGCATCCAAAATGAAACCAAAGGGGTCCAGTTTGTTCCATTTGTACACTCTCAGAGTTACTGTCCTGTAAGGGTCTATTTGGTTCCTAAACCATCAATCAATTATCTGCAGAACCCCTTCATGGACTCCTGGGGGTCCCCAGGCCCAACTTTGAGCACAAAGTACATAAATAACAGTGCTTGACTAAATGTAAAGTTACTTTTCACCACAGCCTGTAACTTCATTTAAAACATGGACTAGTGTTTGTAGAGAGCTCAAACAAGTGGAAAAAAACAGATACACTGCAATACAAGTTAGAAATAAACAGTGGTGGACAGAAACTAAGTACATTTACCTGAGTGCTGTACTTAAGTACATTTGTGGAAACATAATTTTTCATGATTTTCACTATTTTTAAATTGGCACCCAAACTTATAATTACAAATGCCCTAGTTCAAATATAGTGAAAATAAGTGAACTTGTAGATCAGCTTTTTTTTACTATTGCTTTCACCAATCTTTTTTTTTTTTCTTAAATGTCAACACTGCAATGCATTGACATTAAAAAGGGAAATGTACTTAATAATTTGTACTTGATTACATATACTTTGTCCACCACTGGAAAATAAAAAGAGCTTACCTTTCGTGGGCGGCGGTGCTCCAGCTCGTCGTGGACGGCAAAGATGCATCCGAAGACGTGGAAGAAGTTGAATTATTTGAAGTGTACGAAATGGATGAAAAAGAAGATTTCTCTTCCATCTTCCGATTTGAATTAAAAAGACACTTGAAAAAAGTCAACAAAGTAAGCATAAAATGCTTATCAATCCAAGATGAAAAAAAAATAAACCTTCCAAGGTATAAATTCACCTGATATGGGTGTATTTGGGAGTTAGAAGGTCCAGTAGTAAGGAGCTCTAGATGGTGTGTGTTGACCACACTAATGTACTAGATTAGAATGAGGTCAGTGTCATCATCATGGGCTCAGGTCATATATAAAGGGGCGTGACCTAAACCTTGCCACTGTACCTTTGTTATGTTAAGGCCGTCCCCCTCATTGCATTGGATCATTGATCACATGATCAAATGGCTTTCGATGGTGACAGGTCTCACAGCTGCTGGGGGATCACACCTGTAAACAGCAGTTGTAGGAGGCTACCGTTTCTCAACGTGTGGCCCGGGGACCCACCGGGGGTCCCCCCTTGAAGGGGGTTCCAGGTGTTCGCCACCTGGAAGTTATTTATCATAGCACCACAATTAGTTTTAAGCACTATTTTATACTTATTATTTGAAATGTATATGAAAATAGCAGATGTTCTCAATTTCTTTTGAAAAATAGCAGGCCTACAAGCTCACAGAATGTCACGACACGATGCGCCATGAGTTTGTAGATCTGCCATTTTCAAAACATTTTGAAAAAAATTGAAAAATGCTGAATATTTTTTTACTTTCAACAACACAGCTCTTCTCTTATGGGGTCAGTCCCTGGCACAAAATATTTTCAGATGGGGGTCCGCAGCCAATATAATACACATTCATTTGGGGGTCCTTGACATGAAAATCACTGTTGCAGCTTTACCACAAAAGGTTTTCTGAAAATGTATTTAAAAAGTGGCAGATCTACAAGGAAGATCACAACACGTCATCCGCATTGTGATCTTGTAGATCGGCTATTTTCGTTATTTGCCGTACAATGAAGTACACTATGGCTTAAAGTGGTTAATGAGTTCAATGCACTGCAAGACAATGTACTGCAAGACACTGGTGCTTGATGTGGGACAGCTGTTGACATCCAGGCCATGTGTTCAAAGTAAACAGATGTTACAGTCCCTAACAATCACAATACACCTGAATGGAAACCTCAACTGAGACTTATACAAACTAGACATCCCAGTCACAGTGGATATTCAAAAGGCCATCGTTTCTAAACGTCTGGTCCAGGGCCCGCCCAGGGGTCCATAATAAATGGTCCTTTACAGGTGTGCAACTGAGAGTGTATAAATGGAACCATTTTGTATCTTTGGGGAACCCAATCTAAATTGTAAACTTCTTCTGTATTCATTTAACTCTGAGAGTATACAAATGGACCCCAATTTGGACCCCTGTTGGCCCCTGGACCCTACTTTGGGAGCAAGCATCAACTAAAAACAGTAATGGATCTCAAGGTGAACTTGCTTTGTGGTTACCAAACGTTTTAGCTCGAGACCAAAAAGAGAAGATTGATGTCTCCCTGGAACTCAAACTAGTGAAAACAGCCCAAGCTAACAACCCATGAGCAGCTATTTTCACTACTTTTTGAACCTATTCTTTTTTTCCTAATTCATGGAGTTTTTTGTTTTAATTACTTTTGGGGGAAAAAGGAATTTGCTTTTAATTTAAATTAAAACATTTTTCAAATCTTTTGAAATAATAATTCAAATCAAAATGTAGGAAATAACAAAAATAAAGGGATATTTACTCGTGACCCATAAAAGGTTTGTCTGTGACCCAAAAATGGGTCCCGTCCCACTGTTTGGAAACCACTGAACTCAACACCATAATGGACCTCTGTTTGCTTTAACAGATGCAAACACTTCAGAGATGGTAATTCAGCCACTTTCCACCTGGTCTCCCTGTCATGGGCACGTTATTAGGCAAAACATTTTTTATCTTTTTTTTTAAATAAAATCTTTACTGGAGAAACCTTGTGGAACCGCCTTGAAAACGACGTGAAAATGTGTAGCACATTAAACAAATTCAAAAAATGACAAAAAAGCATAAAAGGAACTGCATTCTGCATGAATAACTTATTTGTTATAGCATACACATTGCAATGTACAGTAATCATGTAAAGCCTTTGTTCTTGTTTTTTGTTTCTCCCCTTCAATAGTTTTCTCTTTCAGGTGCAATAAGCTACTGTATGGCTTCAGCCTATACCTTTTATGTGGTATATGTATATATAGTTTTTGCATTACCCTATGAAATTTAAATATTTATGCTATCACACATATGACCGAAAGAAAATAAACTAAACTAAAAATAGCGAATCCACAAGTACACAACATGTCACGATGCGTTGTAACGTGGTACATGGCTATTTCAGGTAACATAGCTTAACAGTTGAGCCTTAACTAACATTGTATTGACATCATAATATATTTACAGTACCAAAAGTAGGCACTTCTTTCAAAATTTGCTGATCTACAAGCTCACAACACGCCGCGGCGCTTGTAAATCTGCTGTTTTTTAATAGACGTAGAAGTATAAAATGGGGCTTAGTTCATTCATGTATATTTTGTAATATTGATCTAAATCGTCAAAGTAACTAAAGTTTTTTAAATCATTGCAGTGAAGTAGAAAGTACAATATTTGCCTCTGAGCCATGTGGTGGAGTAGAAGTATAAAGCATTGAAAAACTAACATACTCAAGTAAAGTAAAAGTAGCTTGTAAGTAGTACAATGCTACTTAGTTAGTACTTGAGTAAATGTACTCAGTTACTCACTTTCCACCACTGTACATATCAAAGCAAGGCACAAGGGATTAGGCACAGATTAAAACAGTGGTGATGTGTTAGTTAGGCTATTTGGTCCATTTCAAAGCATCTTTGAAAATAATGTTTTGCTTTGTGGTCAAATGGCAGCAGCTGTAATGGTAGGAGGTGTGTCAATAAGAGGAGGGGGTGTGTCAATAAGGTGTGGGTGCTGAGGAGGTGAGAGGTGTTGATGTCGACACAAAAGAGAGAAGAGATCCAGTGAGAATCAGCATAATGTGTGAATTAAGACCCAGAGCAGCACTTGAAGACACATCTGTGCTGTCTGTCTGTTATCGCCTCAATAAACAATCTAGAACAATGATTCTCAGCCTTTTTTTTAAATTCAAGGATGTTTGATATGCATTAGGCCACGGACCCCCAAATTGATACATATTTACTCTGGGACCCTAATCTGCACTGTAAAATCCTCAGTGTTAATTTAACTCTGAGTGTACAAATGGAGCCAAATGGATCCATTTGGTTCCATTTGTACACTCTCAAGAGTTACAGACATTTGGTTCCTAACTATCAATCATTTAGCCTTGGACTAAATGATGATGGTCAAGGACCCCTGGAGGCCCCCAGAACCCACATTGAGAACCAGTGATCTCTAGGAAAGCCCACATGTTTCCACTAACATCACAGCTGTGGTGCAGCGGTTGTTGTTGTTGTGTGGATGTTTTTACAGAAGCTAAAAAGGTACAGGTTTGAATCTGTGTGATGCATCACACCCTGTTAATTATAATATAATGATGTCTCAGTGTCTTAGAAAATTGGTTCTCAACCTGTGGGTCGGGACCCCAGATGACAGTAAAGTGACAATTTAAGGACCTTTAAGACCTTTTAATACCTAAGAACTAAAAAGACCATTACTGCATCAAAAGTAATCAACTATACTATAAAAACTGGCCAAAAATAAGAAAGAGAATTAAAGAAAAAAACTAGCCGATCGAGGCGTTGTGAGCTTGTAGATCGGCTATTTTCACAATTATCTGTGGAACCGAGTCAAACAAAATGTAATGCCTCAACTCATACAATTCCAAGTGCTTGTCAGGGTGGGGGTCCCCAGTTCAAATATTATTGTTTACGAGGGGTCCCCAGTTCAAATATGATCATTTTTGGGGGTCCACAGATAAAATATGATTATTTTGGGGGCGTGGCCTGAAAAAGGTTGAGAACCACTGATGTTGTTTCTCAACATCGGGTCTGGGGACCACCAGGGGTCCAAATGGACCCTTTTTGGGTCAGTAACTCTGGGAGTTACAAGGCCACCAGCTCAGTGGCCTTGTGGTTATAGTGTCCACCCTGAGACTGGCAGGTCGGGGTTTGATCCCCGGCTGGGTCATATCAAAGACTCCAAAAATGGGACGCAATGCCTCCCTGCTTGGCACTCAGCATCAAGGGTTAGATTGGGGTAAGTCCCTGTGACATACTAGCGTCATGTCCAGGGGTGTACTTGTACATCATGCTGCCTCACGCTTAGGAAACAGGGGATAGACTCCTCCTGCCCTATGGGCCTCAGGGCTCGGCAAGGCTTACTTAACTCGGGGAGTGTACACGGTCAATTTGATTCCATTTAAATTAACACAGAGGATTTTACAGTGGGGTCCCAGAGGTGAAGAATCATATCAAAAGGGGTGTCTGTGACCCACCTAATGCACATCAAACTGGGGGTTCCTTGAAATGAAGAATCATGAGAATCACTGTGTTATAACATAGGTGCCAGATGTGAAGAGAAATGTGACCACTCTCTCACTGACCCCCTCGTCAGGTTATTTCTGTCTGCCTAACCCTGGAGGGGCGGGGAAGGGGGGGGGTAGAAACAGAACTAAAGAGAGTGGTAGGAGGGGTGTGTGTGTGCATGTGAGTGTTTGAGAGAGAGACAGAGAGGTTTCCACTTCTGCCTTTATAAAACATTGGCATGTTTTCTCATGCCAATAAAGCCCTTTTGAATTGAATTGAACATTTAATTGAGAGAGTGAGTGAGTGAGTGAGTGAGTGAGTGAGTGAGTGAGTGAGTGAGTGAGTGAGTGAGTGAGTGAGTGAGTGAGTGAGTGAGTGAGGGAGGGAGAGAAAGGGAGAGAGAGGGAGAGGTATGAAGTAGGTATGAAGGAGAGATAATTTAATGGAGGGAAAGAAAGGAGGGATGGTAGGAATGAATAAAGAGGTGTGAGGAGGAGAGGAGAGGAGAAGAGAGAGACAGACAGTGAGAGAAAGGGGTGGGTGGGGGTGGGAGGGGTGATTTACATCGCCAGGCCATTTCTGTTCCCTGACGGGGGGTTTCACCATGCAGCCTGCTGGGATCAGGTGTCACACCGCACAGGGACAGCTGCATGCTAAATCCTACTGCCTAAAACTGCTAGAGAGCAGCCCTACAGCAGCCTACAACACCGATCTATTGAACTCTGTCAAGTTATCGTTCTTCGAGTCTTTCCGTTTCCTCTGTGTGGAAACTGGAAAGCCTGGGGAGGTTCAGTCAGTCAGTTGCAAAATGCTACATTTTGACTGGCTGAGGAGAGACGTAATCATTGGAGCTAATCTTTTTATTGAACAGGAACAAAATGATTTGAGTCACTACTCACAAAAATTGAACAATAGTTTACTAAAATGTGGTGTTGCACAGGGGTATATTTATACCCAGCGTTAAAGCAGGCTAGTCTGTTTTATACCCCGGGTTATAAACTGCCCTGGGTATAGTTTGGCCCGGGGGAATAGTTACACCTGTACCCAAATGTACAAAAATAAATACTCAGTCAGCATCCAGAGCTGTTCATAGTGACAGCTGGAGAAAGGAAAGTCACAGAACACTGGCTAAGGAACATTTAGAGCAGAGGTTCCCACATTTCTCAGCGGTGTCTTCCTGGGACCCAAACGTATTAAGAATTAATCACTTAAAGTGAAACTATGTAACTATTTTTAAATGATGAAAATGTAATTTTGTCCAATCTGTATGGTAGAGTATGTTAATACAATATAACTTATACAATTGAGGTGGTTGTATTTTGTCTCCCTGCTCTTCTATTGAGACATTCAGATTGTGTCAAAGGTCATGTCTCACCTAGACACAGGATCTGACACAAATTTTTACCTGATGGTCACGATTCAATTTAACCCCTGAGCAAGCAGGCAGGCTCTATTAGCACCATGGTACAAATGTCAGCACTTGCGCAGGAAACCGGGTTCAAATCCCAATAATGGCTGTAATTCATTATCCATGTTGAATTAGCCTCTGGTAGTGTGTGTGTGCGTGTGCGTGTGCGTGTGCATGTGCATGTGCGTGTGTGTGTGTGTGTGTGTGTGTGTGTGCGTGTGCGTGCGTGCGTGCGTGCGTGCGTGCGTGCGTGCGTGCGTGCGTGCGTGCGTGCGTGCGTGCGTGCGTGCGTGCGTGTGTCTCCCTTCCTTTCTGCCCCTCCTGACAAAAGTCCAGTGCCGGCGTTTCCAAAATAAAGCCGTTTCAAATGTCTCTGTTTTAGACGCCTGATTAGTGTGGATGACAGATGCAAACATAGCAAATGGCATGCATTTCAAACAAAAACTCTGTAGCATAGATGTGGCCTCAGAATCACTTATGTAAAGCAGTGTGTGTGTGTGTGTGTGTGTGTGTGTGTGTGTGTGTGTGTGTGTGTGTGTGTGTGTGTGTGTGGGGGGGGGGGGCAAAGATCACAGGGGAGGCGTGAGGCCATGTCTGTTTGGAGGTTGTCCAAAATGTTTAACATGTTGCAGAAAATCATACCTTTTTGTGCCATTATATTAGTTGTGAAAGTGAGGAAATAGCCAGCAGCCCAGCACACAATGGATGTCCTTTTCATAATGGTTGTATTTACCTCTCACAGACAGAAACAACAGAAACGTTTCAACCAAACAGCTCTTCCTCAGTGTCAGTCGTGCACCTTAAGACTTTCGTTTAATCTGGAGTGTTGCCGACCTTCTGCTTTGCAGTCATTTCTCCCATTATATTAGTTAAAAATAGTCTACAGTTAAAAAAAAAAGTTTTAAACGGTTAAAAAAATAGCTGCTCTACAAGCTGACACGCTTGAACCTATGGCTTGAACTTGTAGATTAGCGATTTTTGCTGTTCATGGTACAAGAAGTATATAGGGCGTTAAAATGTTTGGGAAAACTGTGTGCGTGTTTGTTTGAGCGTGTGTGGGTGATCTCAGCTTGTGTACAATCTAAAAATGGGGTCTCCAAGGAAAAAAGTTTGGGAACTACTCATCTGAAGTGATTAATTGCTAGTGATTTTGACCACAGCAGGACAGAGTTGTAGTGTCAGCTGTTAACCAGTTGTGACCTGAGGGTCACTCAACTGGACATCCAGCCTAAAACACAATTAACATCTGTCACCACCCACCACAATCAGGTGTTGTAGAGTATAAAACCATAACTATTAAGAATGACGGGGTCCCCGTCAGGCACACCATGGCTCGTATCCGCACCAAACTTGACACACACACACTGTTCAGGGGTCTGCCATGATAATAGTCACACCAGGGGCTAAAAAACTGTTGCTCCAATCGGCACCAAACTTGCCACAAACAATGTTCAGGGGTCTGCCAAGACAAAAGTCACACCAGGGGCCACATGTAGCCCTCAGGGGCACCAGGTGCCACAGGCACACTGTTGCTCCAATCGGCACCAAACTTGGCACAAACACTGTTCAGGGGTCTGCCCTGAGAACAGTTCACAGCACAAAAACCTAAATTGCACACATAATAATACAGCAGTGTTACAGCAGTGTTTAACACTTCAAATGGCCGTAACTCAGTGACCATCGCTCCGATCACCGCAATATGGGTAGGCCCGTCACAATTATTACATGATCGTCTGATCGCAATTATTTGAGATAATCACAATATTTTTTGGCATAATCGTCATAATCGTTTCCATGTTGAAAAATGTTTACACATTTTCAAATATAAAAAAAGCAGAAATAGCAGATCTACAAGCTTACAACGTTGTAAGCTTGTAGATCAGCTATTTCTGCTATTTTTTAAATGTATAACATTATTAAATATGTCAATAATTTCTTTGTATATTTCAGTTATTTGTCATATCTAGCCTGTGCAATTTTGGATTACGAAGCCTAAAAGGCAAATAGAAATATTGTTTTTATTCATATATGTTCCAATGTTCAATGCCAAACACACAATTAAATTGTTGATCGCAATTATTTGAGTGTCAAATTAAATTAATTTGACACTCAATCGTCAAATTAAATTTGTAATCATGACAGCCCTACACAATATGGGTTTAGATTTGAAGGCCACATAGGAGCGGCCTGAAAATCTAGTACTTTAGATTTGTCCTTCACTACAAACATACATACTCCACTGCAATTTTTGACAGCTTTTTAGTTACTTTAAATTTAGATTATTTTATATTTTGATGCTAATACTGGTGTACTTATACTCAAGTATATATATTTTAAATAGAGGCCTTTTTTAAATAAGTATTTAGGTATAGGTATTTTTTATATTAGGGTACTGATACTTTTACGTAAGTAAAAAAATCTCTTCCACCGTACTAGTTTGTTTTGGTGTCGTTTCACATCACATAAGGTGAGTTACGTTGAGAGTGTGCCACCTCACCCCCTCCCCTGCTGTTCCTACACAGACAGACAGACAGCAGCAGGTGGGACAGGCAGACTTAAATGTCAAGAGCTGTTAGTCATTAGCTGTGTTAAAGTATAGAGATGTTCACACACACACACACACACACACACACACACACACACACACACACACACACACACACACACACACACACACACACACACACACACACACACACACACACACACACACACACACACATGTACTGAAGTACTGTACATAAGTACCATTTTAAGTATTTTTACTTTACTGGAGTATTTCCAATTTTAAATACTTTTACTTTTACTCCATTACATCTCAGAGGCAAATATAGTACTTTTACTCCACTAAATTATTGGACAACTTTAGTTACTAGTAACTTTGTAGATTTCAAATATCATTACAAAACATACATTAACCACTTCAGCCCTATATTCATTTCGACTATTTGAAAATAGCCGATCTACAAGCTCACAACGCGTTGCTATTTTTCAAATGTTTTTATACATTTTGAAAACATGAAATGGAAGATTTCCGCATAATGAGTACTTTCTACTTTTAATAATAATAATAAACTTTATTTGTATAGCACCTTTCATGACATGAAATGCAGCTCAAAGTGCTTTACAGAGCAAGAATACAATTATAGAAAAGTACAAACGAATTTAACGATAAAGCAAAAAAAATAAAAGCAAAAGCATAAAACAAAATTAAAATAATAGCTAAACAGTGAGGACGTGAATAGCAACACAGAGATTTAAAAATCAACCAAAAGCAAGAGTGAAGAAATAGGTATTTTTTGTACTTTAAGTACATTCTGATGACAATACTTCTGTACTTTTACTCAAGTAAATTCTGAATACCAGACTTTTACTTGTAACAGAGTATTTCTACATTGCAGTAAAAATGTGAGTACTTTTTACACCACTGCTTGAATGTGGAAGGCACGGTCCTTCATTGATTCCATTATAAACTTCAGACATCTAAAAAGAAGCGGTTCTCAAACATTTTCATGTCAAGGACACCCAAATTCATATGTATTTGGCTATGGACCCCCCCATCTGAAAACCAGGCGAACCTCATTCAAGATTTGTGTTGTTAAAAAAAAATTTCAAGTGTGTGTGTGTGTGTGTGTGTGTGTGTGTGTGTGTGTGTGTAATGTTTACTGCCAGTAAACCTGCTGTAAACATTATATTAGCGCCATCTGCTGGACACCTCTGGTTATAGACACAACTGGAACAAACCATTGGGGAGAAAATCTGATTGGAATACTAGGAATATCCAATTTGCCTAAATTGGGACTTGGGGCCTGGTAAGTGGAAGAGTGTGAACCTAAACATTTTGGGCACCTCAATGTTAAACTGGGTATTTATTCCAAAATGTAAAATAAATTAAGAGTACATGTATGCTTTGGAACATGGTCTGACATAATGTAAAGTGTAGGCTACATGATTTGAACATGCTTGAACATTTGATATAATTTAAGGCCTAATATTTCTACAAATGCGACAAAACCCGTTTGTATCCAGTCATTATGGGCATAAACAAGAAGTTGAAAGGGTATATTTAGGTCTGATGATGTACCGTGAAGGTTCAAATTAACATAATTTCAGACAAGCAACATTGCAAGTTGCAACAAGCTCCATTGACAGCCCATTCATGAAACAGAAAAGGCCTATCCAGTGGTGTAAAGTAAGTAAGTACATTTACTCAAGTACTGTACTTAAGTAAAATTTTGAGGTACTTTTACTTTACTGGAGTATTTCCAATTTTTAAATACTTTATACTTCTCCACTACATCTCAGAGGTAATCATTGTACTTTTACTCCACTACAATTATTTGAAAACTTAAGTTACTTTGCAGGTATAAATTATGATATCATAAAACATACATTAACCACCAAAGCCCTATTTTATAGATAGGCTATTTGAAAATAGTTCATCTATTCTACAAGCTCACAACGCCTTGCGTTTTACTTTTCATACCAGTAAAGCTGATTGTATGATGTTCTGTATAGTAGTGTATATCTGTCAGTCTCTTATATCAGTGGTTCTCAAACTTTTTCATGTCAAGGACCCCCAAAATGATATCTAAAAATATTTTGTTCCAGGGACCCCCAGAAGCAAAGATTTGAGTTACAAATGTTCGCTTTAAAAATATATATATTCAAAGATTTGCACACATTTTCAAGATTTTTCAAAAATAGCAGATCTACAAGCTCGAGCTTGTAGATCTGCTATTTTTGAATAGCCAAAGTATAAAAGGTCATAATTATTCTGATGCTATATTTACACATTTTGCTGGGTACCCCCTAGAACCCCCTCAAGTACCCCTGGGGGTCCCCGGACCCCACTTTGAGAACCAATGTCTTATATGTCATCATGATTTGTGTGCATGGGGATCTCATTTTAAACAAGCTCAGTGCTTAATGAGTCTTCCAGTTTAGTAGACCTTGTATTGTGAATTTGTACTTCCATGTACTGTTGTTCTCATGTCTTACTAAATAAAATCAATCAATCAATCGCATCTGTTATTTTCAAGCATTTTTAGTACTTTTACTTTTGGTACTTTAAGTATATTTTGATGCCAATATTATATATATACATTTTGAACACAGGCCTTTTACACAGAGTATTTTTTTATATTGTGGTATTGCTTTTTTTTACTTAAGTAAAATATCTGAGTACTTCTTCCACCACTAGGCCTATCTGATTGTATTAAACCAGTGGTTTTCAACCTCTTTCATATCAAGGACCATTATTTAGTTGGCTTTAGAGCCACGGACCACCATTTGATGACATTTAGCCTCTCAGACCCAAAACTTTAAAACTATATATATTTTGTTGTTGTTGGATAAGATCATCTCCACAATTCCATCAATGCTGTATTGATGTGGTAGAGAGATAACAGGCAAACGTTGATCAAAGTTACGATTCTTCTATATTCTCTAATTGTATAAACTTCTTAATTAAGTAATGCAGATAATATGCAATAATTTAACTGATGAGTGTAAAATGGGTTTCATTTTACAATCTCCTATTTCATTTTACAATCTCATCAATTTCATTTTACAATCTCATCAGTTACATATCTATAAGGTCCATTTGGTTCCCTACTATCCATCTTTTTGCTGGGGACCACCTGGAACTCCCTCATGGACCGCTGGTGGTCCCCGGACCACTGGTTGAAAACCACTGTATTAAACAACTATAAACCATAGAGTTATAATATATGCTATAAACTCACCAATATTGCACCATACAGACAGCTTGGATCATCATCCTCTTTGTCTGGGTCATGAATTCATGATTTTGTTCAACTTTCCATCACTCCACACTAGCTGTAGTATACAACTCTCGTAGACTTATTTATGGTTCTGACGTTTTCAATCTACGAGAGTTGTAGGGTTCACGCCCCATGGAGACAGGGACTTTCTGCACTATGCCCCGTAAACACTCCAAACATGTACAAATTGAAAATAAAGGTGCAGACCCCCAAGCCCCAAATGTTAACTGTCTCTACGCGGTAGTAGTTTAATGTAATAATCCATATCTTTCAATAAAGAAGTGTTTTAATGCCGTCTGTAGCCGCAAGCAATTTTTTCACCCTCGTTTACGTCCTGTTTACATTTAGTGTAATTCCGGGTTTCACCGGATGCGCCCCGTCACTACCCGTCACTACCGCCCATTGGGAACTTCCGACAGAATCGGCCACAGACGGCATTTAAACACTTCTTTATGGAAAGATATGGATTATTACATTAAACTACTACCCCGTAGCGACAGTTAACATTTGGGGCTTGGGGGCACCTTTATTTTCAATTTGTACACGTTTGGAGTGTCTACGGGGTATAGTGCAGAAAGTCCCTGTCTCCATGGGGCGTGAACCCTACAACTCTCGTAGATTGAAAACGTCAGAATCATAAATACGTCTACGAGAGTTGTATTCTACAGTTAACTCCACAGCACACCACTCCGTGCAGCCAACGTCCTGACTCCTGTGTACCAAAATTGCACAAATGCAGGATGTTAAGTAATTTCAAAGGTTCATTTACAATGCCAGTCTTCTTTCTAGGTAGATTTGAACTATGTTCATAAATTATAACGACAGACAGTCTATGTTTTGATAGCTCACTCACTAGACAGGAAGGCAGTTGTTGTCATTTGTTAGTCGACAGTGCCACCCTGTGGTTGTAAGTTGTTATCGCTACAAAACACCTTTATGTCTTGAGTGAATTATGTGCATTATTTCACATAATAGCATGGCAATTCAGTGTGCTATTGTCAATAATAGGTTTTCTGTTTGTAAAAAATAGTATGACGTTTTTCAGTGTGTGGAGGCAAAACTTCAACATGAGCAACACCAGTGGTGGTTAAAGTAAGTACAAGTATCAATACTGCAATGTAGAAATACTCTGTTACTTACAAGTGAAAGTACCGGGTATTCAAAATGTAAAAGAGCAAAAGTATTGGCATCAAAATATACTAAAAGTAAAAGTACAAATTTTGCACCATGTCCCATGTTTCCAAATGTATAAATTCCTTTGAAAATAGCAGCTCTATATTTTATAGGTCAGAATTGGTTAATGTATGTTTTACAAAGTAACTAAAGTTTTCAAATGATTCCAGTGGAGTAACATCATAATATTTGCCTATGAGATGTAGTGGAGTAGAAGTAAAAGTAAAAATTAGAAATAGTAAAAGTACCTCAAAATTGTACTTAAGTAGTAGGCTACTTGAGTAAATGTAATTAGTTACTTTCCACCACTGCTTGTTTTCGCCCTGCTAACCCACCCACAAACGAGTCTTCTTCCACACACACCTGATCCACATCACGCTCTGATGGGCAGAGTTATGAGGGAAATCAAATCACGCACATCCAACTATACCTACAATAATACTTTATTCAACCTTACCTGATTTGAAAAGTGTCGTTTTCTTCTTTCTTTAATAAGAACCAGTATGCGTGCAAGGTGCAACCAGTATGCACGCAATGAAACCCATTCTATCAGGTCTCGCTAGGACGCGCCTCACCAGCCAACACACAAGAGGAGGTTAGGGTGCCACCGTGCCAGCGCACCCCAAGACAACAGGTTGATAATTGATTGCGTGAAACAATCACCAGTGCATTCAGTCTCAATGTTGGTAAACAAATAATTGGTCTATGGTCTTCAATTTTATTTCACTGGCAGTGACAGCTGTTGTGATTAAACTGGGGTCAATTGGCTTTGCAGGTTGTCTATGGCGGATACGGAAACGGTTTGTGTGTATGTGCGCATTATTATGAAACTATACAGGGATCCTCATCATGCAGTTAGTAGCCTACTAAACATTGTCATGTTTGATCATTTAATTTGACAGATTTGAGTGACAGAGAAATCAATGAAATATACCAAACAGATTTGAATTAATTGGCACACTGAATAATTGTTTGCAATGAATATACAGGTATTCAGATAGTTGTCAGCTCTAGAAAATTGCATTTTGCATGGTTGCAAGAGAAAAGTCATTGATAACTTTCTAGCCTTTACTTATAAAGCTGATCCACTGAATGCATAATGCAATCCATGTGACAAACTTTGTTTTGTGAACAGTGAAGAAAGCTGCTGGCAATAGATGCAGAAATTCCAATCACAAAAGCTATAGAACTATAAAGATTATGAAGAATCAGGGGAATTGATCTTTTTGCTAAGGAGGCACAATTTCATGACTGCTGTCACAAGCAGCACCCCAACCTACATTCTTGCTTCATATGACACGCCATCTCTTTAGATCCAAGAGCATCACCGCTCTGCTAAATAAGCTTGGCCACTGTGAGGCATACACATACTCAAGTGAACTTGAAACGGCTCTGGCAAATTCAATAGTGCATTAATCAGTAAATCTGATATTATCAAGAGACAACCTGGTGGAGTCTGTCTCCCAGTGGCTACCACCATTTTGATCAGCTAGAATCAAATCTTTATGGGGCAGGGTGCATTCATAAAAGCATAGGATACAGTCTACAGTCTACCTTAGATTCAGCCAGTATGTAACCCTCCCAACCACCTTGCTCAGAATGCTCGGTGCCCACTTACATAAAATGAAATATTTCTGGAAAGCATGCGAGGAGCAATGTTGGAATGTACCTAAAAACTTGTCTAGATTCTCACTAGGTTGACAAAAGAGGCCGCAGGTAGCCACAGGGGTGCAACATTGGGGCTATACCGTATAATGAACACCATCTCCCATGCAACAAAATAGCTCTTGAGCACCCACCCTGAATACACTCAGAGAACAGAGAACAACAAAAGGAAATTCCTCATTTTTAAGTAGTGAGAATGTTTTACCAATTAGTACACAGACTACATGTATTCAGCACTTTAAATAAGATGGTGTGCATTTATTCACCGCAACCAAACCCTCATCCAAGATAATCAATACTCAACCCCCTAAAAAAAAGAATACCCAGGGTTTTAGTATATGTCTAGACTATGGTACCGTCATTGGCGTAATTAGTCCTTAATGATGCTCATTTTAAGATGGCACAATTTCCGTCTACTCACTCTGTATCTCATTGGTGGGCTATGGACCGTTCAGAAACCTGCCTACGAGTGACATAATTGATGGGGATTCCAAGCTAATTAAAACTACAGCCTTTCTCTTTCTGGAAAGCATGCTTTAAGAGAAGCCATAACCCTTGCATCAATAAAAAAAAAAAAAATACAAAGTTTGAAATCTTATTTGAAATTTCAATACATCCTGGAGGGCACTTCACAAGGGAAAAGGGGGAGAACTTTGATTGGGCCTTGCGCCACTTAAATAATAATAATAATAATAATAATAATAAATAATAATACAATAAACAGGGACCAAATGTGTTCTGGGGTGAATTTATTTTGAGGTCTGTAGGATCTTTTAAATTCTCACAAATCTGGACACCTTTCTGATAACCTTTCTGTAATGATATAGCACAGAAAGGACAAACCTTTATTAAATAACAAAAACAAATAACAATAAAATGGCCCAGGTATAATAGAAGAGATCTTTGCCCTTACAAAAACACCTTTGTAAAACACAAACATCTGAACAAGTAAACTAAAACGACATAAGTCATCTGTCTGTCTGGCAACTACCAAATGTATTATTGCATGCACATAATGATGAATATAATAATGAAATCCAAACAAATCTGGACAGACACTGATAAAGTACTGTAGGTTGGAGTGGCTTATTGTCGTTATCATCCGAGAACGAGGACGTCCATCGCCTTTTCAATGCCCTAGACCAGGGGTTCTCAAACTTTTTTATACCACAACCCCATTTTATTGGGGAATGTTTTTGGCGACCCCACACATTATTTATAGAGCGATTTCAAGTGGAAATAAAGAATATCTTAAAATAAAATCATAATTGTTGGGCTTATAATATAAGCCCATATATTATATATATATTTTATGAAAATGTATTAGAAAAATATGTTAGAGCAGTGATTCCTGCTAATCTGTAGTCCTAATATTGTAGCGCTGCCATAAAAGACTCGGTTGCGACTCGCTCCTCACGTGAGCTAGTTTTCTTGGTACAGCTTGTTACTGCCTGGTCGGGTCTGCTGAGTTGGAGAATGTGGTTTGATTCCAGCTCGGAGCACTAAACGCTACAATATCATTATTGTATTTGTAAACTGAAGCATAAGAACATAAGAATAATTGAACGCAGTTTGTTGACTAAAATGGCGATTCAGGGGCTTATTTTCTTTACTGGCACATATAACAGATACAATTTGTAAAAGGGACCCCTCCAGCAACAATTTACCGGTATTAATTTTACTCCGAGAGGGTACAAATGGAACAAATGGACCCGTAAGCGTCCATTCGTTTCCATGCATTTTACCCTCTCGGAGTAACAAAAACACCCAAACAGCTCTAAGAGCCACCCGAATATAAATTCCTGCTAAATAACTAGGCTTTATAGTTTATGATTAGTAAAATCAGTTCTTGTATCGTGCCTCTGCAAGGGCTTGTTTTGTGTGTGCTGCAATTGGATGAATCAAGGGGTCAATTGGCCGTATTCAACATCCTCTTCACGTTGGTCGCCCCCCCCCCCCCCCGCCCCAGTTTCTTTATAAAAATATATATGTATACGTATTCTTTTTTAAGTTGCCGATGTGCGTGACTCATGATCAAACTCAAAACCTTGTGGTCCAAAAGGCAAGAAAGCTACCCAGACAGAAACCTATACTCTACCAGCAACCTATGAGCTGCAGGGTTTTCCCCCTGTGTGAATCCTCATGTGTCTCGGCAGACTGCTCATTCGAGCAAAGTCTTTGCCACAAACTGTGCAGGTAAAGGGCTTCCCCCCTGTATGAGTACTCATGTGTTGTCCTAGATTACCCATTTGACTAAAGCCTAATCCACATACTGTACAACTAAAGGGCTTTTCCCCTGTATGAGTTCTCCTGTGTGTCTCCAGATGTGTATTATGACCAAAGCCTTTGCCACAAACTTTACAACTAAAGGGTTTTTCCCCTGTATGCGTCCTGGTGTGTTTCACCAGATTTGCATTATCACTAAAGCCTTTGCCACAAACTGCACAACTAAATGGTTTTTCCCCAGTATGAATCCTCATGTGTGTCTTCATGTGTGCACTGTGACCAAAATCTTTTCCACAAACTGTACAACAAAAGGGCTTTTCCCCTGTATGAGTCCTCATATGTCTCTTAAGAACTTGCTTTAAACTAAAAGATTTGCTACAAATCACACAGCTAAAGGGCCTTTCCTCTTTATGAGTCTTCATGTGTTTTTCCAGATTACTTTTTTGACAAAAGTCTTTACCACAGACTACACAACTGAAGGGTTTTTCCCCTGTATGAATCCTTACATGCTTCTTCAGATTTCCCTTCTCATTAAAGCTTTTGCCACAAACTTTACAAGTGAAGGGCTTTTCCCCCGTATGAGTCATCATGTGCCTCTTAAGAACTCGCTTTAAATTAAAACTTTTCGCACATACTGAGCAACTGAAGTGTTTCTTCCCTGTGTGATTCCTCCTGGAGTGCGTTTGTTTTGATGATTTCAGGTCCTGGGGCAGCTTGTTGCTCAAAGACAATCTTTGTCCATCCACATTTAGTTTCTTGTGTGATTTCAGTGTGTTTAAAGCTGACTGACCTTCCCTTGTCTCCTCCCACCCATCACTGTCTTCAGCGTCAGATTCAGAACAGTGTGAAGGCCAGTCATCGCTGTCTTCGGTGATGTCTGATTCAGAACAGTGTGAAGAGAGGAGCTGGCCATCACCGTTTGGCTGTGATGCCCCACAGTCCTCTACATCAGCTTGTGTTTTCATGTGTTCATTTGAGGTGCTGGCTACAGGCTCCGTCCCTCTATTTTCATCATAATCTTCACTTTTCACTGCAAATGATGTCAACGTTTGCCCATCAGCCTCCTCTTCAGTGGAAACCTCCTCTTTACACACAGTGAGGTGCAGGATGTCTAGGCAAATGATAAAATGAGAGAAAACGATTAAATGTTTGAACGTCGCATTTCTTTCCATGCAGTGTGAGGAAATTCTATTCCAAATAAATAGTCTGTTTCTAAACCATATGTGAAGTGGTTCACACAAGTGGACACACTGTATACTGGCTTTGACTTTGCCACCACCCACTTGTCTCACCAAAATACTTCTCTCACTACTCGTGTCTCCTTTGGAAATTGCTATACATATATTTCTAAAAACTTGTATTAGTAAAAAGAAAAACTGCTTCACAACAATAACGCTGGTGTAACAAATACATTAGCTGAAAGAATGCATTGATTACAGATAAGTTAAAAATCTAATGATTTCAAAATGAGCTTCTTTCTATACAGTTCCTTCAGCTCGACAGCAGAAACACAAGTTGATAGCTGTCACTAATAATCTCAGACACAGCCAATTTGGCTGGAAACAAGCCCAGAACCTGTGAAATATGTTTCACTGCACGGCTCGCTTAGTTCTGGGAGTCCTATCATTCTACAACTGTGCCATGAAACTTACTGGGGTCTGGGTGGTCTTCTGATTCCTGTTTAATAGTAACAATCCTGATGTCCAGGTCTTCAGGTTCCTGTTTAATAGAAACAGTCTTGGTGTTCAGGAGGTCTTTAGGTTCCTGTTTAATAGAACCAATCCTGGTGTCCAGGTGGTCTTCAGGTTCATGTTGAATAGAAACCGTCCTGGTGTCCAGAACGTCTTCAGGTTCAGGTTTAATAGTAACAGTCATCATGTCCAGGAGATCTTCAGGTTCATGTTTAACAGAAACAGTGCTCGTGCCCAGGGAAACAGTCCTGGTGACCAGATCTTCAGGTTCATATTTAACAGAAATGGTGCTGGTGCCCAGGGAAACTGTCCTGGTGACCAGGAGGTCTTCAGGTTCATGTTTAACAGAAACAGTGCTGGTGCCCAGGAAAACAGTCCTGGTGTCTAGGAGGTCTTCAGGTTCATGTTTAACAGAAACAGTGCTGGTGCCCAGGGAAACCGTCCTTGTGTCCAGGAGGTCTTCAGATTCATGTTCAATAGAAAGAGTAGCGGCTGGTTGAGGAGAACTCATCTTGACCTGCAGGCTGGACTCCACAGACGGGTCTAGAATAAAGAATAGAACTTTGATGTAAGTCATACAGTATATGAAGGCTGAATGTAAAACAGAGCATAGGATGTAAACCAGTGTTTCCCAAACAGTGGGTCGGGTTATGGGTCACGACAGGAATAGATTAATGAGTTAAGAAGAGTTCTGAAGATCCCTGTAAAATGCAGAGATATTTGGGTTGCAAGGCTAAATATCCTGACTCTTACGGAAGGAAGGTGCTGGAGTCTCTCCTGGAGAGAGCTGGTCAAGGAACTTGGAGGTTGAATGTGAATATAGGCTTAAGAAGTCGTGTCTTGGAGATGGGCAAAGAGTGGAGTAAATACTGCTTGCATCCGAGCTCAAGGTGTGACGGCCTCCCCTTATATAGTGCTAGGATGGATGCTCGTGGCATCTCACTGATGTCACGATGAGTCAGCTATATCCATGTATGGAGTTTTACGTTAGCATGATGTCAGCACTAGATCTCTCTGCCAGCTCCATATATGGAGCTCTATCAACCACACCCAAATATGGAGTTTGTGATGTCAGACTTAGGTTAGTTATTATGTCGGATAGCTCCATATATGGAGTACCAATATATTTAGTAGGTAACTTTGGCAACCTCTCATATATCCATATGACGGAAGAGAGCGTGAAAGCTTTCTTTAAAGCATCAATTACCATTTTTGTCATACCTTAATAACTAACTGTAGAAGCCATTTTGATGGTAGTATATTATTTGGTAGGTTGGCATTATTACTTTTGGACACTGGGTGGCGGGCTCTAGTTTTGACAGCACTGGGTGGATATTTAAGGGGTCACAGGTGCACTGATTAGGTAGATCATAGGACACAGGACACAGGTTGGTGTGGAGCCACACCGTTTTTACCAGCAGAAAGGAGAAGCAGACAGACAGAACCAAATACAGAGATTCACTTCAGAAATGATACTGCAATATATCAATGGTATGTTCATAACAAACTGCAACTACAATAAATGCACCTGAAAAAAAAAAAAAACTGGATTTTTGTACTGGACTTCCATCTGTTATGTGTTTTACTTTTCTACTGCGTAGGATCACTCCATACACCACCTGTTGAAGTAATGTGCAATATTGGAACAATAGAAAGCTGGAATTTTGCCATTACACTAACCTTAGTCTTTATTTTATTTTCATACAAATCATTCCATAACAGCATGTTCAGTCTTCTATCCTGCTATCCTACTATACATTTAAGAAACCACTGTCATTCTGTCCGTTTCGCATTTTTGTCCTCAGTGGGTTGACCTTGCACATGGTCTCCATATGAAGACAATGATGAAGCCAAATTTTCCACTTTTCCTAAATTTAAGCTGTGTATTAGCATTTTGGTGAACAGTTCTCCCAGGCAATGGGATCTATAGTTGTGATTGCAGTCCCATAGCCCGGATGGACGGTGGGTGGGCGGGTATGGACTAGTAGATTACAGTTTATCTTCAAAGACATTCACCTACCAATGGCAACACGAGTGGCACCATACAATTTTCACTTTTGCATGGTACAGTTTTCAAGTTTGTTTTGGTAGCCCAAAAACATCCCCATCTACCAAAACAAACAGTGAAAACACCAAAATGCAGCGAAAGGGTAATGTGCTTCTGCAGGTAAACAGCACCACACTACTCCAGTGGCTGATAACTACGGGTAAGAGGGAAAGTATTGGTAGACATTTTTATGTTCATCATGGGTCTTCAACAGGGAGTCATCCCAAAACAAACTTGTAAGGCTACTTCTTGGCCTCAATCACAAAACCCATCTAACCCCTGCTCATTTTGCTAGGATTGGATGGCTTAGGGTTGAGGACAGAGTACAGCAACTTGCTATGGGCCTGGTCTTCAAGATACACCACAACATTGGGATCCCCCTGTATTTGTCAAAATACTTCCAAAATGTTAATGAAGTCCATGATCATAACACCAGAGGCAGCTCCACAAATCATGTTCAACCCAGATTTGGCTCAACAAAGGGAATGAACTCGTTCTCATGCTATTCATCAAAAATGTGGAATGCCCTACCAAAAGGAGTAAAGGAGTGTAAAACCCTACTCACTTTCAAAACTGCCCTAAAGATACACCTTCAGGAGGCTGCAATTCAAAAATGGCCCTGTCCAAGTCCTAACCTACCCCATGTCCTAACCTATAACCTACCCCCCTACCTCCCCCCTCTCTCTTCTTTTGTACATATGTTTCACTTTTCATACCAGTAACCTGTAAACTGATTGTATGACATTCTGTATAGTAGTGTGTATATCTGTCTGTCTCTTATATGTCATCATGATTTGTGTGCATGGGGTTCTCATCTTAAACAAGCTTAGTGCTTAATGAGATTTCCAGTTTAGTAGACCTTGTATTGTGAATTTGTACTTCCATGTACTGTTATGTACTGTCATGTACTGTTCACATGTCTTACTAAATAAAGTACATCAATCAATCAATCAGTTACTACAGTTTCTTTGTGTCATAGGAACCTCTTTTTTCCTATGACACAATAGGAAACTACAGGGGGGGGGGGACATTCGCCAAAATAGCAGATCTACAAGCTCACATGAGCCAAAGGTCAGGTTTACTAAGTATTGAGCGATTATAAGTGCTTAAATATTTGAAAATACACGTTAACATGAATCCAACATTCATAGAAAAGATCAAGTGTAAACAAACAAACAAAAATGTACACAACATTGATATAGTGCTATCACAGTTTTATACAATATGTAGTAGGGGTCTCTGCTTCATCTCTCTCAGTTTCAGCTAAGGGGTTGAAGACACCCTGTTCTACACGGATACAGGATAGGTGGGCACTAGGGACATCTGGGCACCTTGATATAAAATCGGCTATTTTGTCCAAAAGTAAGTAATGTAAAGTATACATGATGTGAACATGCACGGTCCCGGTACATCATTATCAGACTTCATTTCATCCTTCAACTTCTTGTCTATTGTCAATCATAAAAAATAAAAAATAAATGTAATCTGATCGGTGGCCATTTTCTCATAGTTATAATGTATCAGACTGCAATACACCTCCCAACCGATAGGGTCACGTGGTTGAAAGCATATGGCGAAAATACGGAAGAAATGGCCACCGATCGGATTAAAATGCATTTTATTGAACAATAGGGAACATACAAGTACTTCTGAGGGGCCGTACATAATTGTAACATCCGTGGCCATGGGGTCAGCACTTTATATTTGAAACATGAACGTTTATGCATATGTACGGACCAAAGGGGGAGAAAGTGCAAACGCCAGGTTGAAGTTCATCCATGACTGTCATGATATGACAGTCATGTCATGTCAGGGCTAGTTCTACAGCAGCTGAGCTAGCCGATAAGCAAAAAGTAAGCAATGCATCGCACTGCAGGATTAGCAAACATCAACACAGCACATACATAGACTATAATACACGTGTGATGAGTGTGCGTGTGTATATTACACATGTGCGTGCATGCGAGGGTGCGTCTGTGTGTGTGTGTGTGTGTGTGTGTGTGTGTGTGTGTGTGAGAGAGAGAGAGAGAGAGAGAGAGAGACGTGTGTGTGTGTGTGTGTGTGTGTGTGTGTGTGTGTGTGTGTGTGCGCGCGCGTGTGCGTGCGTGTCTAAACATACCCATTCTGTATAATTTGATGACTGCTTTCAGCATACTGTAGTTGTTTAGTTACACGCTGAGTGTATGCCAACAGAACAACAGCAACTTCTGATGAACAGTCCGTGTATATATTGAAGATTTCGTTTTACGATTCATTACCAGTGTTGCCGGATCGTGCGAAAGAAATAAGCAACCAGGTCTATGAAAACAAACCCAAAAGAAGGCAAATGAGCATACATTTGCTATTTGAAAATAGCCGATCTATGTGAGCTGAATTGATTGATGTAGTTTATTTAGAAAGACATGAGAATAGTACATGACAGTACATAATAAATGAAAATGTAGGAATATTTTCAAATCCACAAGAAATATATATTAATTGGGGGTCCGGGGATCCTTGACATGGAAATGTTTGAGAACCACTGGTTTAAAAAAAACACTAGGAAACGAGCCCAAATAAGCAACTACACATTAGAAACAAGCCCAAAAAAACGCAACCCACAACTACCAAGTACCAATATTTACAAGCAACTTTACAGGAAAAACAAGCCCAAAGTCGCTTATAATAAACGGACATGGCAACGCTGTTCATCACCGATAGCGCAGAACGTGAAGCTCTGCATGGTAACACAACGAATAAGATGTCCGGTTTGACTTTCAAAATAAAACATTAAAGGAGCTGTACCGCTGTTCTTCTGACTGGGATCAATTCACTGGTGGTTGGAGATCCGGTCTAGAGCACACACGGAAACGGCCTGTGTACGTGTGTATATGTGCGCGTGCAAATGACTGGACACAGTAGGCGGGCTTTAGACCGGATCACAGCGCTGAACAGTAGATAGATAGATTAGATAGATTAGATAGATTAGATAGATTAGATAGGATAGATAGGATAGATAGATAGATAGTAAAAAAAAAACAGGCCTTATGAAGTATGAAGTATATGCTATACATGATATACTTCATAAGACCTCATCTTATGGAAAAACATTGGCTCGCAGCTATGTGTGGTGCAGTGGTGGCCAAACATGGATGCAGAGTTAGAGTCTGCTATGCAAAAATGTCATGCATGTCAGTCCAACCTATGAACCAAACCTCCCCAGCAGCAGCACCATTACATCCAGGGGAGTGGCCAAACCAACCTTGGATGAGGCTGCATCTGGATGTAACTAAAATTCATAAACGACCTGACAAAATCGCCGGGCTGACTTATTTATTTTTGGAACACAGTTGACCAATACAAAAAATAACTGTGAGTGACCCAGGGGTAGTGGGAGTGACGTCTGAACTCTAGCGGTTGCAAAATTAAAGTATTGTGTATTATTATACATAACATATATATACTGTACATATATATATATATATATATACATATATACATAAGGCCTACCAGGTTTGCCGGAGTAAAAAAAAAAGCTACTCAGTCACTGCCATGGTACTGAAAGGGCATTTCAAGTGCATGACGGAACGCGAGGGCCTGGAGTTTAGAATCCATAGCCTGAGTGGACGGTTGGCTGAACGTGTTGTGATGATCCACTCAGTGTTTCAGTTCAGTGACTTGACTTTGCAATGCAGGCAGAGCTCCAGGCTCCAGCCAAGTACTGAAACAACTGGTAAACTAATCATTTAAACAAAACTGTTAGTGAACTGTATTGGATGATTCAGTACACCAAAAAGACCGATAGTTCCCACCAGTACGTTATTACTTCTCCTCACAGTCACTTCAGCTCTTACGACCTGTGAAGCTGATTGGCTCATCGTTAGACCCACCCAGAATCGATTTTCAGCCGGGAAAAAAGCAAGTTCAAAACACAATGATGGTCTGTACCCAGTGGTGTGTTCTAGTTTTTTTCCTGAGGGATACGGTAATCATTCCCTCCACGACATGCGCGTGGACTTGGAGGTATGCTAGCGCGTTTTCAATGGATGAAATGATTAGTAGAGGGCTACGCTTGGCTACGAACATTTTCTGCAGGTCACACTACGTATCTAGCGTAACACGGTAGAACACACCACTGTCTGTACCCCGGCAAGTAAATTGAAGTTAAGATTGCTGCCAGACTTTTTATCATAGTTTTTTTACTTCTTTTTGCCAGACCCAAGGGGTCGGTCGGGCTTACATGAGGCTTTGTACCTGTTTCGTCCATACATGGGCATGGTCACTTTGTCCTCCGGCCCCAGCCAAAAATGTCTGTCCCCCTTTCGTCCATACATGGGCATAGACACAGGCTGACACGTCATGTGAAGTCCGGTGACGTAGTGCTCTGATCTTATAAAGTACTTATTCTGGGTCTGGCAGAACCAGGTCTCCTGGTCTTGTTTTTACAGTGCAGATGTTTGTTTTGATGTTTTCAGCATCCTCTTATGATCAGAGTTGTGGGGTATGCCGGAGAATAGCCATCCTACAAGCTTACAACGTGTCGCGGATGCGGCGCGTTGTGAGCTTGAGGGCCTTCTATTGTTGGCCGTTGGTTTATTCTCCAGTGTGGGTATGCTGGTGTGTCTTCAGATTCTTTAACGCACCAAAACACTCGTCACATTGTTTGCAACGGAAGGGTTTTTCTCCGGTGTGGCCATGCTGGTGTGCCCACACTGGTGTGCCATCAGATTATTTAACAAATTGAAACTCCTGTCTCATTGTTTGCAATGGAAAGGTGTTTCTTCGGTGTGGACACGCAGGTGTTTTTTCAGAGTACTTATATCTCTGAAACTCTTGTGACACTGTTTACAGTGGAATGGCTTTTCTCCTGTGTGGATACGCTGGTGTATCTTTAGGTGATCTAACTGACTGAAACTCTTGTGACACCGTTGACAGTGGAAAGGTTTTTCTCCAGTGTGGATGCGCTGGTGTCTGATTAGATTACATATCTCACTGAAACACTTGGCACACTGTTGACATTGGAAAGGTTTTTCTCCAGTGTGGCAACGCTGGTGTAATCTTAGGTTACCCAACTGATTGAAACTCTTGTCACACCGTTTACAGTGGAAAGGTTTTTCTCCAGTGTGGACACGCTGGTGACGCTTTAAGTCACATAACTGACTGAAACTCTTGCCACACTCTTTACAGATGTGGATTTTCTTTCCTGCGCAAGACATCGGGGAAAGATCGTGTGTCTGTTGGGGCTGAAATACCTTACTGTCTTTTTTCTCTGTCTCTCTCGCTGTCTGTCCTGTCCTGTATGTCTTGTCTCTGTCTGTCCTGTCCTGTCCTGTCCTGTCCTGTATGTCTTGTCTTGTCTTGTCTTGTCTTGTCTTGTCTTATCTTGTCTTCTCTCTTACCTCTCTCACAAAAGTAACTCACTCAAGATAACACTAAATTGCACTTCGTTGAATTGAGAGTCTATGGGCATTTTCCATCTTATATAGGCTGATCAGCTCTTGTCTGACATCACACACTAACCATGCATGCTTATTGCTTAACACCACCACTTTGCGCAGGCACAGTGTTATTTATGGTGGGCTCGATCTCCATATTTGGAGAGAGCGAAGTTATGCATGTCGGTATCTCTATACAGTGATTTGCGGATTTTCATAATTAATTGATTATACATCCACTTATGTGTTATTTTATACTTTGTCGCGGTGTAGTGCAAAAAATAGCAGATCTACAAGCTCACAACATGTTGCATCATTTTGTTTTTTACAACAACAGGGCATAGAACTGGCACATATAAAAAATATAGGCAGATAAGATTCATAGCCACCCATTAGTCTTATGTATGATATTGACAAAGACTAAAGGCCAGACCACACCAATGCAACGCCTTGCAACTACTTGCAACCACTATCCCCAATGGCAATTGCCACTGAAGGAGTTGCATTGGTGCGGTCTGACCTTAAAACTGTTTTTAGTTAGTTTTAGTTTTGTAAATACACATTACAGTCTCAGTTATCACTTTGTTTTTGTAAAGCCTCGTTTTTATTTGTATTTCAATTAACTAAAATATTCTACTTTTAATTATTTTTAACTCGACCACAGGATAGAAAAGTCTGAGGAGCAGGGAGACGTCTCACATTTTTTACCTAAGTAAAAGTGGCCTCTACAATGACTGAGGGACCATGACCTTTGTCCAGTCCTTGGTTGGTGGAGGGGTGTTGATGGATGTGAAGTTCTGGAGGAGGTGGAGGTGGTCTTCAGTGTGTGAGAGCTGCTTTAGCTCAGAGCTCTTCTCTTCTTTAACTCAGTGATTTCATTTTCCAGCTCTTTAATGAAGCCTTCAGCCTGTTTCTCTGTTGTTTTATGGTTTTCAATACAGCTCCTCGGAGCAGTGATGACCTGCACGCATGTGTCTGCGATCTCTTTGTTATCAGTGTCTTTCTCGCTGAGCTCTACTGAGTGTTTTACCACCTCCTGAATGGCAGGATTGACAGGAGAGATGATCAGAGGAGCAGAGTGTGTACCTTCATTAAGACATGGACTGAAGTATGGATAGAGTTTGTCAGTGAAGGTGCAGCCAGTGAAGTAGTAGAGATGAACTCTGGCCTCTACATCGTAGAAGGAGACCAGACGAATACAAGAAGACTCACTCCAAAACCAACTCACCCCAACTCAAAAAGGAAAACTCACCCCGGAGCTAGGAACACTCACCCCGGGGGGTGGGTAAACTCACCCCAGGACCTGAGAAAACTCACTCCGGAACACTCACCCCGGGGGTAGGAAAACTCACCCCGGGGGAGACGCACTGTGATTGGCCAGTAGTCACTTTGAGTGGCAGTTGGGGCAAACGCAGTCAGTGGGGCAAACGCAGTGAGTGGGGCAAACGCAGTCAGTGGGGCAAACGCAGTCCCCACCAAAAATATTTACTATTCTGTCCCTATCGGTACATAACTCGGACGGCGCTGATTCGACTAGCAGACCATCGGCTGGTCGTTGCGGGCACTCGCGCCTGGAGGCGCTCGGGCGCAACTCCTCAGCCTCAAGGTCTGCTGAGTCGGCGCGCCTCCGTCATGGTCCAAAACTATACTTTATCGGCGAAAAAAAGAAGTCTGCGGATGACTGAAAAAGTTTTACCCCAAGCATTCTGTGAAAATGGAAAGCTCACAAAGTTAAAAACCATCGGGGTGAGTTTTCCGGAGTGAGTTTTCTCAGGTCCTGGGGTGAGTTTTCCTACCCCCGAAAATCTTGGGGGTGAGTTTTCCTACCCTGTGGGGTGAGTTTTCCGGAGTGAGTTTTCCTAGCAATGGGGTGAGTTGGTTTTGGAGTGAGTCTTCTTGATACCCTGTCTCTCCACCTGAAAATGTACTATTTGTAATCTTTTTTTCATTTTTTTTTTTTAATGACCCAAAATAATTTCGTGACCCCACCGTCAGTGTCCCGCGACCCCAAGTCAACTTTGGGAACCCCTGCCTTAACCCATTTAGACCTGAGGCCGATTCTAAAAACGCCTTCTAAGACCTAACCATAGTTTTCTGAAAACGTTCAAATTCTTACAAAAAATAAAAAATAAAAAATGATGTCACTATATTATAGCAACAGCTAATGAGACACAGAGGTGGCATCCGGATTGAAAGGTATAACAACGTATAGGTAGCAACAGGTCTCAATGGACATTTAAAGGGAAAAAAGTACAAACTTTGGCAGGCCTACATACTTACAACTTAAAATGTTCATCTTACTGTGGACATGTTTGCCTGACAATGAATCTTTGAAATGTTGCATAGTTTTAGAAATATACTCCTTTAAAAGTTCAGAAATGTATAATGGAGGTCGATGGAGGATTTCGGCACCTAAAAAAAAACTTTCACCTAGAAACTCCATTCACAATTTTAAACTTTACTGTGGACATGCATGCTTGAGATTTTTTCTTTGAAATCCTTTGTAGTTTTGGAAATATTTCACTTTAAGCGCCCAATGCATTGTCAATGCGGCAATGGACATTTAAATGCAAACAAGTACTAACTTTGGCAGGCTACTAATCCTACATACTTACAATGCTTTGGGCGAGGCAATGGCCATTTAAAGAAGAAAAATGTTAATAGACCCATAGGAGTCAGATTGCTTTGTTACTAAGTTGCCAGGGAGAGGAATCGAACTCATGACCTTGTGGTCTGAAGTCAAAAGCTCTTCCAACTGAGCTACCAAAGCACACTTAGCATGGTACATTGACATTTCATGAACGTGATGGGTCATTCCCCCAAAATAATTAAAGGCACTTGGCTCATGCACTTTACAAAAAAATGAAAATGTCTAAGTACTCCAGCTCTGAACTAGGAGACCTGGAATTTGAACATGGACTCTCTGTGCTGAGAGCCTGCTCTCGCCTTACAAAGACCAAAAATAAAGACTCGGGACCAAGATTCAAACCCCCAACCTTTAGATTAACACATTGGCTGCCAAAGACGCATATCTGCGTTCTATTTAATTTCTCGCCTGGCTGCCAAAGACGCAGATCTGCGTTCTATTTAAAAAAAAAAAATCTTATTTTTAGACCCAAAGACCAAGGAGATATGATATATCAAAGATTTAAACTCCTATCCACTTCCTTGTTAACTTAAAACTTAAAAAAATCTGTATCTCGGCTCCTGAGAACTTTTTTTTTCAATGAAAAATCTCTGGCAGTCTACAGCAAAAAATCTGAAATAATTCTGGCAGGAAATTAAGAATCCTCTCCTTTACTCTCAAGCCACCAGGCCTTTCACACTAAAGACATGTTTGAGGTAATATTTGACGTTGAAGGTTAAAAGATGAAAATCCACAGCAAACACCTCTCCCCCTGACAGAATGACTAAATCTACTGGATACACTTACTGCTGATCAGGGTTCATTATGACACAACTGAGATTTAGGTAATTGTTTAAAACCACCTGTTGGAACATCTGTACTCAGAACCCACATTCATACTTTCTTTGAGAGCCAATCGAGAGATGTTTCGTTTTAGCCTTAGTAATGTCATTTCTTAGTTTTAGATGATTAATAAAGTGCATTTGCTCTTCTCACTTTGGACCATTACATAAAAAAGCTTGACCAAACCAACCCCAATCCAACACTGCCTAGATTGTTTTGGTGCCCGGTTGTCCTGGTGCCCACCTCTCCAGGTGCCCAGTTATCTCCACCCCTAAGTGCCCACGCGTCCAGGTGCCCACATGTCCCTAGTGCCCAGGCGGTTTTGTTGCTCAGTTGTCCCTGGTGCCCACCTGTCCTGTTACCGTTAGGAATCAAGGCCTGCAAGAAAATTAACATCATAGACATACCTGATTTACAACCCATACAGCAAACAAACATGGAATCAATCCAATATTGTCACATCACTTAAAGCAGCACTGGGACGTAACAATGTAACTGTCCTCTTCTACCCCGGATTTGAACAAGGTTTCCTGCGCAGGTGCTGACAATTTTACCATTGAGCTAATAGAGCCTGCCTGCTTGCTCAGGTGATAAATTGAATCTTGACCATCAGGTCAAAATTGTGTCATGGTGAGACATGACCTTTGACACAATCCAATTGTTTCAATAGAAGAGCAGGAAGGCAAAATACAATCACCCCAATTGTATAAGTTACATTTTATTTATATAAAAAAAAGGTTACATAGTGCTGCTTGAGATGCTCTTATTTACAAGTCATCTATACAACTTTACAACTTACACGAAGAATACATTGCAACAATATAACTTCAGAAGTATAGAAAAGGTTTTTTGTGAATATACAAATAAGGGGTACAGCTATAAAGGACCTTACAGAAAGCAAGAGAAAGACATATTCATAGGCCCTCTGGATGCAATGTCTTCATATATAAAATCCATTTGCAATCAGCTCGAAGGAGTCTCTGATTGACATCAGCCACCACCCCCCCCCCCCCCCCCTCTATGCGTTTTACTTATCTGTTCAATGACATAAAAGGAAAGTGTTGCGACAGGAAGACTGGCTTCATGGAAGTGTCTGGCAACAGGTGACTTTTCTCCATTTCTTCACAGGCCTTCACAGGTTGTTTCTTCACAGGCCTGCTGGTTTTCCCTAAATACTGTAGCCCACAAGGACAAGAGAGAAGGTATGGTATAGGACCCCAGCCAGAAGTGCATGAGGATTTAGACCTTATGTAGCTAGAGAAGGTGCTTGTTCTCTTAAAATTATCACGTAGTTGCGACAAGGAAAGAAGCCAGTCATCCCATCCAAACGTTTCTGGACCAAATCTGATACTATTATTAGAAACACATTTTGCTGGGGACCCCTGGAACCCTCTTAACGACCCCTTGGGGTCATGGGAGGACCTATGTAAGATAAGATAAGACAAAATTAGATAAGATAATATATTAAAGGGATTCTAGGCAAGTTCAGAGATCAAAAAAAGAAAAAAACTGTTGTCAAACACCGTATCTTAACAGCATATTTTTGAGTCTCAGGCATTAAACAGTTTTCTACAATGTTGTACCTGACGTAATGTAAACCGTTCTGTCAATTAAAAAGTTCATGATTCCAAAAACAGAGTATTTTGTGGCCAACGTGACCAGCGGGTGGTGCTATTGTTCATGCCAGCGTGTGGCGAACCAGCTGTTACACCATAATCAGTGAGCTACCGAATTCTGTGCCTCAGCGGTTGCCTTGCCATGGCTCAGCGTTTTTTTTTTTTTTTTTTTTTTGGCTTTATTCTGTCTAGGAGAAATAGGTACATCTGAAAGAATGGTTAAGGTGACAGGACTTACTTATCATCATGTTTTAACATGGCATCTGATCTATCTATTGAAAATAAATCTCAG
This sequence comes from Gymnoscopelus braueri, assembly GCF_963280865.1. Classification (NCBI taxonomy): domain Eukaryota; kingdom Metazoa; phylum Chordata; class Actinopteri; order Myctophiformes; family Myctophidae; genus Gymnoscopelus; species Gymnoscopelus braueri. The sequence goes on along the minus strand of NC_137618.1, from coordinate 8,881,349 downwards.
CCAGTAAACAAGCAAGGTGTTATTAGTTAGTTACATGCAGTGAGATGAATGAGGACATGACATGAGTGACATGTAAACTATTTCTTGTCAACATGCAATGCAATCAATGCTTTTATAACTTGTCTTAATCAATGGTGGACAATGAATGTACTTAAAGTACCAAAAGTAGAAGGTACTAATCATGCAGAATGTTCCGTTTCACAAGCTTTCAAACGTATACAAATCTTTTGAAAATAGCAGATTTACAAGCTCACAATGCACGACGCTGAGCTTGTAGATCAAAGGGCCAAAATGTATATAGGGGCTGAAGTGGTTAATGTATGTTTTGTAAAAAAAAATATCTAAATCTACAAAGTAACTAAAGTTTTCAAATCATTGCAGTGGAGTAAAAAGTACAATATTTGCCTCTGACTCTGAGATGTAGTGGAGTAGAAGTAAAAGTACTGCTGACAATTGGAAAATCACTCTAGCGACCTCTTGCGGTCTCAGAATTCCACACGGTCATCAATCTCGGTGTGAACGCAAGCTCTCCGTTCGCGTCCCGGTCTGACGCGCACAGCGGGTGGTCTGGTTCAGGCGTCGGTTGAAACTAAGCCTCGGGTTCTATAGTCAGTGTGCATAAAGATCACGTTGAACAATAATCCCATTTCATGGAATACGATCTGTTTGGAATTACGGAATATTACATTATTATGTGCAGACCATAGACTATATAAAAAAAAGAATGGACAAAGGGTGCTGCAGGCGCGCACGTTCCTGACCCGGAGAACAGCCTGTCTGCTGCACGGTGCGTGCGTGCTGCTGGAGTGAGGAGGAGGATGAAGGCTTTAAAGTTTGCATTTTTTTAAACCATGTCTTGAAGTCAGGTCACCGGCAGAAGGAGAAGCCACCATGTGTGGATGTGGTGAAGATGGACCTGGTCTGGATGGATCATTATTACACTGAGGTGGAAACCATGGGGATTAAATATCACGGTGGGCTTTGATTTCTGCCTTATTCAAAGTATGTACAGTAGCCTATATGTCTTCTCTAGAGTTACCAACATAATGCTTTGATTTATATTATGCTACATTATTATTATATTATTATATGTATTATTGATCATATTTATAGTATTATGCTACATTATTATATAATATTATTATATTTATGATATTATTGTATTTATAGTATTATGCTATATTATATTATTATTATTATTATTATATTTTATATTATATTATACTATGTTATTATATTAGCCTATATTGTAGGCTATTATGCATTATATCACATAATATATTATTGTAATTCCCAGGGTGATATCACTGACGAGCGACGACACAATGCATGTGAATTACATGTTAATTAAACGTAGAATTAAACACTCGTGCCTTAATCCAAACAGTATAGTCTGACCTCTACTGAAAGCGTGACATTCATCAGAGCAACAACAACAGCGTGTGTGTATGTTGTCAGCATATATGGTGTTAACGTTCATACCTCACACATTATGGTTCACATTCCACTATTTATTGACATGATTTCATACACACATTAGGACCCAGCAGGCTATAGCTGCTGATGGTGATCAATAATTCACTGAGCTGCATCTTGTGAATGAAAGCTGCTGTGTGTCTGACATCCTGTTGTACAGATGGGCTGCTGCCAGGCCTTAATGGATGGAGTTTATCCACTTATGACAATGATTCTCAACCTGTGGTCCGGGGACCACCAGTGGTCCTGGAGGGGGTTCCAGGTGGTCCCCAGCTAAATGATGGAGAGTTGGTAACCAAATGGACCCTTACAGATCTTTAACTCTTTGAGAGCATAAAATGGAGAGCATGAAACCAAAATGGACCCGTAAGGGTCCCATTTGTTTTTTTACCCTCTCAAGAGTTAAATTATTGTTAAACAGCTGCATAATTTAAAAGAACCCTACAGATTTCGAGAATAGATATTATAAGTTTTGGGTCTGAGTGTCTGATCTCATCAAATGGTGGTCCGTGGCTCAAATGCTGAATAAATAATGGACCTTGATATGAAAAGGGTTGAAAACCACTGCCTAATAAAGCACTAAGATCGTAATGATAATATGACATTAATATAAACATATATATATATTGTAAAAAAAGAAAAGAAAATAAATGTCATGCCATTTTTTCTTTACGACTTAGAAAAATGGGTTTTCATCGCGATATAGGCCTACCAACATATTAGGTACTTAACGTTAGTTCAAATAAACATAAACATGCTCTGCAGCGGCTGGCGTGTTAAGTGGTCAGATGGGTGGGCCGCAAACACTTATCGAGATTTTCAACTGGACCCTGATCCAGAAAAGGTTGAGAGCCACTGACTTATAAGTCCTGTGTTGTCCTGTGTCCTATATGAAGATTAACATGCTTAAAACTCTTAAAATGCCTCTTTTGTTAACCCCAGCATCCATATTCTGGGGGGAAAATAGCAGATCTATAAGCTCAAACCGATCTGCCATTTTTGGTGGAGAGATTTGGTGTCGGCGGAAAAAAAGCGGCCCAAGTACAGAGCCATATCAGGTCCAGCGTCTGACGAAGGACAATTTCACGATCAATTAAAATATGATAATTGTGAGCGTTTTTTTTTTATCGCGATAAACAATAAAAAATGATTAGCATCACTCAGCCACCACATCAGACTGAAGCCTAATTTGTGCTCGAAAATAGCAGATCTACAAGCTCACAACGTGTCGTGGATGCGACGCCTTGTGGGCTTGTAGTTCTGCAACGTGTCACTGTCATGCAACGTATGAATCATGATGACTCGGCCTTGACAGTAGCTTACAACATAACAGCAGCAGAGAGAGAGATAAGCAGTGAGAGAGAGATACAGAGAGAGAGACAGACTTCACACTGACCTGTCCTGCATGTGCACTGAATCCTAAAACTGTGTGTGTGTGTGTGTGTGTGTGTGTGTGTGTGTGTGTGTGTGTGTGTGTGTGTGTGTGTGTGTGTGTGTGTGTGTGTGTGTGTGTGTGTGTGTGTGTGTGAGAGAGAGACACAGACATGGTGTGAGAAAACAATCATAGGTCACGTAGGCCTGTGGTTGTTGTTATGGTGAAGGTTTTACAGTAGGATGACACACACGCGCAGTCGCGCACACACATACACACACGCGTACACACACACACACACAAAATCCTCTCCCGCCCCGCCTCACGCCATCTGCTAGTTTGCCCCCATGGAAAATAAATCACTGAAATCCTCTCCGTCTCTCTCTCAATCCATCTCTCTCTCCCTCCCTCTCTGTCCGTTCGTCTCTCTCCCTCCCTCCCTCCCTGACTATCTGTCTGTCTCCCTCTCTCTTGTCTTTTTCTCTCCCCACACACACACACACACACACACACACACACACACACACACACACACACACACACACACACACACACACACACACACACACACACACACACACACACACACACACACACACACACACACACACACACACACACACACACACACACACACATCTCTCTTTCTTTCTCTCTCTCTCTCTCTCTCTCTCGATTCAATTCCAATCTTGTTCAATTCAATTCAAAGAGGCCTTAATCGCATGGGAAACATGTTTACATGGTCAATGCAATTGTGAAATAAAAGCAATAAAAAATTTGTAAAATTAAGACATACGCCTACTAGAATAAAGACATGTGTAAAGAGCTGTGTCACATAGTCAAATACAGTAGGTGGAAAATGTTAAAATACATTCTAAACATATACTATTATATACATACTGTACGGTATAAATAAGGATAGCTTAACTCCAGAACTCCCAGAAATAAAACATCGTTTGCTAAGCCATTGCCAGCTATTTCCGAGTGTTTTCACGAATCAATAAAGAATTGTGCCGCCGCGATAAACCATTCCATAGTTGTGGGCAGTTGAATGTGGGTTGTTTTCGCCAAAAAGCAACAGAAAGCAGAGAAAAGGCAATTTTTCCAAATCCATTAACATGGAAGTGAGTTGTGGCTTTTTTTTTTTGCGATCACGTGATTTGCTGCTTCATCGCTTCACTGGGAGTCTAATGGTGACTCATGTGTTGGCGAACAGCGCCGTCTGAAAACACAAAATCTCGTCATTCTCGTCATTGGCAGTCAAAGAGTTCATATAAAAACTGAGTGCATAGTGCAAGATTGCATGTGATTGACGGTATCTCTCCGTGTCTCTCTCTGTCTGTCTGTCTGTCTCTCTCAGTGTGTCTCTCTCTCAGATGATTGCAGTTGAGGTCGTGTACTTTCAGACCAGGACGGATCCAACCACCCTGCAGACACACATCTGTAACTGACAAACAAACACATCAGCCCAGCAGACAAAACCCACCCACCCAGGGGGACAACTTCCTGTTATCGTCCAACTGGTGGAATCAAACTCCAAACCCCTCCCCCTCGGTCTCTAACCCCTGAGCCCTATCGATGCCCCGCCCTCCAGCGCTATGGGGTGTGTCAAATCCAAACGCGCCGTTGGCGGCGACGCAGCGGCAGCTCAGAACTCAGTGGAGCGTGGCGGCAAGGGAGCGGGGGGGGGGAGGGGCGAGAAGGCCTACCTGGTGGTGCCCTCGGAGGAACGAGGCGGGGCAGGGCTGGGGGCGGAGTCTCCACATATGAACCCCGCCCTGATGGAGTACGCCCAGCGGCTGTCGGAGGAGATCGTGGCGCGAGCCGTGCAGCAGTGGGCAGAGCTGGACAGCAGATACAGCGACATTCCTTTTATAGAGTGTGACGTGCCATGACGGGAGAGGAGAGAGAGAACAGGAAAGGAGGAGAGAGGAGAGATGAGGGGGTAGAGGAGGAGAGGAGAGGAGAGGAGAGGAGAGGAGAGGAGAGGAGAGGAGAGGAGAGGAGAGGGGAGGTGAGAGGAGAGATGGCCAGTTGAGATGTTCTCTGCCATAGAGGTTTGTATGCGTTGTTGAACATGATGCTCCAGTGGATAAGGACCACCGCATCTCCTCAATGTTCAAATCCAACGTGTGTGCACTCAGGGTTGGATTTGCTGGGGGATGGGGCGGGTGGGGGAGGAATCCACGCCTCTGCTTTCGATATCCCCCGCGATCATTCATTTGTATGTCCGTCCGGTGGGGATGCGTTCTATCCCCGCTTCTGCTCAGACTGAAATATAGACTGGTCTGATATGTTTGATATTTATTGTTTGATATACAGTAATGTCACAATTTAACAACTTAAAGAAAATTATATGTAAAATATATATATATATATATATATATATATATATATTCAAAAATGACAATAATAGCAGACCTACAAGCTCAGAACGCGTCGCAAAGCAACGCGTTGTGGAGCTTGTAGGTCTGCTATTTTGCCGTACAGAGAGGTATATACAAATCCGAACCCCGTGTGTGCGCACTGGCCCTTGTGATGTCATCAAACTACGTCCCCTAGGATTGGCCGTGCGTTGCCATCAGGGTGGGGGGAGTGGTGGAACAATGGCGTACGACGTCATCAGATGCTTCATCATTAGGTGAACCAACAGAGCTGTGGGGCTGCATGCCAGCAGCCATCAGCGTCTACGTGAATACATACCTGCAATGACTGAACAACATGTCTGAAAGGCAGTGACCTATGAGAGCCAAGCTCTGCGTCTGCCTGTCCTGCCTGGGATCCAGGACACATTCCTTTCATGTCCCACTCAAAGCCTTAGCCTTGTTTTCCATGTCTGTCCCTGCTTGTTACCGCTGATACGGCCAGGGGTGGAAGAAGTACTCTTGATTTGTTTTTTACTTTAAGTAAAAGTAGCGATACATGCCACTATACTACCAAAGTATTGGCATCAAAATATACTTACTTACTTATCCTCTTCGTCCCGGTTGGGGCATAAGGCCGCAATCATACACTGCCACTGAACCCTGTCTCGTGCTTTGGCCTGGGATTCGTCCCATCAAAATATACTTAAGTATATATAGTAATACAAAGTCAAAATACGAAACTTTCTTTAAAAAAATAGCTGATCTGCAAGCACGCATCGTGTTGTCATGCGACTATTTTCGAAATAGTATAATAGGGTGGTAGTGGTATGTTTTTCGTATTAACAGTCTAAATAATGATCTGCAAAGTAACTAAAGCCATCAAATAATTGTAGTGGAGTAAAAAATAGTACAATATTTGCCTCTGAGATGTAGTCGAGTACAAGTTTATTGTATCCAAAAATTGGCAGTGCTCAGGTAAAGTAAGAGTACCTCAAAGTTGTACTCAAAGGACAGTGCTTGAGTAAATAATATACTTTAGTTACTATGCACCACGGGACACGTCAGAGACTGATAAAGTCTGTCTGTTGACTCTGTTCCACAGCCAAGTTGGAGTTCCTAGCAGAAAGTTATTAATAGGAGCCTGTATTTATTCTAGCCAGTGTTGTCAGTGAACACTGCAGCTGTGGTTCTCAGCCGTTACTGGAGTAGGGCCCACTAGAAAAAGTCTCATTACCATCTCATCTCATTACCAAACGGACACAATACATGGATACCTGTGGTGGAAACGCACATTTCGTGGCCGTCGGGCAGAAACCTTGTTATGTCCAAAACCGTTATCAGGAAATGGAAGGGAAAAAAAGAAACCGTGTTCCAATGGCTCCAATGTAGTTATATAAGTCACCAGGTCTTGGTTCAATATTTATTAATACTTTTCAATATATGGTTCAATATTTATAAAACCCACCGACACACTTAACCACTTTAACTTGTGCTTTATTTTTTCGCTGTAAAAAGCGCACACGTTGTGAGCTTGTAGATCGCCTATATTCGTGACTTTTGTGAGGCACTCTTGCACGACAAAGCAGGGCATTAACTTTAAGAAAAAAACTAAAGTTGAAATATGGGAAGTACAAGGTTCCTGCCTGACAGCGTTTAAAAAAAAAAAATTGAACCAAAGAAAAGTATTGGCTTGTGACTAAACTACATTGTATCCTGAAAAGCAACGGTTTTGGACACATTTACAAGGTTTCCACCTGACAGAAAGGATGCATTGTAGCAGAGAAGGACAGAGGTACTGTATAGCTGGGTGTGTGCTGTAATAGCGTCCCAGGAGATCCATGTGGTTGTTCTCCCATAACGAAGAGCTTCTACCTCCAAATCCATTAGCCTTGGCCTTTCTATCCGCCACAAGCCATCCCTCATGTACGAGAGACAACAGCAAACTAGGTCAGCCCATTCTCAACCTGTGGTTCGGGGCCCCCCCACTGGGTTGGGGCCGTGAGGATACTGCAAGTGGGGCCCCCAAATAATTGGCAAAAACGCTAAGATTTTAATAATGTAATATTAATGTTAAATGAGTTGATGTCAAAACTAAAATGAATGACATTCATTAAATACCGATAAATAGTAACTTTGATTGATTGATCGCCTATCAGCGCACGTTTTAAGCTGTGGCGGACCCGGGATGGAGTTATGAAAGTTTTCTACTGTACCATTCATCCTAAGATATCATAACATCATAGAAAAGGTAAGAAAAACTTAGTCCAAAATTCTCCTTTAACAAAGTGATCAGCTGGGTGCCATGTTAAGTGGTCAGCCGGGTGGGCCGCGAACGCTGTCAAGGTTTTCAAGTGGACCCTGATCCAGAAAAGGTTGAGGACCACTGAACTAGGTCATGCGGATTTACACAAGCTGCGTGCGGTGTGCGTGTCAGCGGCAGAAAGTAGCCAAGTACTGTACTTGGGTACGATTTTGAGGTAATTTGGCTTTACTTGAGTATGTCCATTTTTCTATGCTTCATACTTCTACTCCACTGCATCTCAGAAGCAAATATTTCACTTTTTTTTAAACTATTTTTACTGTACTTTTTTAATTTATTATTTGAAAACTCTAGTTACAGGTTACTTTGTAGATTTTGATTATTATTGCAAAAATATACTTTAACCATTTAAACCCTATGTTGTACTGATGTACAAGCTCACAACGCAATGTGTTGTGAAGGTGATTTCTGGAAAAAACGCTTCACAACTTTTGAAACATTTAGAACATTTCTAAATAGGCCATTCATAATACATACATTTACTTTGGTACTTTATTTTGATGCCAATACTTTTGCACTTTTATTCAATTAAGTTTTTAATACAGGCCTTTTACAGTATTTCTACATTGTGGTATAGGTACTTTTATGTAAAAAAAAGAAAGGGGTAAAAAAGAAAGAAAAACTACTTCTTCCACTACTGGTGTGTGTGTGTGTGCGTGTGTGTGTGTGTGTACTGTATTTACTATAAACTCACCTAGACCTTGGTGTGTGTGTGTGTGTGTGTGTGTGTGTGTGTGTGTGTGTGTGTGTGTGTGTGTGTGTGTGTGTGTGTGTGTGTGTGTGTGTGTGTGTGTCACACAGAGGAACACAGAGCAGGTGTTTGCAGTCAGAGCTGCAGTGTTTATATCGTGCCGTTTGTATGAATGCTGTGTCAAGGTTACACTGCCTAAACCCCTCTCTACTGCCATCTGGCCTGCTGGAGGACAGCAGCACAAACCAGGGATGCACCATCTGGACATTTCGGCAGATTGAGTGGTTCTCAAAGTGCGGTCCGGGACCCCCAGGGGTCCTTGAGGGGGTTCCAGGGGGTCCCCAGCAAAATGTGTTAATTTAATTTAATTAATCTAAATCAGTTTAACCATACTTTGACCCTATACACATTGGCTATTTGAAAATACCCTATGGACAAGTTTGTATATCGGCTATCTTCGAAAGAATCTTTAAAAAGAATTGAAAAATGTGACAAGACAAAATAAGACAAAATATTTTCAAAAGAGGGTCCACGGCCAAGTACACATTCATTTGGGGGTCCGTGACATGAAAGGGTTTGAGAACCACTGCAATATCCAATTAACAATTAATATTGGTTCCATACCGATATTGCAATTTTAATGCCGATATTGCCTTTACTGATTAATCGTGCATCCCTAATGTGTTTGAACGCTGTGTCAAGATAAAGGCCAATTTATGCTTTGGAAGTCAAATGTCAAATGACTCATTGCACTATGCGCCTCACAGCGTTGCCACATAATGTAAACGAGGAAGTGAAAATGGTCTCACGCTAACAGAGCTTACTTCGCCTTCCCAACCAAAGTACGTAACATTTTGTGAAGCGCCTGCGACCATACATTTTTCCAGAGGTCCGCCACACCCTCGGCAAAGGTCCTCCACGAGACATTGTCGTTTTGACGTCACTCTTGTCGTGTTTGACACTTGTCGCACAAAGCATGGACTGGCCTTTACACTGGCCTAAAACCTTATCTACTGCCATCGGCCCAGTAGTGGACAAAACAGTCCAAACATCCAGCTCTCAAAAGGTCATGTGATGTCCACATCTGCTGAAAATAGTGTGGTGCTATTTTTAATAGAGCGCCGCAGACTTAAGCCATGATAATTTGAATAGAGACAACCGCTGAAGTCCTTAATGAATGTTACTACAAGCACAATAACGTTGTTTAAAGTTTGTCTTTCCGTTTATTAATTGTCGTTGATTGAAGTATCGTTGGTGCACGTGTCGTGTTTAGCGGTATAATGTTTGTTAATACAAAAAAACTAACATCTAGCCAACGTCTGTGTGACATTCAATCACGATCCCTATTTTGGGCATGTCATTAATAGGCCAAAAGTTTCAAATATACCAGACAATCTACACGCTCGTAGATTTGCCTATTTTCGCTATCCGTCATACGACAAAGTATATAGGGCTTACACTAAGTGGTAACAAACGTACACACACGTGTAGGCATGTGAAGCCACTGTCTCATCTCGTCCTGTGTGTGTGTGTGTGTGTGTGTGTGTGTGTGTGTGTGTGTGTGTGTGTGTGTGTGTGTGTGTGTGTGTGTGTGTGTGTGTGTGTGTGTTCTGCCAATGTATTTACTACAATCATATCTCTAGTTCAGTCCCAGCGCATTAAGGTGACATTGTGCTCTTTAGCAGTGAAGGTTATACAGTAGCCTTTACAACAGCTCACATGCTATCAGCATTGTTGTGTCAACGTAGCGCCGAGTGTGACTCATTCTAAACCAACACAGCTTGATAAGCCATACAGGATGTTGGCCGTTCACTACGTCTGTTCTTTGGGGATTTTTATATTCCTGGCAGAATATCAGGTGATATTCGGTGGCATAATGCCAACAAGGAACCACTAATGCTTCCATTTAATCATAAATGTTTGATTGAATCTACTATGTTTTAACTGTCTCTACCTGTGCCCACTGCTAAAAGCAGCTTTATTCTATAGATCACTTTCACCCTATATACATCAGCTATTTGAAAATAGCCGATCTACAAGCTCAGAACTTGTCAAAGAATATTGGAAAGATAATATTTTGGAATATCTTTGGAACATAATTTGTTAACAGCACAAAATTGTATGGGTGTCCCTGGCACACAATATTTTCAGATGGGGGTCCATGGCCAAAAACAATAATTTGGGGGTCCTTGATATGAAAAAGTTTGAGAATCACTGCTATAGATGAACGCGTGTAAACAGCACTTAAAAGCCTCCGTTTACATACTAATGTTTTAGGAGGGCAGAGTGACTGTGTGTGGAGGGAGGACGTAAAGCAGAATTATGCTGTACCATTACACCAGTCAATGGATTCCATTTTGAAAAGCAACACCAAACAAACGTAATTTGCACTAATCTGTGGAGTTCACAAATATGTATCGCCCAGCTTTCCCAAATGGCTGTAAACTAACTGTAAAGAAGACGAAACTCTTCTACAAGCCTCATACCAAAAATGGTTCTGTACGGAACTGAGAAGGTTCGATATTAGCAGTGGTTCCCCCAACATGGGGTCTTCTGGGGACCCTTGGGGGTGGGTGCCAAAGATAATAGGGTTAGGGTCACGTTTTTGCACAAAATCATAACTTGCGTTTCTCATGGGTCACTATTATTGTCAAAAATAGTCCAAAAATAGTCTATGTACTGCAAGGGGGGGCTCCCAGGAAAAAAAAATTGGGAACCACTGCTATACAGTAGCTGAAAAGATTCACTGTAACAAAAACAAGATATAGTTTAAATGACCAAAACAAATGTTTGAACTAGTATTATATTGAACACATTTCCAGGGTCCAAAATATACTTTTTTTCCCCCTCCTCTTTTTTCCAAGATCAGATCTTGTCATGTGCAACCACATGAACCCTAGTGACCCCTGGAGGTCTGTTCCCCAAGAACATGGATGCTGGGGTTCAAGTTGTTAAGAACAAGAGAGGGAAAACAATCTTTGAACTTGATTGTTACGGTTTAGACAAACTGATGCAAATTCATGCAAAGACATCCTCGTCTTCCAGTCAGTTCCACTGAGCCTGACTGATCTATCAACTGAATAATTGACTGATTGATTGACGGACTGATTAACTGATTGATTGACTGGCTGACTGATTGCCACTTCTCGTCAACAATTCCATGCTTGTCATTCTAAAAGAAAAAGGGACAGATAACCTAATGACCGTTTGTCTTATAGTCAAAGTGACCCGTAAAGTATGTGACATGATGTGACAAACGACGCTGTCTTCATATCACTAAAACCTGAGTGAATAATCAATGCCAATAAACATGATTTCTGCCCTTTACCGTCAAGTCTTTCAACCAGTTTCTTATCATTTTTGTCTCAGGGTGAAATGTTTATGTCCTGCTCTTAACAAGTGTTGACAGTGTCATTAACATAAGTTAAAAGGTACTGTCAGTGATACGTTTTGATCAAAACGAAAAAGTTAAAGCTCTGTATTGCGATAGTAATCAATCATTGCTATAGAGTGTTTGTTCAGTAACAGGTCCCCCCCTTCTCTCCAGCTATGCTCCAAGTGTGTAGTGCTACAGTTCCAATTTTGTCTGCTTACTTCGTTTCATCACTTACAATTTTGCCTGTTTATCCTGTACAAGTTCTCTCTCCTGATTGGATAAAATTGGTATCCTGACTTTAAAATTAATTTTCAGTTTACTAAAGAGCTGGAGGGACAGGGGAGGCACCTGTTACTCAACAGACAATTATAGACAACATAGATAATGACATCACTTCCTGCAACTTCAACTTCTTGTCTTTACATTTGTATCAGTTTTGTAAAGTACATTGATCTCTGTTCATTGGATGGAAGGTGCTTCATAAAAGTATGGTAATTTAAAAAGTTGTACAATGGTACAGTGGGCCAAACTCGACAGATGGTGTAAGAACGTACTCAAAAGATAAAGTGTCGGGTCATATAACATGAGGGCTTATCAGTGATGTCTCAGCCCACTGCATACACAACTATCAGGCCAGTCACAATTATTATTATATAACCTAATCGCCTGATAGCAATTATATGAGATAATCACAATTATGTTTGCAGTCGTCACAATCATTTCATTCATCTGTATGAATTCGTCTGTTGACAAATGTTCATACAATTTCAAAAATGAAATTGTAAAAAAATAGCCAATCTACAAGCTCATTCTCCACACAGATTGGTTAAAATAACATTTTATTCTTTAAAGTAAGTCCTGGATTGTAGCTTCAGCTACAGAATTCAACAAGCGAATAGGCTACCTCCATGTGTCCACAATAAATCCACCGGAGTGGAACAGTGTTTACATGACTCAGAGGGGTGTGTGTGCGTGTGTGTGACTATATTTGTGAGGTCCAAATGTGCAATGAAATATTGTGAGGACCATTTTCCTGGTTGTTTTATTTGGGGAGTTGGGCTTATAATTGGGAAAAGATTAAGGTTGGGTTAAAGGTTAAGTTTAGTTTAGCAAGATAGCCGATCTAAAGCTCACAACACGGCTATTTTCAATGCCGTCCTAAAATGTTGATGCCGTCACAAGTTTAGTATAAGTGTGCGCGTGTGTGTGTGGGTGGGTGGGGGTGTGTGGGGGGGTCATCTGGAGGTCTGCAGGATGTTAATGTTTGTCTATGTTAAAGCCTGATTTATGCTCCAACCGTCGCACGACGGTGTGTGGCGGAACAAAAATAGCCGATCTACAAGCTCAGCGTACCTGGATACATTTAATGACAATGGATTTATTCAAATGACATGTTAAATACTGTAACTCCACTGACTGATATTCACACATCTTTATAAGAGCATCAAACACACATTATGGACCATCATAACCACTCACAAATAACACAAATAACAAAAATAGTCAATCTAATGAGAGTATAATAGTATACAATAGGGTTAAAGTGGTTAAGGGTAAATGTCAGTCTAATGACGATGGTTCTAATTTAGATTACATCGCTATTCCAACAACAATAGGTCACCTGCCAAATGGTTTATCATCTGACCATCAAATATAATAAAGGCACACATTGTAGAAATATATCGTTGCTGTCGGGCAGACACTTCTCATCTCCATATTTCAACTTTGCGTTTTTTTTGTAAATGAACGCCCCGTTTCATCATACAAGAGTCTCTCATAAACATAGCGAACATAGCCAGGTAGATGGCTGTTGTAGATCTGCTAGTTCCACTATTTTTTAGCTTATAGATCTGTTGCTTTGCTACTTTAGCCAGAGCATTGATTCACAAACAAAAATATGGAGATATGAGGTTTCTACCAGACGGCAACAGCATTTCAAGGACCTCCATATGAATCAGGCCACGGACCGCCATCTGAAATTATTTTTAATCTCTGGGACCCCAACGTACACTGTAAAATCCTCAGTGTTTATTTAGTGTACAAATGGAACCTACACTGAGAACCAATGTACTACAGACCGAGATGAGTGAAATACAGTAGTGACATCAGTGTAGCTTCCATCAGTGGTTCTCAAAGTGGGGTCCTGGGGACCCCCAAGGGTCCTTGAGAGGGTTCCAGGGAGTCCCCAACCAAATTAGTTAATATAGCATCAAGCCGATCTACAAGCTCACTGCTATTTTCAAAAACAATGACAAATGTTGAAAGATTTTAACGACACAAATCTTTACCTGGCACAAAACATTTTCAGATGGGGGTCCACGGCCAAATAAGTATTAAATTGGGGGTCCTAGACATGAAAAGAACCGCTGGCATACATTTGTACAGAAGGCAGCATGCATATACAGTGACACTGATAACTCACATCAACAATCAGCCCACAGGAAATAATATTATGAAGCACTCAGCACTGAGATCATGTTTCCCAGAATGCCTTGCTCTTAATGCGGCATCACTCTGCAGCACTGTTTCAAATCGTTGCTGTCGGGCAGAAACCTTGTATTTCCATTTTTCAGGTTTTTTCCCCCCTTTAAATGAATTCCCTGCTTGATCGTACAAGAGTGTCACTTTACGTAAAAATAGCTGAAATAGCCGATCTACAAGCTCACAACGTGTCACATTGCGGGCCTTATGTTGCATCTCTTTTTCTCCTAGACAGGGACATAACATCCATGTGGAATGCACTCTCCAAAACTCTCAAGAGATGCCCCCACCCTCCAATCCTTCAAAACCGCCCTCAAAACCCACCTCTTCAATAATCGCTTTCCCCAGCTAACTCCACTCCCCCCCCCCCCCCCCCCACACACACCTTTTTTCTTCTTTCCACAGTTTTTATTCCTCCTAATGTTTTCCCTAGTGTTTTCCCCCCTAATAAAGTTGTTTTTATTTGTAGTTTTCTTATGACCCCATGTAAAGCGTCTTTGGGTTCTCAAAAGTGCTATAAATTCGAGATATTATTATTATTATTATTATTATTATTATTATTATTATTATTATTATTATTATAATAATAATAATAACATAATTGGGGGTTCGTCCAGGATAATTAATTGACAACGTTTGGGCGTTCCTGAACAAAACGGACAGCCGGGAAGAAAGGGCAGCTGCTCTCATGAGATTGGGAGCGGCCAAGAATTTCATCTCACACTTACAACCTACGGGGATTAAAACTCTACATCTCCCAAGGCTACCACTACTACAGCGAAAGCACTGCTGATTGAAAGGGTCACAAGAGTCAGTGCAGCGACAGATGGTCACGGTTGATTTTAGCCCTGAATTCAGCGGAAAATTACAGGTCTTCTACCAGAAATGCAGTCTCCCCTACAACACTGAGGAACAGGTTGTGCCCTTGGAACCATATTTTCCTCCCGTCTGTGCTGAAGGGCCCGGGGCAGAATGTGTCCATACTAGCGAGTCGTCCAGTGTCTTAGAGCATAATAAGCCAGAGCAAATAAGATTTCAGGAAGTACAAGACCTCCTCCCGTTGTACCGGTGCTGGACTGGTGACTTTTCTGAGGCTTTAATCGAGTTATTTACGCCTTCACACAGCTGCCCCGCCTTCCGCCTCTCTCCCTGCTCTTCATGGACCGCACACATAAAAAAAAACACCAAACTATCAACACAGGCTACCCTTACCGGTGCCAAGTGGGAGAGAGTGGAAGGTGCGGTGCCACTGGATACTCGCTTGGTGAGGTTTTCCCCTCAGGGTTCAGAAATACCAAAAAGGCCATCTACAACGATTCTACCTGTTGGGAGTGTCTACTCAGCATGGTCAACACACCCTATAACACACTTTCCCCCTTGGAAAAACCCTTACCCTCAATATCAGCTAAGTGTCCTTTTGGGGCGTTTGTGGCCAAGTATTTCCTCTCACACTTCCAACCTACGGGGATTGCAAACTATACATCTCCCAAGGCTAGCGCTACTACAGCGAAAGCAATGTTGATTGAAAGGGTCATTAGAGTCAGCACAGCGACAAATGGTCGCGGTTGATTTCAGCCCTGAATTCAGTGGAGCATTACAGTTCGATTCTCACTGTTGGGAGTGTCTACTCAGCATGGTCAACACACCTTGTAACACACTTATCCCCCTGGAAAAACCCTATCCTCAATATCAGCTCAGTGGCCCGGGTTCAGATCCCCGGCCGGGTCATACCAAAGACTATAAAAATGGGACCCAATGCCTCCCTGCTTAGCACTCAGCACAGAGGGTTGCAGTGGCGGTGAGTCCCTGTGACATACTAGCGTTGTGTCCACCTCACGCTACAGAAACAGGGGATAGGCTCCAGCCCTATGGGCCACATGGCTCGGGAACTGATGGTTCCCAAGACTTACTTTACAATATCTATTTATAGGGCGGCTGTGGCTCAGGAGGTAGAGCAGGTTATCCAATGACCCGTGGGTCGGCGGTTCGAAGCCCGGCTCCTCCTGTCCACATGTTGAAATGTCCTTGGGCAAGACACTGAACCCTCCAATGGTTAGGTCGGCGCTAGCTTGCCACCATTGGAGTGTGAATGTGGGAAGTGAGGACTACTAGCGAGTCGTCCAGTGTCTTAGAGCATAATAAGCCAGAGCAAATAAGATTTCAGGAAGTACAAGACCTCCTCCCGTTGTACCGGTGCTGGACTGGTGACTTTTCTGAGGCTTTAATAGAGTTATTTACGCCTTCACACAGCTGCCCCGCCTTCCGCCTCTCTCCGTTCTTCCTGCTCTTCATGGACCGCATACATTAAAAAAACACCAAACTGTCAACACAGGCTACCCTTACCGGTGCCAAGTGGGAGAGAGTGGAAGGTGCGGTGCCACTGGATACTCGCTTGGTGAGGTTTTCCCCTCAGGGTTCAGAGATACCAAAAAGGCCATCTACAACGATTCTACCTGTTGGGAGTGTCTACTCAGCATGGTCAACACACCCTATAACACACTTTCCCCCTTGGAAAAACCCTTACCCTCAATATCAGCTCAGTGGCCTTGTGGTAAGTGTCCTTTTGGGGCGTTTGTGGCCAAGTATTTCATCTCACACTTCAAACCTACGGGGATTGCAAACTATACATCTCCCAAGGCTAGCGCTACTACAGCGAAAGCAATGCTGATTGAAAGGGTCATTAGAGTCAGCACAGCGACAAATGGTCGCGGTTGATTTCAGCCCTGAATTCAGTGGAGCATTACAGTTCGATTCTCACTGTTGGGAGTGTCTACTCAGCATGGTCAACACACCTTGTAACACACTTATCCCCCTGGAAAAACCCTATCCTCAATATCAGCTCAGTGGCCCGGGTTCAGATCCCCGGCCGGGTCATACCTCACACTTCAAACCTACGGGGATTGCAAACTATACATCTCCCAAGGCTAGCGCTACTACAGCGAAAGCAATGCTGATTGAAAGGGTCATTAGAGTCAGCACAGCGACAAATGGTCGCGGTTGATTTCAGCCCTGAATTCAGTGGAGCATTACAGTTCGATTCTCACTGTTGGGAGTGTCTACTCAGCATGGTCAACACACCTTGTAACACACTTATCCCCCTGGAAAAACCCTATCCTCAATATCAGCTCAGTGGCCCGGGTTCAGATCCCCGGCCGGGTCATACCAAAGACTATAAAAATGGGACCCAATGCCTCCCTGCTTAGCACTCAGCACAAAGGGTTGCAGTGGCGGTGAGTCCCTGTGACATACTAGCGTTGTGTCCACCTCAAGCTACAGAAACAGGGGATAGGCTCCAGCCCTATGGGCCACATGGCTCGGGAACTGATGGTTCCCAAGACTTACTTTACAATATCTATTTATAGGGCGGCTGTGGCTCAGGAGGTAGAGCAGGTTATCCAATGACCCGTGGGTCGGCGGTTCGAAGCCCGGCTCCTCCTGTCCACATGTTGAAATGTCCTTGGGCAAGACACTGAACCCTCCAATGGTTAGGTCGGCGCTAGCTTGCCACCATTGGAGTGTGAACGTGGGAAGTGAGGACGCTGGCGTTGACTGTTCGCCGCCTCATCTCCCAATGCATGAATGAATGAACCATTGTAAAAACGCTTTTTAAGTGAGTACTTAGACAAGCGCTATAAAAAATAGCATTATTATGATACAATAATTAATTGTTATTATAATTGATATCTACATGAGGAGAGCATTGGATGACCAGGCTGACCAGCCCTCTGATCAGCAAGATGAGTGGTGACAGCGGTAAGCCTGCAAAGGTGGGCTCTGTCGTGGAGGTGATAGGCAAGGGTCACCGTGGGACCGTAGCCTTTGTGAGTGCCACCCTCTTTGCCTCTGGCAAATGGGTGGGTGTCATTCTGGATGAGGCTAAGGGCAAGAACGACGGCACGGTGCAGGGCAAGCGATATTCACCTGCCAGGAAAAGCACAGAATATTTGTCCGGCAGAGCCAGATTCAGCTGGTGGAGGACTCCAGTGCCTCGACACCAGAAACCCCTGATGCTGCTCCTACCTCCAAGCTGCCCACTCCTGATTACTTTTACTAAATGAAAGCCTCAATTATATGGTCGATACGTCCATTGCTTATTTACTTACAGATTGAGAAAAGAAGCTGTCACTGAATGTCCATAAAACAAATGTGCTCATGTTATACCACTTATGCTATAAGCCTCTGTATGCAATAGTGCCGTTGAATTGTTTAGAGTTTATTATCTCATTATGTTAACTTATGTTGTTATTAACAAGGTTAATAAAGCGTGCTTCATTGCATTTATAATCTATGCAGACTTCAGACATGTAAACTTTTCTAGTCCTGTTAAGTTTTTGGCTGTTACCATATGCTTTAGTATGGCCTGCATTGAGAAAGTTTTGTTACTGTAGTGATATTTGATTTAGTCCAACCACTAGAGGGCAACCACAACTAGGCTACCACCCCTGATGCTACATAATAACTATAAGATAGTAGGCACATTTAGAAAGTATACTGAGACTTGACATGTGTGTGAGCTGTTGCTACAGTATCAAGAATAAAGTGATATAAAAATAATAATAATTGATATCTACAGGAAGCGAGGACTGTTGCCAGGGCGTAAACACGCCGGCCAGGGCTTACTGCTGTTGATGACGGAGGCTCTGGCCCTGTGATCGACACCTTCAAGGAGAACGAGTGGGACTTTCAGTGGCTGTGTGACAGTCTGACGTCCCGCTCCTCAGACATCTACCTGTCTTTCATGAATGGACTCCTACAGGAGCTGCATAACAGTGGCACACCGGCAGATGAAAGCACTGAGCAGTCCTCTGATATGAAAGCCTCGTCCCACTGCCTCCCGCCTCATCCTCCTCTGAGTCACTACTAGCCCACACACACACACAGTCTGTCAAGATAAACATGACAAACTGTTCATAGTTCATGGGAGAGATGGAACAGATGGAATTGTTTATGTTGTGGAGAAGGAGACGGTCAGCACCTGGAATTAAACAGACGCTCATTACTGACACAATCTCCTCACAGTACTGACTGACACACGTACAAGTTTTATAAATTCCGGACCAAAGAGCTTGAGACTAAATAATAACTAGGTTGGATCCATTGGAACCTAGATTCCTTTTTCCATTTCCTGAAAAGTAACGGTTTTGGACATGGAACGGTTTCCGCCCGACAGTGGCGAAATGCAAGGCAGCATCACAGTGTTACATTTCAACACTAACTACAAGGTTCTTTTCATGTACATTAACATCTACACACTGGAATCTCTTCTTATAAAACACCCTCACAAGTGTTTTTCTGTTTCATGGGCACTGTACTCAAGTACTCAACAACCCCAGACAGTGCTTGAGACAAAGTATAGATACTCCTGGTCAAATATTACTGAACTACAAATGAAAGTCGCATGTTCTCCCTGCAGGGTAGGTAACCTCTCAAAAAAACATGCAGTAATCCTGGTCTCTATACTGCCTCCCCCTGGTCAGCCGGGGCCTGATGGAGGGGAAAGGAACTGGTTGGAACAACGTGTTCCTTCCATGCGCTACGTCCTACCGGGGTAACTCCCCCCTGTCAGGTGATAAGAAGCGGCCTGCTCTATATTTTATTTCCTGTATTTTATTTCTCTAGGTATGTACTTATATATTTTTTCTTTCTTATATTTTATCGTTTTCTGCAATATTTGGGAACCTGCTCACCAAGCTGTTAGAATCAGGAGTGAAACATTGGAATACATTAGCAATCGAGGCTTCAACAGGGCCTATGCTGGGAGGATTACCATGGACTTTACCATCAAGGGCAAACAAACTGAGATCTTTCTATAAAAGGACTGAAGTTGCTTTAGCTTAGGATCCCTCTCCTCTGGACTGAATAGCCCATAGCATAATGAGTGTTAAATATACTTGAAATGTACTAATTTAATGTAATGTGATGCCCAACATGACCTGCCTGTTCTAAAAACGAAAAAGAATGAAAAGAAAGTAAAAAAAAAAAAAAAAAACACGGCCTGCTCACTCCTCATGCATTGAAGGAAGCATGAGCTCAGTTCGGGGCAGAGGAAGAGTAGCGCCCAGGATTACAGCTTAGGCAATTGGCATTGGGTGAAACAAAGGGGTTACAAAAAGAAAATAAAAGTACTGGACTACTTGCTTTAAAAAAAAAGGTTATTTTCCAAAACAATTCAAAGATTTCAGAACAAACAAAAAAATATGAATAGTGAAAATAAGCAGATCTATCCGCCATTTCACTATATTTGAAAAAGGGCTTAAGTGGTTAATTTATAATGTACTTTTTCACTTCCTAGAAATGTAGTGAAGTCAAAAGTACAATATTTTTCTTTGAAATGTAGTGGAGTGAAAGTCTTAACTACCTTTCCAAAAATACAAATACTCAAGTACAGATATTTACTAAAGGAGCACTTCCAAGAGAAAGGCTGTAGTTTCTCCACATCCCCATGTCATGGATGGGTTGGCAGGTTTCTGAACTGTCCACAGCCCACCAATGAGAATACAGAGTGAGTAGACAGAAATGGTGTCATCTTACAATGAGCATTAGTGAGGAGCAATTATGAACATAGGGTTGAAAATGGAAGTGCTCCAGTACTACCACCACTGAGGATCACTGTCTCAAATGCACACAGTTAAACTTCCACATAGCCACAGTTAGGTTATATTACTATTGCCGTCCTATATTGCTGTCGGGCAGAAACCTCTCATCTCCAAATTCTAACTCTATACATGTTTTAAGTGAAAGTGGTTAAGTGTGTCTGTGGGTTTTATAAATACTATACCCAGTGGTGGAAAGTAACTAAGTACATGTACTTAAGTACAATTTTGAGGTATTTGTACTTTACTTGAGTATTTCCAAATTCCAACACTTTTACTTCTACTTCACTACATCTCAGAGGCAAATATTGTACTTTTACTCCACTACAATTATTTGAAAACTTTAGTTACTAGTTACTTTTCAAATATAAATTATGATATTATGAAACATACATTAACCACTTTATCCCCATTTTATACATGAGCTATTTGAAAATAGCCGATCTACAAGCTCACATTGATGCGACGCGTTGTGAGCTTGTAGATCTGCTATTTTCAAACATTTTAGTACTTTTACTTTTGGTACTTTAAGTACATTTTGATACCAATACTTTTGTACTTTTACTCAAGTAAATTTTGAATTCTGGACTTTCACTTGTAACAGAGTATTGGTACTTTTACTTAAGTAAAGAATTTGAGTACTTTTTCCACCACTGACTATACCAATGAAAAGTATTACCAAGAGCTTGTGACTAAATCATAATAACTTTATTTGTAAATAATAATAATAATAGCTACACTGGAACACAATTTTTTCCATTTCCTGAAAAGTAAGGGTTTTGTACACTGGAGGTTTCCACCCGACACAGGCCATAGATACTCCAGCGGTGATACTAGATTCGGTGCTTCGTGGACAGGCTTGACGTGAAAGTGAACCCCACACCAGATAATGGGTTAACCCTACGTCTATGATTGAATGTAGAGAAGGCTTGGTGGTGACAGACAGACAGACAGACGGGTTGTGGTGTTCAGAGGTGAAGGTCTTTGTGTCCCAGAGGGGAGAAGCTGTGTTCTATGCTGTCATCTGTCACCTCCTGGAGGGAAGACGGGCTCCATTTGGGACTGTGGTCCTTATCGATCAGCACTGGATGCACACACACACACACACACACACACACACACACACACACACACACAGTTTCATTCATATTTTACCCTCTTGTCTATTTGATTGTCTCGGTCCTAATGTGTGCGGTCTAAATAGCTATTATTATTAAACCATGTGTGTTTTTTATTTATTTAAAAAAGATTGGTTCACCATAATTTTACACTTTGGCAATTCAAAAATTCGTGCCGTGCCAATTTTTTTTTTTATCATGAAAATGTGTGCAAATACTTGAATACATATTTTCAAAGCAAACATTTCAACCAAAATCTTTGCTTCTGGGGGTCCCTGGAACAACATATTTTGAGATGGGGACCGCCGCCAAATACATATAATTTTGACATTAAAAAGTTTGAGCGCCACCGTTATTGCAACATACGTTTTTCAGAAAATCGTTAGTATTTGGAAGACATTTGTAGAATCGGCCTCAGGACTTAATGGGTTAAACCATAGAGGAAGCCATCCTCTATGTAGCCTCTCGTCGCCAGGCGATCAGAGATCTCCGCCTACCGATATGTCTGGGGAAATCTAAATTCAATGTACAGGCTTAGTTTTTTGGGTTAGGCCAGATGACCCAGATGTTTGTTTCTTTAATGTAATGGATTATTAAAAGCAAGTATAAGGATCCCTTCCCGATTGGGTCTAATGTTGGATCGATGTTGACAGTTTATTAGGAGGACAAGGTACCGGACGTTCAGAGTGTGGCGGTTTCACAAACACTACAGACAAGCCTCACATGATATTTTCATCATTATCAGTTGGACTTCTCACACTGAAGAATGTTTGTACAAAAATACAAAAAGAGTCAAAGTACTTACCAGCTCTGACTCCTTCGTAGAAGTCATTGCCCCGCTGTAAACAACACACACAGACAGTAGATTAACGGTGATTCTCAAATGGTAAAATGGTAAATGGTGCGTTTATATAGCGCTTTTATCCAAAGCGCTTTACATTCACCCACACACACATTCATACACTGATGGCGGAGGAAACCATACAAGGCACCAACCT
The DNA here is from genome assembly GCF_963280865.1 of Gymnoscopelus braueri. Taxonomy (NCBI): domain Eukaryota; kingdom Metazoa; phylum Chordata; class Actinopteri; order Myctophiformes; family Myctophidae; genus Gymnoscopelus; species Gymnoscopelus braueri. Next base: position 8,858,558 of record NC_137618.1, on the reverse strand, counting down.
GCTCGTCAGGAGCAATTAGGGGTTCAGCGTCTTGCTCAAGGAGACACTTCGACACTAACTCTGGGGGAGCCCCCACAGCCCGGGATCGAACTGGGAACCTTGCGGTTTCCAGTTCACTCTAACCCCGAGCCACTGCCGCCCCCGTTTCAACCCGCTCAACCCGTTTCATTTCAAGGGGTTTGAGATGCATGAAGCTACGCGTTGGCAACAGATCAAGACGTATTTGGACTGCCTTTCAATTCGGCACGAATCCGGCATGTAGACTTTTTCTGGGGCAGCGCCATATGCATGTCTTCTAGTTGATGATAGACATCATGTTATTACGTTTGAGATTACAGTTACCTAATTTGAAAACTTTCATAAGCATGTAAATAATGCAAGCAATATTGTACTGTAGCAATAACAGTCATAATAATTATTATTATATGGCAAGACAAAGTTAGAATCAAAGTGTATTTTAACAGAGTGCGACACATGCTGGTACAGGTAACCACAGGACACTGCAATGCTGCTATATCAGCTTCTCCTCCATGATAGTGGTTAAGATTCTCCATGGTTTGACAATTATGAAAAATAGCAGATATACAAGCTCATAGCGAGGCACCGAGTGCCGCGCTATGAGCTTGTAGATCTGCTATTTTTGAAAAATCTTGAAATATTTTCTTTTTGATTTTTTTTTCAAAAAACTGTTAGGATTTAGAATTTTATTAAGAATCGCCTCAGGTCTTAATGGGTTAAGGCTACACAGACCCCCATTCGATACCATTTTCCATCTCTGGGAATCAAATGGAGCCGTAAGGGTGAATAATGTGAAAATCATTTTCCGATGGGGGTTCGCGGCCAAATAAATATGAATTTGGGGGTCCTTGACATGGAAAAAGTTTGAAAACTAATGTTGTTGTTGTTGTACCATGCAGGCCTGAGTCAGTCTGTACTCCATCTGGAGGACCTCCTGCAGGCTGAGGGAGGCTCCGGCCTGCAGCTGCCTGAAGGTCAACTTCATGGACGTTGGGGACATCTTGGACAACGTCTGGGAGGAGGAGAGGAGACACGTTTGGTTAGTCACAATCTGGGAACCCATCGCCAAATGAAAAGGAAACACAGCGCCCTCTGCTGTTTTTTACTATCTCAGTTGGCTCTGGGAGGAAGTTGACGTAGCACCCGTGCGCAAGGAAACCAGGGTTTTGGTCTGCCTTCAGCCTTTCACTTCCGGTGTGACTATGTTTTCATTCCCACTAACAATATTTATACACGGAACACTAACACCACTTCTCGCAGAGAACATGGATCGTTTTGGTTATAAGCCCACTTGTTTCTATGATGAAAGAGCAAGTTAAAATGTGAATAACTTTCTGTGGTTTTGTCTGCTCCGAGGACGCTATTGTTAAATGAGTTTCGGTTTGTTTCGAGTGGGGAAGGATCGGCGGACACGTAAATCCCGCCCACTACATTTGATTGGGTAAAGCGCGGCCTGCTTCCTGATCTGAAGGCACGCCCACTTGTAGGCCAGTGCGTAAGCGATATGACGAACCCCCCCGACAGATTCAAACGCAGAGCAGAATCTGTTCTTGAGAGATTAGGTTAGTCATGACAGTCATTTACTCAAGTAATGTGCTTAAGTACAATTTTGAGGTACTTTTACTTTACTGTAGTGTTTCCAATCGTCTATACTTTTACTTCTACTCCACTACATCTCAGAGACAAATATTGTACTTTTACTCCACTACAATTATTTGAAAACTTTAGTTACTAGTTACTTCACAGATATAACTTATTACGTTATAAAACATACATTAACCACTTTAGCCCTATTTTATACCTAGCAGATCTACAAGCTCACGACTGTGAGCTTGTAGATCTGCTATTTTCAAACATTTTAGTACTTTTACTTTTGGTACTTTAGGTACATCTTGATACCAATACTTTTGTACTTTTACTCAAGTACATTTTAAATTCCGGACATTTACTTGTAACAGAGTACTTCTACATTGCAGTATTGATACTTTTACTTGAGTAAAACATTTGAGTACTCATGAGTAGGGTTAGTCATGAGTAGGGGTGCAACCGAACTAATCGATTTAATTGATTGATATTATCTTAAAATAATAAATCAATAATTTAATGAAGTGAAATTTTGCATTTTTTCCTCAAGAAAATGTTGATGGGACCCCCTCAAGGACCCCTGGGAGTCCCCAGACCCCCCCCTGAGAGAGACAGTTCTAAAGCAGAGCAGTCAGAAGAACTGACCTCGGTCTGTTTGGAAGCGAACGCTGAGCCGTCTGTCTTCAGGTTGTGAAGGATTTCCTCAACACTGCTGGCAGAGAACAACCTGGAAGGAACACATGATATATTATATTCATATAAAAAAACCTAGGTCACATTTCTAACTAGATATTTTGGGAAACGATGTGTGGGAGAAACAAAACAAAACTTCCAAAATTGGTGTTTGGTAGATTATTTCTCTGTTATAACAATTCTTCCTGGCAATAACTTTTATACCGTTGGAAAGTCTGTTTATTTCCCTTTTAGGAAGGAACATGCATTTGTGGGATCAGCAGCCCAGCAGAGTATGTGGGTTGTGCCCATGAAAAATGATGACAAATCTTCTCAGCTTATTCTGCTGTTGCTATGACTCCTGTTTTGATTTTTTCAGTGTGCATTGATTAGCTTGATGCACAGCAGGCGTGTCATCACACCCAGTTAAGTAGTCTAATTAGTTTGACTCATCATCCGGCCTACAGTGAAATATATTATAATACTAGTAATCCAAGTAAAGTAAAGTATTTTCTTTCAGGGAAAAAACTAACTCTTTTAACGTACATCCATGATGAAACTTTGCTATCAAGGATTTACTGAGTAGAACTTAACCAGGCCTGGAATTTCATTATTTTTATGGACAAGGCTACCTGACGGTTGGTGTGTACATGTTTTGAGGGCACAAAGACCAAAAGCCAGGGCAGAAAGGTCATATTTTTAAATACATACATAGTATAACTATGAGTGAAATAAATAAATAGAAAGCTGTTCATTTCACAAAATGATTCATTGGTACAGTATTAACAAATGACCAATATTTGTATAAACTCCCGAATCAAAGTTCATGCATGCTCAGGCCTGGACTTGTATTATTATTATATCAATGAAACTGATTTACAGAACAAACCTTGTCAGAGATCTATGAGGGCAGTGCACATTTCTTTTATAAAACAATCGTTCATTAAATCGTAAGGCAAAAGTTTTGTATAATCATGATATTGGTTTGAAGTCATATTACCCAGCCCTAGTATCTATGGATTAGTATGTGTATCAGTATAATCATTTCTACCTGTCTATGTCTTGTACATGCTGTGCCAGGACGAAAGGCTTGTCAGCATCCAAGCTGGTCTGTAATAATACACAATACAGAACACATAACACACAACAACAACACACAACAACACTGTTAACATGACAAATAAGTCTTTAGAAGGGAGATGTCATTGTTGATGAGATGTCATTCCTTGATGAGACTGTCACTGCATGCTGTGCACACACACATGTACCAGTGTGAACATACAACCAAGTTAGAACAGCCACTGGACTATGCTACCAAACAGTTCACACCTGGTTGTAATGTCTAGTAGGGCATTCACGAATAGTGATTTTTAGCATTCGACCTATAACTATTCGATTAATCGATTTGATTATTAAAAAAATAAATGGCCAATGGCATTGACGACTCGACTCAAGGAATGCGAGTCGACGTCAGGCTCCTCGCCCGACGTGTCGACTTTTAGGGGACAGCCCTAGGCACAACCTCACATACAGTATGAAATGATTTGACAACAATTTGACAACAATCAACCATGAATGGATTAGGATTTCATTTTTTTTTTGTTGAATAAATCGACTTTGATGTACAGTGGTCGAATAGTGGTTTGATAGTCGAATATTTGATTATTCTGTTAATGCCCTAATGTCTAGTAGTACAGTATGTCGTATGTTAGTAGTATGTTACCTTGTTGTGATAAGTGTCCAGTAGACTGGCGACAGCTTCATTTGAAGGAGATTTCAGTTCCACCAGCTCATTCTCCAGGTCTGGGATCTACACACAACAATACTGGTAATAATTAAAACCACACGACACAACACTACTGGTTTATTTATAAAACCCACAGACACACTTGATCACTGTCAACCTGGCTTCCCTATTTTGTGGAAGTCATTATACTGTAGGTGAAAGGTTTCAAGAATTGTTATTTATTTTTTACAAAAATATACAGAATTATACATTGTACAGGAGAGAGATTGAATGCAGATTTCAGGTTACCATGTGTGCCTCTATGAAGTGCGTGGCCACCCCTGCTCTCTGGACGTCTCGCCCTTTCAGACGGAAGCCCGTCAAGGCCAAAAACAGTCCCAGCTTCCCCGGTAGTCTGGGCAGGAAGTAGCCGCCTCCCACGTCAGGAAACAGCCCTGTCACACATCAGAAGAATAACTATTATTAACTGGGGGTTGTCACCATGATGACATTTAATTTGACCAGTAAATGTATGGGGCGGCAGTTGGCTCAGGACGTAGAGCGGCAGCTTGGGAATCGGAAGGTTCCCAGTTTGATCCTTGTCTCCTGTATTACTGTCAAAGTGTCCTTGAGCAAGACACTGAACCCCTAACTGCTCCTGATGAGCAGGTTGGTGCCATGCTTGGTTTCCTCCACCGTCGGTGTGTGAATGGGTGAATGCAATACACATTGTAAAGCAGGCTTTTAGCAAATAAGTTTGTTTTGTTTCTTTTTGTTGATGTAAAATATTTGAATATCTTTTGACACAGAATCAAATGTTTCATGAATCATGATTCACCAGGAGCCTGGATGGCTTGGTTCCAGGCAAAAAATAATCTATATAAATATTTCTCTATGGGAAAAAATAATGGGCTTTCGAGCTGTGGTACCAATGCTTTTTCCAGAAAGTTTTTCAGAAAAATATGCTTTGGGTAATTTATCAATACAATGTTTTTACTCTCGAATATCGGTATAAAATCCAGCATCAGTCTCTAAATGATACAAAGTGCATCACACAGAAGAATCAAACGGAAAGATAATCCATTAATATACAATCCAACAAACAAAACTGTCTAAGAGTGTCTTTCACCGTCTATCAAATTCATGTACTCATTGCTATGTAATGGGTCCCTACAGGTTTTTCTACAGTTCGGCTCACGGCAATCCACACCACAACCCTAATCTGTAATCTCAATTTACTAAAAGTCTCCAATAATAATGGAATGGGAAGAGATTTCAGCATTCCTGAGGGGAGCAGATTCAACACACCGTCCCATTGGTTGACACGGTGTGTGTAGGATTTAGTTGGACTGACCTGCTTTCAGGCATAAAATGTAATATGATAAAATGCTCCAGATTATTTCTGCTGGGTTCAATCTCTTAATCCCAGCAGCTACAGGGTTAACATGAGCGTGTGCATGCGATTGTGTTACATCACTCTGAAGGTGGTGAAGCTACCCCACAGGCTGCTGGGAAATGTAGTTCAGCTAGTAACATAGCTACTTGGAGCTAAGCTACTGCCCAAAATTACTACTATATACGGGCATGCCCAGCCTATATGAGCATATCGTTATCGGTCAGAACGCCGGTTTTGGACAACCGTCTATCCAACCGCTCGAGTTTGTGCAGCTGCACCAAAATGCGTGGTAGCATGTACAATGGAACAACGGGTACGATGTGTATTGCATACCCAGGTAGGGCGGGCGTGCATTCCCGAACCTACATCGTTCCTGACTTGCCTGGTCCCCGAGTAGCAGATTCATAGTCATTAAAGGACGACTTCACCCATTTTCAACCTTTCTTCATATAATAGGTCCTCACTAATAATGATCATGATAAAATGGTACAATTTTTTTCTACTCGGTCGTCTGTGTCTCAGAGGAGGGCTGTGGACAGTTCAGAAACCCTTCTACCAGTGACATCATCGTTAGGCAGATTTTTTTTTCCAACAAGATTTAAAAAAAAATATTTCGATTTTCATTAACGCGAGAACAATGGCTTCTATTATTGCATTGCAACTTTCCAGGAATAGAAAGCCTGCTGTTTCTATTAGCTTGGATTCCCCATCGATGATGTCACTGGTAGACGGGTTTCTGAATTGTCCACAGACCACCTCTGAGACACAGACTGAGTAGGAAAAAAAGGTACAATTTTATCATGAGCATTAGTGCGGACCTATTATATGAAGAAAGGTGGAAAATGGGTGAAGTCGTCCTTTAATAAATCAGAGTCAGATTATCTATATCAGTGGTTCTCAAACTTTTTCATGCCAAGGACCCCCAAAATGACATGTATTTGGACGTGGACCCCCATCTCAAAATATATTGTTCCAGGGACCCCCAGAAGCAAAGATTTGAGTTAAAAATGTTTGCTTTAAAAATATATATGTTCAAAGGTTTGCACAAATGTTCACGATTTTTCAAAAATAGCAGATCTACAAGCTCATAGTGCGGCACTCGGTGCCGCGCTATGAGCTTGTATATCTGCTATTTTTGAATAGCCAAAGTATAAAAGGTTAAAATTATTGTGATGCTATATTACCACATTTTGCTGGGGACCCCCTGGTACCCCCACAAGGACCCCTGGGGGTCCCCGGACCCCACTTTGAGAACCAATGATCTATACATCCTATTAGATGTGTCTTTCAGCACCACAGAGGCAAGATCTCTCTCTCTCCCTCTCTCTCTCTCTCTCTCTCTGCCTCCGTGTGTGGGCTCTGACACAGCTGGACTGCACAGCGTGTGTTTAGTGTCAATGTTTACAGCATGTCATCTTTCCTCATCAGTGTGGACATAATCATCGTCATAGTTGTCGTGCATGGTGTGAGAACGGCCCTTCATAAAAACTGCAGAAGTCGATCAGGGTTTAATCTGGTTTGTGTGCTTTCTGCAGAGCGATTCACCCGCCGGCGCATGCAGCCATGTTTGGAGCGAGAGCTGTGGATTCCAGGCCTTGTGAGGTCTGTCTTGTCTGATAAAGATCAGAGCCCACACATACAAGTCATATATAAAGTGGTGAACGCAGTGACGTTATGATGAGCTCTATCAGGCTAACGACGCTCTCGCGTCGAGTAGATTTACAGTTTACAAGGTGGAACCCTATGTGTGAGTGTGTGGTCCCTTAAAGCCATTAACCACTATCAACCTGACAATAGCCAATCTACAAGCTCACATGAGCGCATTGCGAGTTATTTATGGGCTATTTAAGCGCACACACACACACACACGATTTTATTTAACAAAATTGTTTGAAAGTAATGTCCAAACTCCATCTTGTTTGTATATTTCTATGTCCATGAGTCATGTGCATGTCTCAGAAAGTGATGACAAAATGACCATCCCTACATATTACGCAAGGAGCAGCGTGCACGCACACATACGCAAGCCGCTGAAATAATGAATCGTTTTCTGTAGCGTGCACCTCCAAAAGTGAGAGTACGGCATAACCTGCCTATGCTTTATTTGACAGCAGTGTTTGAAAATGATGTCCAAATTCCATCTTGTTTGTACTTCTGTGTCAGTGAGTCATGCGCGCGTGCAGCGCTGTGTGCGCATGTCAGAAAGGGACATAAAGATGCACACGCGTGCACGTGTGGCGCCTGTGTAGCAGCTCCTTATGCCGTGTAGGTTTTGTTTGCTTTGGATAAAAGCGTCTGCTAAATGACTGTAATGTAATGTAATGTCCATACATGCGCAGTAGGGTGCTGGGTGGGCGGCGTAGTGGCCAAAATCTGGGTCAAAATCTGACTTTTTATCTAAATAACTATATACAGTATTTCACACTTGTATGGGAGCTATTTGTGGCAAGTTAGGCACCAACTGTACTTCTGGTGCGCGGCGAAAAAGCGAACACACATCACTTTACGGATTTTAAGTGCATGATAAGGTTGAAAACAGGTGAAGTGTTCCTTAAACTGTAACTTTGTGTCAGACTGAGACTGTGTTTTTGACCTGAACAAGTTGCTGTGCCACTCACTATGACAATAAGCTATTGAATTCATTCATCAAAACAACAGGACTTTAACTTAAGAGTATTTGTACATTGCGGTGTTGCTACTTTGTTTGAAGTAAAACAATCCGAGTCATTCTCACACCACTGTTCTTGAGCAATAAAGCACAGCACAGCTAGGTCTTTGTCTGCTTGCGTTTGTTAGCTTGTAGATCAGTTATTTTTGTTGGCGTGTGCCACCCTGGCGTGGAGACAGCCTGGAGGAACGGGTCCCCACCCAGACGTAAAAGGTCATCGTTATCAATCATTCAGGCTTACCGATGGCTGTCTCTGGCATGGCGAAGAGCGTCTTCTCTGTCGCAACGCGAAACCGTCCATGAACGGACAGACCCACACCCTGAAATACACAGGAATGACCGGTTATACAATATGTGTGTGTGTGTGTGTGTGTGTGTGTGTGTGTGTGTGTGTGTGTGTGTGTGTGTGTGTGTGTGTGTGTGTGTGTGTGTCAGTCAAAGAGACAGTGTTAGAAATGCAAACTAAAACAAAAGCCAGACCTCATATTCATGAACAGTGTCAGAGTAGAAAATCCATCCTAATTGCCTGAAAATGTTTAACTGCTTAAATGGGTATTTCCCTTTAACCACTTGAACCCCAGCATCCATATTCTGGGAGGAAACATTGGCCAAAGATAGCAGATGTACAAGCTCAACGGGATGCACTGTGAGCTTGTTAAGTCAAATGCGGTTCAAGTACAGAACTAAGTGAAAACACACATGCCTGGTTCTGTTGACGGATATTGTCCTTCTAATACTTGAGGGGGCTGTGTTTTTAAAATGATTTTTTCATTGATTTTCATTATCAAAAATAAAACTATTGAAAAAAAAACACAGCCCTCTAGAGAGAAATCTCACATTCTACTATACATTTGACACACACACACACACACACACACACACACCAAGTCATTCTGATGTTCTGTTACAAACTAAGTCTCATTCTGTTAAGAGGCGGGATTACAAACTGCGTCACTCCCTTGTCTCAACCAATCACAAGCCTCGTGGTTGCTGGCTTGGTCATAGATCAGAGATGAGTTCAAGGACAGACAGTCCTCTGCTGCCACCCAAAGGCAGACTGGAGTATTAAATGTCAAAAACAAACTTCCGGTTGAGAAAGGGCTGACTAGCTACTCTGTATGCTTAAATGTACACAAAAAATGTGTAGGGTACTTCTGGGCAAGTACTTCTGGGAACAGTCAGGATAAATCCAAAAGTAATCCAGCCTCTCCCAAATCCAAGTCGTCAACCAGGAAATAAATCAACAATATTCTTTTTTTGACCCGTCTCTTTCCTATTTTATTTCTCCTTGCTGTCCCCCCCCCTTTTCCCCAAAGACTATGAATATATGGAGCTTGCACAAAAAATAATTTCACCCAATTTCACCCAAATGTAAAGTTGTGATGTGACAATAAAAGTGATTTTGATTATTCTAAATAAAAAGCCTTTATCATAGTGGTTGAATCATAAAAAAGCAACATATGTTGAGCACTGTACTACTTTCATCAACTTCCTGCTGATGTATCATTTAAAACATAAATCTCAGATCACTAACAAGATAGACAGTAATTTTTTCCCCAAAACAAGACAATAGAAAAAGAGAAAAGTTAGAATCATACTCACGCCTCCCATAGTTATTCCATGGATAAGAGCAATGTAAGGCTTCTTGTAGCCCCCTAAAACAAGACATTAAAAATCTCAGTACTGAAGGAAAAAGTAACAGTAAGCTTAAAAGGTGCAACAAGTGATTATATCGTTTTGTTAAAATAAGTGTTTAATAGCTCTACATTCCTTGTTCAGTAACAGGAGTCTCCCCATCTCTCCAGCTCATACATACATTTATCAGCTTCAATTTGTTTTTAAATTGTGTTCCAGATCCAATTTTGTCTGCTCATTTTTGTGTGTCATCACTTCCAATTTCACATGTTTTTCCTATATCCTTTACGAGTTCTCTATTCTGTTTGGATGAATTTGGCATGGAAATTGTATTTTCTCTTTACTAAAGAGCTGGAGAACCATCCATACTCTGTATGGATGTTTGCGTGCGGCGTGCGCAGCTTACCGATAACGTTGTTCAGAATGTACTCCTCACGGAAGAAGTCCTGAGCCAGGGGATCTCCCACCTTGCCTGCCTCTGTCACCGCTACACAACAAAACATCAACACAATATATTCATCACTAGGGGTGTTTTTTTTGCAATTATGCAATCGATTACTTTTTCGATTAATCCCTCTTTATTTTTATAAATTTGTTTTATATATCAATAAATTGACATGGGATTTTTTTTTGATTTTCATCAACTAAATCAGTTAAGTTTGATTAACCACTTAATTCCTGTTTAATAATTTGTTGTACATTCGTGTTGCACAGAAACAGCTCACAACGTGTCACATCACACCATGTTGTGAGCTGGTAGATCTGCTGTTGTGTGCTTGTAGAAACAAGCATGTTAATTACAAAAGTCTAACGTAGCAGATAATCACTGCCAGGCAATCTACTGCATGTACATGATAATAATACTTCAAGCGTCTCACCTCTAATGTCTCCTCCAGCGCAGAATGCCTTCCCCCCCGCTCCTTTAATGATGACTATGTGAGTCTCACTATCCGACTCCCATGCCTACACACACAGAGTTTGTTTCATTAAAACAGTGGTTTTCTAACTTTTTTTCACATCAAAAGGACAAGTCCAAATTGAAATTCCAAGTCACACCTGTATTTATATCCACACAAAATAGCCTCTATAACACATGTCATGTCTTTTATCACTCTGTAACCTTTTATTTTCCAATGACAAATACAGTATAAAATGTTTTTTAGTCTGGGAAATGAGTGTGTGCAATGTACTGATATAGCAAATAAACAAAAATCATAACTTTTTATATGGTTCTATATATCTATATATATATGCAAGAGATGCTGTAATCAAATGATGAGCTGGTTATTGTTGAGAAATAAACCCATGTTGAATACAACCAAGCTGTGTAACAAATCGCAATAACTTTGTTTAGTTTATTTCGCTCCTCTTTGAACAATGCACAATGGAACATTACAGAGCATTTATTAGCCTGACCGAAAAATATATAGGCAGAAGCTTGTAGCTTATTAGAACCTATCCTTTCTACATTTTGTTATTTAACAAAAAAGAATTGTGAAGAACAAAACAAACAAAAGCATTCTTTAAAGGTAAAAGGTACATGTATAACTCTAATCTGACAATCCAACATTCCATCAATTAACTAGTTTTGTCAATATCAATCACTCAATTCGGTATTTGTCTGGAATATTTTTTTTGCGTTACATTTATACCTTGTTTGACCTTCTCAGACAAACCATCTTCACACCAGGAACAGAAATACACATACTTTTCGAGTAGTACGAACACGTTGTTTTAAATTGAGTTCCCGTCTCAAATCATACAATAATAATGTGTGGTTGTAACACCTGCACTTGTCTCACACCATTTGAGAATCACAGCACTCAACTACATGGTGCGTTTAGGATGACTTATTAAACAGCACCTTGACACACTGGCATCCCTGACCTGTCACCCAATGACCTGGTGATTGTGCAAGTTGCTGCAAAGCACTTTTATTGCTTCATTTATGAAAATTTCACCCAAAATAGGGTGAAAGTTTGTATCTGTTTTAGAAGCACTTTAAACTGTGTGCGATGCATGGAGAGTATTTCAATTGTTTTTAAATAATTTATACTCCTACTCCACTACATCTCAAAGGCAAATATTGTACTTTTTACAACACAACAAGGATTTAAACAATTTATTTCTAGTTACTTAATAGTTTTATATTAGTATTACAAAACAATGAAAACATACATTAATCACTTAAGACCTACAGTATTTCATACTTTGGCTATTTGAAAATAGCAGATCTACAAGCTTTAGAGCTGGCAGATCTTCTATGCTTGAAGGGTTAGTAGATGAAGTATTTTGAAAAACAAATGTTCAATGGGCTACTTTGGTACTTCAAGTATATTTTGTACTATTAGTCAAGTAAAAAAAGTGCTTTTACTTGTAACAGAGTATGTTCATATTGTGGTCTTGCTACTTTTACTAATTTAAAAAGATCTGAGTACTCGTTTCCAGCAGTGGGAGAGAGAATGCAGATGTTTGGTACCTTCAGCTGGGGGTAGAGCAGTCTGATCATATTGATGTTGAGAGCGTTGAGAGCTTTGGGTCTGTTCAGGGTGAGCACTCCAGCACAACCCACTCTCTGCACCAGAACCTCTGGTACCGCCTGGCTGGACATCTGAACACACACACACACATTAATAATACTAAATATTGTTGCTGTCGGGCAGAAACCTCTTATATCCATATTCTAACTGTCTTTTTTCGTAAATTAATGCCCTACTTGATCATACTACAGCGTCACACAAAAGCATCAAAAGTAGCAGATCCACAAGCTCGAAACGCACCGCAAAGTGACGTGTTTTGAGCTTGTAGATCTGCTACTTGAATCTGAATCCTGAAAAGTAACAGTTTTAGACATATGAGGTTTCAACCCGACAGACACAATATTTAAATAGACTAGGTAGACTGGCAGAATGTCATAAACAAACATATATCAAAAACAATTGTGTTTGGTAGAATATTTCTCTGTTGCGACAATGCTTCTTGGCAATAATACTGCCTTTTATACTGTTGCAAAGCCTGTTTATTTCCCATTTAAATGGTGCACCATTTGTAAGGAACGTGCATTTGTGGGATGAGTAGCACAGTATGAGTATGTAGGTTGCATTGCACCCATGAAAATGTTGACAAATCTCTGCCAATGCCAAACAGCTTACATCATATACTCTAATAAAAAAGTATCAAATTCAAATACAACAGAATGAGGGAAAACAGTGGACAGATTGGAATATGTAAATTATTTATCAAAGCAGTTGTATCAGAGTTAAGAGTTGACTTGACTTTACCATGTGTCCTTGAATTCTTTGTAGTCTGCAGATGGACCTGAGTCTAGTCAATGAAAAACACATTCATATCAATGATCCCTGCATATGTGTAGGGATGAATACAGGTTAGATAGATGATCATTTAATACATTGTTTGTTTTCAGTCACAAAATAATTTAAAAAGATGCAGTAAGGATTAAGTAAGGTGAGGGAGAATGCCTAACATTACATCAATTAATCAATCTTTTTAATCAACACAAGGACTATTCAGCTTTAATTATAATCATAAATCATTCAAACATATATAATAAACGAGATATCAGGTGTCAGATAATAGTCAAATGTAAAACAATATTTAAAATGTTAACTTTATTTATTTTTTATATTCAAAAAAGTAATTAATACAATTAATGGACTTTTAGCCAGTGATTCCCACAGGCCGAAAATTAGCAGATCTACAAGCTCACAACGCGTCGCCATGTGACGCGTTGTGAGCTTGTAGATCGGCTATTTTTGGCGAGCGACGCCAGAGTGTCAATAAAACACATGCAAGTACATGTACTGGGACTTTTCTCGATACAAACCTGTGCGTAGACGTCAGAATGAAGGCTGACATGTTGTTTGTATATCAGGTTGTTATTCTGTCCACTGCTTCCAGAATGCTTCACCTCTCTGCTCAGCTGCTGGAGTTTACTTCCTGAAAGATGCAGCGGCCTGTCCGTGATTGGTTGTTGTCAGTGACGTCAAGGGGGCGTATCCACCAGCCCCATCGAGAGAAAGAGTTCCGTCATGCTTTGATCTCACCGCAGAGCGGCCGCTATGGGCTATAGTTCCAAACATTGGAACTTTATGCTCTTGAGAGCATTTCTGCATTCCATTCTGACAATGGAAGTCAACGCGAGTGTCGTCACTCTCATATTAGATCACGCTGGTATCCACCATCGAGAAGGGACTGGGCGTGTTTTGCCTTTGCCTGCACCGCCACCTTGTGGAGTTGTGAAGTAACTTGCAGTCACAGGTAGTTCATGGTTCATACCATAGATATATATATAAAAGCCTTTCTTATATCTATCTCTAGGGTACATCTTAAACCCATATAGCCAGTGGTGGAAGTACCACTCAGATATTGTACTTAAGTAAAAGTAACAATACCACAATATAAAAATACTCTGTTGCAAGTAAAAGGCCTGTGTTGAAAATGTTACTTGAGTAAAAATACAAAAGTATTGGCATCAAAATAGTTAAAGTACCAAAAGTAAAAGTACTCAAATGTAAAAAGAAAATAGCAGATAGCTCGTCTATTTTCAAATAGCCTATGTATAAAATTGGGCTAAAGTGGTTAATGTATGTTTTATAATATAATGATCTATATCTGCTAAGTAACTAGGAACTACATTTTCAAATAATTGTAGTGGAGTCTGACCTCTCTACCTCCACATACTGAAGCTGTTTGAGGTCTGGTGTAAAGAAAGGCAGGATTCAGGAAAAGTTTGACCATACTGCACTCCTCTCCCTGCAGAAGTCCTTCACGTCATAGAAAATGCAGAGCAGAGATCCAGAGACTGTGGAGTGAGCCTTCCTCCAGATTAGGACATAACACACTTCTGGGCCTGGACTTCACATCAGATGACAACAAGCAGAGAATGGGCTGCTTCGGTGCTTGACAAGTTACACTAAGCAGGAGGATGGGCAGCTAGCATGTTCCTCATGTGTGGTGGTGTGTGTGTTCTATGGTGCAGAAACTCAACCAAAAACTAAGGGTAGCCAGGTGCTCCCAATCAGGGTTGCCAGATCTGCTTATTATAAATTTCCCCACAATATTTTATTTGAAAATAGCCGATCTACAAGCTCACAACGCGTCGCATTGTGAGCTTGTAGATCGGCTATTTTCAAATAGCTGATGTATATGTTAAAGTGCTCATGTGGCCCATAGTCGCTTCATTTGGGCTGGTTTTCCTAGACCTGGTTGCTCGTTTCTCTCACAGAATCTGGCAACACTGCTCCCAATACACCTGATTGGAACTCCAATGCCTAACCTGCATGACCTGTGGGAAGGCCCTACACACACACAACACAGGCCAAAAGGCCTGCGACAATATGTCATATAGAAATGTATATAGGCTACTTTTGAAAACAGGAGAAGGTCCGGTCTTCATGACAAAGCAACATCAACAGACAAAGACACGTAGTTACAAACAAAATGGAGCCTTTATTGGAATGTTGCAACAAACCACATCCTTATATGGAATCATTTGGTATTTAACAATAAAAAAACCTTATAGTCAAACAATACTGGTTCCACAGTCTTTCTGAATTTAAATGTAGTCTTGTATAATCTCATTTAGTCCCCTCTCTCTCTCATCAGGTGGTGTTCAGAAGTTAAAGGGGTATTTCACTTTAACCACTTGAACTGGGGGAAACATTCACAAAAAAATAGCAGATCTACAAGCTCAAAGCTTGTAGATCGGCTATTTTTGGATAACAGATTTGGCATAGACGGAAAAAAAACGATCCGACTAACAGTTGTAACTCAAAGTCCGTTTCACTAAGACTTAAGGGTTTTAAGTGGTTAAAACACTTCTGGGGTAATTTTAAAATCTTCGCAGGCTTTTCTACGCACCCCAGACAGTTATTAAGTTGCTTGATTCAATTTGTAGATATTTGATGATATTCAATTGATCAGACACACCCCCCTCTCATATAAGCCCATTGAACTTCAAACTCTCAATTTCACTCACAAAAACACACATCCCTGGTTCTGGTGTCTGATGTATGTTCTAAAGTGTGAGGGGACTGTTTTTTTCAATTACCTTTTACATTTTATTGAAGTAAATTTAATGTTTTGTTTTATTATTTTTCCATTTAAAAAAAAATAAAAAGAATAAGATCTTTGAAAAGAAAATGCCCCCCCTCACACATTAGAAGGAAAATATCAGTCACCAGAAGCAGGGATGCATTTTCAATGAGTCCAACGTGGTAAAAATGTAGTTTGAAGTTCAATGGGTTAACAGTATATAGGAGAGGGGGGCATGTCTGATAAAAATGAATATCAAAGATGTAAACATTGAACCAAGCAACTTTAAAACTTCCTGGGGTGCACGCAAAAGTTAAGAATAGACGTTAAAATCACCCCAGAAGTGTTTTAAAATGAAATAACCTTTCAAGCAGGAGTGAATTAAGGTCTGGACAATTCAAGAGGGGAACACAAAGGAACCGTTAAAGAGGCTGAAGCATCTCTCTCATACTTAAGTAAATACTGCGTAAATCAACGCTGCATTGTGGGTTAGAAACAGTCGCTCCCTGATAACTGTATGCAATCCAATTTTTTATTGTTTGCCCCTGATTACCCTACGTTTTACATATAAAAAACATTGTATGAAATATAAACATGTTCTTGGCGTGATACAGAGAAATGCACCGGAAGCAGGGGGAAAAAATAATAAAAAAAGAATGCAGACAAAATAATATGTTCTAAAGTCGATCACATGATCTCAAGAGTCATCAGATAGCACCTGGACTCTGCTGCTATAAACATAAATATGTTCAGATGTCCTGTTATTATTCATTATTATTATTATTATTATCAATATTACTGGTATTATCATGAGTTTCCACCACCAACCTTATAATCAACATCACGTTCAGATTCTGCTAGTTGCTCCGCAGATCCACAAATGTTATTTGGTTTACAAACCATGTTTTTTCCCCCTCATTTTAGAAAGCAAAACAAAAAAAATAAACAAAAAAAGACAAAAGAAATAAACATTAACAATAAATTTCCAGCCGGTGTGTGTTTGGTCAACCATCAACCCACGTCTCTCCCTTTCCTTTCTTGCACTGTAAAATCCTCTGTGTTAATTTAACTCTGAGAGCGTACACATGTAACCAAATGGACCCGTAGGGTCGAGTACAAATGGAGAGTTACAAATGGATAAATGAACGCTGAGAATTTTACATCGCCAATATTCGAGCAAATCACAAACACACCCACCATGGTTCCTGCCTGTCCTGTATCCCCCACCCACCCACCCACCTACCCACCCAGCCCAGACCCCCGCCCACACCAAACCAAACTAAGCGCTCCCTGTGGAGTTAAGACATGCATCCAAACACAGGGTTGTGACGGCAGATGCTCGGTCCCATCTCCTCGTAGTCTTTCTTGGTGTGGCACACCTGGTAGAACTCAGGCTGTGGGACACAGAAGTCATAAGGAATTATTTAAATGGGTTATTTCAAAATGTATAAAGTAAATGTACTGTTTAAAAACAACAAAAAGTTTTACGGTATATATTATTTACAAATGTAAGTTATAAGGTAAATTACATTTAAAAAGGATTAAAACATATCAGTCAATGATCTCTTCAGCTCAAATTGATCCTAAAACTTATTCATAAAGTATAATGAAATATTATACATACTAGGGTTTATATTATCAACAAAACACATTGAAGAAACATTCAAATCAACAGATATATCATCTCTAACAAGTTTATATATTAGGGGCCCACAGAAAGTGTTATTTTGAGCAGCCAGTGCCTTTCTGCCATGCAATTCTACCATTAGGCTAAGGCCTTTAAAGACACACTGGAGCGTTCCTCTTTAAAGTGCTGAGCGAGCATCATGTTTAAGTGCTCTTGGCGTCCAGTGTTTTTTTGTCTCAGCGCTCAGGGCGCTTCAAGCTGAAAATAGTTCCGCTTTTGGAGAGGAGCGCCAGTTTAGTTGACCTTGTATTTTGAATTGTACTTCCATGTACGGTTTCTCATGTCTTACTAAATAAAGTACATCAATCAATCAATCAATGTCAAGTTTGTTTCTCCTGGTTGTGTGTGACGACAACCTGGTCAACCTATAACCAGTGGCGGAATTAAGAAAAAAGTAGCAGATCTACAAGCTCAAAACGCGTTTCGAGCTTGAAGATCTGCTTCTTTTGATGCTTTTGTGTGACACTATAGTATGATCAAGTAGGGCGTTCAAATATGGAGATAAGAGGTTTCTGCCCGACAACGATATCCAAAGCACTCCAGCGCTCATAAAATACTTCCTGTGAACACGGCCCCTTAAAGTGATCTAATGAAATACAGACTTAACTAGTTACAAGCACATTGTCAATGCTCTACTATGATACACTGTATTTATGTATGTTAAATGTTTCAGATACGTACAGTTGACGCCAACATTGAGCCTCCAAACCATACGGCATATCTCTGCATGTGGTGAGTTATAACTTGGACATCAATGGGTTTGGGCTGAGGGGAGAAAAAAAAACACACACACACATTCACATTTAAATTAAAATGTGGTTTGAAATGACATCATGAAGGAAAGACTAGAGCTGCTGGATGGGAAGATAGAATGAAACACTACAGTGGATCCTGCAGGTACTACAAGTAGTTAACACACTCAATGTTTGAAAGACCCATTCAAAATACAGCATACATGTGGTTGTGTAGTGCATAAATATGGTTCTGTAGTGTAGACATGTGTATGAATATGGTTTTGTAGTGTATAAATATGGTTTTGTAGGGTATACATGTGTATAAATATGGTTTTGTAGGGTATACATGTGTATAAATATGGTTTTGTAGTGTATAAATGTGTATAAATATGGTTTTGTAGTGTATATGTTACAGGGTGAATGGAGAACCAGGTAGATTGAAGAAGGCACGTTCGTTTTTACCACCCACCCAGCAATTCTGTAGAAGCAACACTAGAGGGAGCCACAAGCCAGGCTTGTGCACAAACATATATGGCTGCGACCACACACACACACACACACAAGCGCACGTGCTTTTTTTGGTTTATTGAAAGCAGGACTGTTAAGATTCTGGCTTTTGTTTTACTCTGGCTTTTGTTTTACTTTCTCACACACACACACACACACACACACACACACACACACACACACACACACACACACACACACACACACACACACACACACACACACACACACACACACACACACACACACACACACACACACACACACACACACACACACACACACACACACACACACACACACACACAGTGATCCATGAAAATAACTATTCTGTCCCTATCGGTTTACAACTCAAACGGCGCTGAGTCGACTAGTAGAGCATCGGCCGGTCAGCGCGGGCACTCACGCCTGGAGGCGCGAGGGCGCGCTTCCTCGGCCTCAAGCTCCACTAAGTCGGCGCGCCTCCGTCGTGGACAAGCGTGTGCGTGTGCACGCGTGTTCAGCGTTCCCCTAGCGTAGCTTCCTGGTTGCTATGTGGGGGGAACAACAAAAGACAGGTCCGCGTCGGCACATCAAAGCCCCGCCTCTCCGCGTTCTCCTTCTCCTCCTCGGAGGAGGAGAAGGAGGACGGTTTATTTCGCGAGGAGGAGCTCCTCCTCGCGAAATATACCGTCCTCCTTCCCCGAGGTGAAGGAGGACGGTTTATTTCGCGAGGAGCTCCTCCTCGCGAGCCTCACGTAATAAACCCCCGCCTCGCAGCGCCGCGTCCTCCTTCTCCTCCTCCTCCTCGCGAGCCTCGCTAATAAACCCTATCTCGAAAAGCCCCGCCTCGCCCCGAAGCCCCGTGCCTAAAAACAAGCGCTCTGTCTTCAATCTACCTGGTTCTCCATTCACCCTGTGACATATACATGTGTATAAATATGGTTTTGTAGTGTATACATGTGTATAAACATGGTTTTGTAGTGTATAAATGTGTATAAATATGGTTCTGTAGTGTATAAATGTGTATATATGTGGTTCTGTAGTGTATAGTCTCGCGTAGCCAGACAACTATTCCACAATCTCTGTAAAGACGAAACGGAAGTGGGGAGGAGGCTTCATATCCGGTTTATATTCTAATCATGATCAGAGCTTCCGAGTCCCAGACTGTATGACCGGAAACATTTGAAAATTGTGGGAGGCAACAGTCTGGCCACGCGAGACTATGTAGTGTATAGCTGTGTATAAAAGTCCAGTTCTCTTACCTTCAGCTTGCCTCCGCTCAGTTCCTCACTCAGTTTCAGCCTGGCGTCCACCGATCTCTTCAGGTCTCTGCCCAGACGACGTCCAAAGTCCCTGAACATGGTGGAACCTCCAGACAGAACCACGTTCTATATAGAACAACAAGACACATGGTGAACATGGTGGAACCTCAAGACATAACCACGTTCTATATAGAACAACAAGACACATGGTGAACATGGTGGAACCTCAAGACATAACCACGTTCTGTAGAACAACAACAAGACACATGGTGAACATGGGCCACACAGAACAATGTTGATGTCTCTGACGGATAGATATAAAAAAACTGGCCTGAAAAATCACCAATCAGGAGACCACAAGGGGAGATAAATGCAATTTCCCATAGAAAGGAATTCACTGCGGCCGTTTTTCCTTTTTTCTCCTTCGTACATATAGTGTTTTGTATTCGTTGATGACATGTATTATTGTGTTATTGTAATGCTATGTTGATGAATTGAATACATAGGACCATAATGGAAGCAAGTCCCCAGGACTTTTTGGTGTCATCCTTTTAGCCTTAATGTCTGACTGTACCATGTGCTTTTGACTAATAAAGTATTCTATTCAATCAATCAAAAACCATGCAGAGGAATCCAGTGCTAGTGCACTGCCCAAAGAACGCTGCCGTCTTGATGATAAAACAAATCGTGAAAATGTTTGACTATTTTTGTCAATTTGAGAAAATATGACTTTGAGAAGTTATGACTTGTTTAACATGTTTTACTACTTTCAAACAGACAAGGCCTATTTAAAAAAAATTGCAAATATAGCCAATCTACACGGTCACACTGCCTCTCATGGCTGCCTAGTTAGTTAGTTACTTTATTGAGACAATTGCATAAAACATTGGGTCCAAACAGTCGAAAACCCATGAATAAAAACGTTAAAAGTAAAATACATTAAAATATACAATACACAACACCTCCCCATTTCCACACGCAGCCTACGACCGAAACAGTGTAAAGGTTATCCTCAAATAGTCCTCAATGTAAGATTTACTGCGGGTGCTGGTATAGAGCGGATGAACATATAAATCTGGGTTGATGGCTCGGTAGGTCTTATATCTTGTTCCCTCTTTGGCTTGCAGTTTATCAATCATGTGCCTTCGGTCCTCCTCAATATGATCTTGTTTCTCCATTAGCTCAGTTAAGTGAGAATACATGACTTGGTTCTCCTTCTTTAGTAATTGAAGAACACACCACAAGGGGGCATCAGAAGCATGCCATGACGCTGCTGTATTTTGGTGAAGAACCTGGCTTGCTTTTCTCTCACTAAAGCTTGCAATGAAGGCAGTGTGTGTGATCACACTCCTACATGTGAGCTTGTAGATTGGCTATTCGGCATACAATAAAGTATAGGGCTTAAATGGTTCATACGAGTTACACTAGACGCGATAATAATAATAATAATAATAATATACTGTGCGATTACATTTCAATCTTTTGCTTTCTCTCCTCTGCTGTACAGTATATTTATTTCTTCCTCAGTGTGAGAGAAATGCATCAAATGCCTTACGACTGTCAAATAAACAGATTGTGACATAATCAAATCGTTGCCATCGGGCAGAAAGCTTGAATTTCCATATTTCAACTTTTTATGTTTGTTCTTTTTACAAGCTCACCCAGGGTGACCACCTCCAAACAGGCCCATTGAGGGACAGATTCGCGCGTGCGAATATTTTTTGCGGTTCTGGCCGGATTGGGTTCGTTTTTTTTGCGGTTCTGGGCGGATTGGGTTCGTTTTTTTTCCAGTTTTTGGTTTCTTTATTTTGGTTTTAGGGTTAGGATTAGGAGTTAGGTTAGGGTTATGTTATTTAATTCATATTTTTGCCTGAGTTTACCAATTTATTATCACAAAAAACAATTTCTGCCTAATAAAATATTCAAACAAAATGGGTTCTCACCATGCCTCTTAATATCATTCTCTCCTCCATGGGTGATAGTGAAGTTCCGACGACAAATCGTACACTCTGCCTTGTTTGGGTCGTTTGACACAGATATCAACCATGTATATTTACTCTCCCAGTCTCTGTTATATGAGCAGAGCCTTTTTTTCTTAGCAGCAGGAGTTTCCACTGTTTCCTCCATTTTCACTTTGTATTTTTGCCGCGCAGCGATGACACTAGTCCGCACTGTTGTACCTGTGTGTGCGTGAGCTGCCTGTCAGCTGTGACCTGTGGAGTGTGGACGCGGAGTGTTTTTTGGTCCACCCCCCACTCTCCCCCAAGGCCCCAACCAATGGCGTTCCACAAATACATACAGCATTGACCAATTACATTTATCCAAGAATAGTATTTCACAGATATAAGAGGGTATTGCAAGTTAACTTAAAAATGTAATGAACTTTTTTTTTAAATATAAAATAAAAATCATTTTTTTTATTTTTTCCCCATAACTTTGATTTTCGGGACATTGCCCTGCTTGTGCGGGACGCGGACAGAGGGTCCAATTTCGGGACTGTCCCGCGAATTTCGGGACGGGTGGTCACCCTAAGCTCACCACGCTGAACGCTACTTTTGGAAAATGTTGAAAGTGAAAGCAAAACATTCTGTCCGTGGGTTTTAATAAATATTGAATCAATGAAAAGTATTAACAAGAGCTTTGTGTCTAAACTACATGGGATCCATTGGAAGGAACACTTATTTTTTTTCACTGAAAAGGAACCGTTTTGGTTTCCACCCGACAGCCTCGTTATAAGAGTTGAAGGCTGACCTTGTACAGAGGACGTCTGGTGTCGATGGGACAGTTCTGGATGACCTCGTCCACCACCTCAGAGATGGGCTGGGTGAAGTCAGGGTTGGCAAACTGGAAGGACACAAAGACGGACAAATGAGTCATTCTAAAAACAAAATAACAAAAACTAGAAATAAAAAATACATTTAGCCATCTGAAATAAAAATATAAAAACAAATTTAAATTCTAAATCTATAATAACCTTGGTTCTAGCGCTAATGAAGTACTTAAATTAATAACTGTAGCCCCATTTAAAAAAATTAAAATAGCAGATCTGCAAGCTCACAAGTTCTTGAGAGCTTGATCTGCTATTTTCAATATTTCTAAAAGATTTTTGAAATGTATGGGTATTGTTTTTATTCTTTGAAAATTGTTCTTTTGAAGAAAAAAAAAGATTTTTGAAAATGCACACAAAGAGAGGTCCCGATGAAGATCTACAAAAACGTTGTGTAACTGAATAACGTTTTTTGTAATAATACAATTACAAAAATATTGAAAGAAGTGATAATTACCGGTGACCCATAAAAATAAAAATTAATTGACAACCAGTGATGTAAGGTGTGGCGTTTCGTACCTCAGGGTGGAAGAAGATCTCGGGTCCCAGGAAGCGTTCGTAGCCCACGTCGATGGTGAACTCCTTCTTGTTGATGGCGTTGATGCCGGTGTACTGTTTGATCCACTTGGACCCGTCCGTGTCGTACTTGTTGAACTCTTTGACCAGGTCTGGACACACGTAGCTGTACCTCTCCTGATGAAGCACAACGTGAAGGAGGGAAACCTCTACATTACACGCCATTCAGTACATAGAAGTTACCTAGTACATAATATATAGAAACCTCTCATCTCCATATTTTAAGTTTTTTCGTAAATTAATGTCGTACTTGATCATACTACAGCATCACACAAAACGACAAAAGCATCATAAGTAGCAGATCTACAAGCTCGAAACGTGGCGCGAAGCGGCGCTTTTTGAGCTTGTCGATCTGCTACTTTTACAATTTTTGAACTCCACATGTTAAAATGCCCAGTAAAATAACACTTTCATGTATACCTATAGTACTTAGTCATCATTAACCAATTAAACACTCTAGTAGTCTTAGTAAACTGGACCTGAGTTGGCTCTGTACTTGGACCGCTTTTATTTTCCCCATCTACACCAAATCTCTTACCAAAAATAGCTGATCTACAAGCTCAAAATGCTAATGCGCCCCCCACCCCTTCCCCAGAGTATGGATGTTATGGATGTTAGGGTTCTAGTGTTAATGAAAAATCATGGGTCTGACATCAGGACTGCACGACTGCAGTCTCATTGGTCGTCGGCCAAGGTGGCTGATGGGAAATGTAGTCAGGGGATAACCTACCTTGACAGCCTTGGCTGTCTCCAGAGACTGCTCTGGAGGGATGCCAACCTCGCGCTCCCTCAATAGCTGCTGCGTGAAGTAGGTGATGTCACGACCTGCGATGGGAATGTGTTTAATACAGCTACCAATGACATAACCCTCCGCCTGGGGAGAGAGAGAGAGAGAGAGAGAGAGAGAGAGAGAGAGAGAGAGAGAGAGAGAGAGAGAGAGAGAGAGAGAGAGAGAGAAAGAGAGAGGGGAGGGGATAAAAAATTAAGGAACATACTTGAAAAAACATGTTTGGTCTCTGTATTCTTTTACTGGCAAAGTAAAGGTTTATATATAAAAGCAGAAGGATGTTGATGTCACAGCACATCAAAGCAGGTGGTCAGATGAACATGTACAGTAATAGTTTCCATTTCAGGGTGCTGCTGTGTATTCATTCAGCTGGTGTTGTTAACGAGTCAGCAGGTCAGAGGAACGCTGACTCATGTTTCCTTCCCTCGCTAGCCTCTCTCTCTCTCTCTCTCCCTCTCTCTCTCTCCTCTCACACCGACGTCAGCTGGAAATACCAGGAGTCAGTGTTTTTCAGGACATTGCAGAGAGACAGGAAAAGCCACCGGGAATCAAACCAATCCAACCACAGAAATGTCACTTACACCACACTTTCATTTAAAGTTCAATGTAGGCACCACCACCCTAATGACTCCTGGATCTGAAACACCCTCATCAGACCAGAATTATTCTGAGACCAGTGTCAGACAGACAGACAGACAGTCAGTCTATTAGACTCACAGACAGACAGTCAGTCAGTCAGACAGTCTGACAGTCAGTCTATTAGACTCACAGACAGACAGTCAGTCAGTCAGTCAGTCAGTCAGTCTATTAGACTCACTCACAGACAGACAGTCAGTCAGTCAGACAGTCAGTCTATTAGACACACAGACAGACAGAACTCTCACCACAGGGATGACATGAGTGACTCCGTCTCCACTGTCGATGACGCATCCTGTCAGCGTTCTCTCACCAACCTGTCTGGACGTCCAGGAGGCTGCTAGGGCCAACACAGCCTACACACACACACACACACACACACACACACACACACACACACACACACACACACACACACACACACACACACACACACACACACACACACACACACACACACACACACACACACACACACACACACACACACACACACACACACACACACACACACACGTAATGTTACTTTGCTGCATGTTAACACATTGAATGCCAAAAACGGTCCGGACCGTTTTTGAGGATCCAAACGAGAAGTGCCGAAAACGGTCCGGACCGTTTTTGACCCAACTCTATTTTTATACATGTGGGCCACGTGGGGCGCTAAAACGAAACTTTGACATCACCCAAGGAGTTTCTGAGAAGAAGAGGCTGGATCTGGCTCCATGTCAAAAATCCTTCCGGTCGGCGTTTTTAATGTTATCTCCTTGACTAAAAGCTTAATATCTCCATTTCTTTTTAACGTGGTGGAAACGAGCCGTTTTCGATCGGCGATCACGCTGCAATGGAGGATCGCGTTAGAAATATTATTGTTCCAGGCGTTAGTCGGGACCCTCCGCCGTCTCGCACGCACGCTTTGTTTACATGCACTTCCGCGTCGGGGCTTCTACAGCACGAAACGTATAACGCAAGTGGATGGAAGAAATGCAGGCACTCAACGTATAATATTTTAATAAACCTCTGGCACCCAATGTGTTAAAGAACAGTGACACTTTGCAGTGGTGGAAAAAGTACTAAAATGTTTTACTAAAAGTATCAATACTGCAATATAGAAATACTCTGTTACAAGTAAAAGTCTGGAATTAAAATTTTAAAGTACCAAAAGTAGAAAGTACTCATTATGCAGAATGTCCCATTTAAACTTTTCAAATGTATAAAATGTCTAAAGATCTTTTGAAAATAGCAGATCTACAAGCTCACAATGCACAATTTTCAAATGGCCAAAATGTATGTTAGGCTTAAGTGGGTAATGTATGTTTTATTATAAAAATCAAAATCAACAAAGTAACTAGTAACTAAAGTTTTCAAATAATAGTTTACACCACTGACACACACTTTGTTAGAGGTTAGTGTAGTTACATTGTCATGATGTAACTAGTCCAACTGGTGAGATATATTGTTCCATCGCTCCATTGATTAGAAATCCATCCAAAAATAGTCTCTTCATTGAGTTACACTCTACAGTGAAACAGCTCTCAAAGTCACTCTTTCAGCACATAAACGAACACAAACAGATTCTGACAATATAGAACATCACAAAACCTGGTGACAGCATTTTTTTTACCCTGTTGATTTTACCGTTTGAAAATCCGGCTCCACGGATCCAGCCCGGGTCTGACAGTTGGAACATCTTTTTAATACCGTATTATGTTTTTGTTATGTTATATATTGGCAGAATCAGCTTTGTATGCATTCATTTATGTGCTAAAAGAGTGACTTAGAGAGGTGTTTCACTGTGTAATGCAAGTCAATGAGGAGACTATTTTTGGAATATCAGTTTCTAATCAACGAAGCGCGATGTCTCTCCAAGTTCATTACAAGGTAACCAGACAACCCAAACCTGTGTGTCATTGTGCTTAACATGCAATTCATGACATCTGACTTCTACTTATGCCATAAAGTAATTGCACTGCTATTTTTGCACCCTGCATATACGTAGTCTTTCCCCAAACAATGCTTTGTGTCCGTTTGGCTGGGGTTCAGTGTGGTCAGTCACCTGCACTGCGATATAGAGTCCTGGTACATTGAAGGACTCGAACATGATCTCTGCTGTGTACTCTCTGTTCTCTGGAGTGTTGAGTGGCGGCTCCGTCTGTACAACACACACACACAAAATTGGAGTTGATGATTAGTTGTCGTCCAAATAATTGTGATTACTGATTTAATTGTGTTTTTGGCACATGGAACATTATCAAAATTACATTTCTGTTTGGCTTTTAGGTTTGTAAAGTCAGATTGCACAGGGCCGATAGGACAAATAACTAAAATATTTATAGAAATGACTGACTGACAATGACCGGTACCAATAATCAAAACAAATAATGCTGATATTTCTTAAGTTTGGATGTAAAACAAGTGTCCATATACAGATCAAATGGGCAGCTGATCAAAAATAGTAACTGTTTTTCTAGTTTAATTAATCAACACAATACACACACACACACACACACACACACACACACACACACACACACACACACACACACACACACACACACACACACACACACAGTCTTACCAGAAGGAAGTAGTGGTCCTCTGGCTCGGCCCTCAGGTATTTGAAGATGACCTGCTCCATGAATCGCTCCATCAGGTCCCAGTCCTCCACGATGCCATGACGGATCGGCCACTAGAGGGCACAGGCAAACAATCAGTCATTCAGAACAGCATCATGTTATCAAGTGGTTAGAGGGGTAGTTCACTTTAAACAGTGTTGCAATGCTGAATTGGAACGTGGTTGCACTCTATTTTAATTTAACACCTACACTACAGGTCACACAATGGACAATTGATATGCATCTAGGCTCATTCCTATGTTAATCCACCTGGTGTGAGTCGGGAGCCTTTGTAAACTTTGTTGAGGTGCGAATTTAATGTCGTTTTAAATCTATGCGTTTGCCTGCGCGTGCTCCTGGTCAAATCGGTTCCTGCACGGCGTGCAAGGCCGTCCCATGAGCAATGCAACCCTGACTTTAAAACACTTCTGGGATCATTTTACTGGTCATGGTTTTAACGTTTACTCAGGCTTTTGTGAGCACCCCAGACAGTTTTTAGGTTTTCAATAGTTAGATATTCATTCACAATCACTTTTTTTTCCTTTATTGAAAATGACAAATAAAATATAAATAAAATAAATGAAAAAAGTAATTGAAGAAATATAGACAACTCACACATTAGAAGGACAAACAGTCACCAGAAGCAGGAACGAGTGTTTCTAATGAGTCTAACATGGTTAAAATAGAGTGTAAGTTCAATGGGTTTACATAGGAGGGGGCGTGTCTGATCAAATGAATATCAAATATCTAAAAAGTGAATCTTTCTTCGGTGCACACAAAACCAGAGTAGACGTTGAAATGACTCCACAACTTAAGTATTGCATGGCTGGGTTTCTAAGTGTTAAATGTTTCCAGACAGTTTTAACAACAAAAGCTGGGACATCGTCCCTAGTCTCAGTCTCAGTCATTTAGATTGTAGAGAGTGTCTAGTGAGTCAAGGCTGGAGGTGACTCCGTTATCTTTAGCAGGCTGCAGTGTAAACATGAACAGCAGCTCTGTAGCTCACACATTGGTTTAATAAATCATGACTTCTGAGCACGATAGGAACATGAATTCCTGCCTGCATGCATGCAGGTGCTTCACTGCATCAGCAGCAACCACCATCTTATGAACCTTTTAACCCAGAACCTTCCATAACCTGAACCTTTCCAGAACCTGTGAAGTTCAGTGATACTTTGCACGTCATTAAAATACAGCAAGTAATAAAAGATGGGGAAATAGCCGACAAGCTCTACAAGCTCACATCGCAAACGCATTGTGAGCTTGTAGATCAGCTATTTTTGAAAAGTTTCAGAATGATGAATTCTGAGTTAGTACCACTTACTGAGCAAGGCCCAAATTAGTTTCTGAGAACCTTATCTTAAACCAACCCATAGAGTAATGGAAACTAGTAGTCTTTAAAACTTTAGTCCTTGTAGTGGAAAAGATCCATTTGATGTTCAACATGTAATATACACAATACCCTTTATTATCTACCTGTGGAGAATGTAAACAGAGGAACTGAACCGGTTACTGAGATGGTTAGGCTATGTGAGGAACAGAGAGCATGCACACGTGCACGTGTAGACGCACACACACACAAAAAGTTGTCAGGGGCATGGGAAATGTTATTTTGTGAATGTAAACAGCAGTAGTGTGTCTAGCCGAGCCAGAGGACCACTACTGTCTTGACTGACTGACTGACTGACTGACTGACTGAGTGTGTGTGTGTGTGTGTGTGTGTGTGTGTGTGTGTGTGTGTGTTCGTTCGTTCAGGTACCTTGGTGGCGTACGAGGGTCTGTCTATCGCCTCGTCTCCGATGAAGAAATCCAAGTCCTCCACTCCCTTCGTTATCGTCCTGCCCACCTTGGCCGACTCTTTGACGGCGATACCTTAGAAAAACAAACAAACAATGATCTGTCACAACAAACCGCACCTGAGAGAGAGATCTCTCAAACTAGTTGACATTTTGAACTGATAAAGACCATACGTTGCTAATGTTTAAAAAATAACCCACACAGCTCATCTGTGAATGAAACAGGGTTTTGTGGGGTTATCTGATTATTCTATAACTATTACATTGTTAGCTTGTGTAGCGTTGGGGTAGTCATCAAAAAAGAAGTGACTGCCTTATTTTCGTGGGTGCATTTGCCGTATATTCTCTTTGATTACCTAATAATCTGGTGGAACATATGAATAATTCATAGGATATGGAATACTAAATGAGGGCAAAAATAAAGCAAAGAAAAAGGTAATGTAAAGCTATTTTAGGTGTTTGGGGTAAAATACTTACATACGTACATTTATTGATCACACATTGATTTTTCAGAGGATTTAACCCACACATTTGAAATATAATATGGTAAATGTTAAATTATACATGTATATAGCGCCTTTATTCAAACCGCTTTACAATGTGCATTACATTCACACACCGATGGCAGAGGAAACCATGCAAGGCACCAACCTGGGAGCAATTAGGGGTTCAGTGTATTGCTCAAGGACCCTTAAGACAGTAACGCAGGGGGAGCCATAGGACCACAATTGAAACAAGTCCCAAGGACTTTTTTGTGTTATCCTTTTAGCCTAAATGTCTGACTGTACTTGTGCCGTTTACATTTCTGACTAATAAAGTATTCAATCAACCTATCAGAGCCCAGGATTGAACCGGGAACCTTCCGTTTCTCAAGCGGCCGCCCTACCTCCTGAGCCACTGCCGCCCGATGGGACTTTAACATGAACCCAATCGTCCCTATTCTGTCATAATAGCAGGCAAACATGCGTCACAAATCGCCAATGTATATCGGCTATTTTCAGCAAAGAAATTTGGTGTAGAGTGAAAGAAGGAGGGGACCAAGTATAGAGTCCTGGGGGACCCTGGTCAACAAAGTACACAGGGATTAAGTGGTTAAATAGGGAATAAGGCCTTTATCTGTTGACCTGATGAACTTCCTCTTTCTGATAGAGAGAAAGAGGAAGAGTTCCTTGTCAACAGTCAAAATGGTCCCTGTGATAAGAATTCAGTGGCTCAGGGGGTAGAGCGGCCATCTTGAATCGGAAGGTTCTTCTCGGTTCGATCCCCGGCTCCTCCTGGCTGCGTGTCTACATGCAAGTGTCCTTGAGCAAGAAAATTTATTAACCCCTTAACAGCTCCTGAAGAGCAGGTTGGTGCCTTGAAGGGTTTCCTCCACCGTCACTGTGTGAATGTAATGCATATCGTAGCTGTCGGCTGCAAACCTCGTTCATCCTTGATGAATTGAATACACAGGACCACAATGGAAACAAGCCCTCAGGTTTTTTTTTGTGTTATCTTTTTAGCATTATTGTATAACTGTACCTCTGTACTTTTTGCAAACTGTTAATACAAGCGCTACAGAAATGGACAATGTAGCATTGTGACCACCAGTATGCTCCAGTGTGACCAGTAAGTATACTCACATGAAGGTACAATGAACTGAGGCTCTGAGTTCCCTGCATATCCTATCTTTGTGTATCTGAAAGACAAAAACAATGACTTATCACTCACTGTCACATGAAATATCACATGCATGTCATTACAAAAAGGGACACAAGCAGTATCTTCTGCTGAAAACATTCTTACTTTTAGGGTGGAAAGTAATCTCTCAAGAAGACAGATTTTTGATCTGTGATCTACATGCTCACAGCTTGTAGCTCTGAAATTTTCACAATGTTTGCATCACACCGTTGTACAACGAAGTATAAAATAAGGCTTAATTGAGATATCGATCATTACAGCCCTAATCTAATCTACATTTCTTCCCAGCATTCTGTGGAACTGATTCTCTCATGTTTGTGGATCATTTGGTTTTTGATTGTTAATGATTTCCTCAAGAGACTTCATTCTAATTTCTGGAACTGTACTATGCAACTTTATAACACCTACAATATTTACACTGAGGCTTTATGCCATGCTCTTTTATTGTCCAGTAGGAAAGCTGAGAGGGAGACAGTGTAGGAGAGACAGACGGTAGGAAAGCTGAGAGGGAGACAGTGTAGGAGAGACAGACAGTAGGAAAGCTGAGAGGGAGACAGTGTAGGAGAGACAGACGGTAGGACAGCTGAGAGGGAGACAGTGTAGGAGAGACAGACGGTAGGACAGCTGAGAGGGAGACAATGTAGGAGAGACAGACAGTAGGACAGCTGAGAGGGAGACAGTGTAGGAGAGACAGACGGTAGGAAAGCTGAGAGGGAGACAATGTAGGAGAGACAGACGGTAGGACAGCTGAGACGGAGACGGTGTAAGAGAGACATCTACATTCTCAAAGTGGGGTCAAGGGACACCCAGGGGTCCTTGAGGGGGTTCCAGGGGGTCCCCACCAAAAAAGTTAATCAAAATCAGTTTAACCACATAAAGCTATGCATCAGCTTTGTTTACAGTGAGCTAGACCTCCTATTAACAAAAAGAAATGGACACATTTGGAATATCTTGTTTTATTTGGAAACATTTTAACAACACAAATCTTGTATGGGGGTCCCTGGCACAAAATATTTTTCAGATGGGGGTCCGTGGCTAAATAGTTGGGGGGGGGGGGGGTCCTTGACCTGAAAACGTTTGAGAACCACTACTCTACATCTATTTTTTTCTCCTTTTCACAGAAACACCCCTTTAACCACCTCCATAGACACTGAGGGACATACCTTCAACATGTGAGGATCAAAGGGAGGCTTTTTACTGCCTGTTCTGTGGTTGTGTGTGTGAAGGAGTGTGGAGGTTTTACAGTGGTGGAAGAAGTACTCAGACTCTCTTTTGCTTAAGTAAAAGTAGCAATACCACAATGTAGAAATACTCTTGTTACAAGTAAAAAAAGTAAGTAAGTAGAGTAAATTATTAATTAAGTAAATGTAAAATTTGTTATTGAGTGAATGTACCTAGTAACTTTCCACCACTGCCTCTTAATCCAGCCTGTACTGTGGTTGTGTGTGTGTGTGTGTGTGAAGGAGTGTGTGTGTGTGTGTGTGTGTGTGTGTGTGTGTGTGTGTGTGTGTGTGTGTGTGTGTGTGTGTGTGTGTGTGTGTGTGTGTGTGTGTGTGTGTGTGTGTGTGTGTGTGTGTGTGTGTGTGTGTGTGTGTGTGTGTGTGTGTGTGTGTGTGGTTTTCTGGGGCACATGCTGGCCAGATGTAAGGCTGGTGGGCAGACTACATGCTTCCTGCTCTCAGGGCCCAGGGGCCGCGGACAGGACAGGACACACTGCCACCTTCATCTGCTTACATCACGGCTTCTCAAACGGTTTCAGCCCCAGACCCCATAAAGAGACATCTTGGGGTCTCCCTGGGACCCAAACGTATAGAACAATATATTGTTGCTGTCGGGGGAAAACCTCTTAACTCCGTACTTTAACTTTTTGTGTTTTTTCGTAAATTAATGTCCCACTTGATCATACTACAGCGTCACACAAAAGCATCAAGAACAGCAGATCTACAAGCTCGAAACACAGCACGAAGCGACATGTTTTTTGAGCTTGTAGATCTGCTATTTTTTAATTTTCATCCTGAAAAGTAACAGTTTTCCACCCGACAGAGACGATATTATGAATTAACCACTTAAGGCCTGTTAAAAAAAAAAAGTTATGCTTGTAGATCGGCTATTTTCACAATGTCTTGGACGTATTTATAAGGGAGATATCAAATATCTAAATATTGAATCAAGCAACTTCAAGTTATTTAAAAAAATATTTTGAAAGTGTAAAATTATCAAATATACAGCATGGCCTGTTTTGACCATAGTACATTATTTATTTTGATTATCGGTACCTGTCATTGTCAGTCATTCCTTTGTATATTTAAGTTACATGGCCTGCACATTTGTTTTTATTACAAAGCGTAAAAGGCAAACAGAAATGTAATCTTTATTTATCCCAATGTGCAATGTAAAAAACACAATTGTTAAATCGCAATCATTTGTACGATAATCGTCAACGTGTCATGATGGTGACAAACGCTACTGTAGATTCCACAGAACAGTCCCAGCCTGTCTGTAACATCTCACCTGCCTCAACAAGCCTCCCTCAACCACAGTCCTGCCAGTAGACCTACTACACTACAGCCACACAGTCCTGTTAGTAGACCTACTACAACTACAGCCACACAGTCCTGTTAGTAGACCTACTATACTACAGCCACACAGTCCTGTTAGTAGACCTACTACAACTACAGCCACACAGTCCTGTTAGTAGACCTACTACAACTACAGCCACACAGTCCTGTTAGTAGACCTACTACAACTACAGCCACACAGTCCTGTTAGTAGACCTACTACAACTACAGCCACACAGTCCTGTTAGTAGACCTACTACAACTACAGCCACACAGTCCTGTTAGTAGACCTACTACAACTACAGCCACACAGTCCTGTTAGTAGACCTACTACAACTACAGCCACACAGTCCTGTTAGTAGACCTACTATACTACAGCCACACAGTCCTGTTAGTAGACCTACTACAACTACAGCCACACAGTCCTGTTAGTAGACCTACTACAACTACAGCCACACAGTCCTGTTAGTAGACCTACTACAACTACAGCCACACAGTCCTGTTAGTAGACCTACTACACTACAGCCACACAGTCCTGTTAGTAGACCTACTACTACACTACAGCCACACAGTCCTGTTAGTAGACCTACTATACTACAGCCACACAGTCCTGTTAGTAGACCTACTACTACAACTACAGCCACACAGAGTCTCAACCAGACATGTTTATAAGATCAATGGAGGTTTCAGCAGTTAGCCTGCTTCAATCAACCTCCCAAGTTTGATTCCGTTTCATGGCATCTTGTCATTTCCGTCTCTGCTGCTTAGTGCTCAGGCCTCTCACCAGAGCTGCGTCCTGTCTAGTGTCTACCCTGTAACCCTGCTATACGGTTCAGAATGTTTTAAAAGGCCAGTCCACACCAATGCAACTCCTTGCAACATATGCAACTACTTGCAAACATTATCCCCAATGGCAGTTGCAAGGAGATTGCATTGGTGTGGACCGGCCTTAAAACTGTTTTGTTGCAAGGAGTTGCGAGTAGTTGCATTGGTGCGGTCTGGCCTCAATTAGACCACGACAGAAAATAAATGATCCCCTCAAACTGTCGTCCTTTCACACCAAAAAACGCCTACAGAAAATACAGAGAATATTCTGGCCCAAAACCATCTCCAACCAACATCTTATTAGACTGTGTAAAGTAGGAAAACATGGCCACCATCCTTATGAGAAGGCAGTGGTGGGAATGGATCGGGCATGTCATCCGTAGAGAGCAGGACAATAATCACCCCAACTGCCCTTCACTGGACACCAGGGGCCACCGAGTGCCGCACTATGAGCTTGTAGATCTGCTATTTTTTGAAAAATCGTGAAAATGAGTGCAAATCTTTGAATATATATTTAAAAAATATATATGCATATTTAAAGATTTGCACAAATTTTCACATAATAAACAAAAAATAGCCAAAGAAATCAAAAAATGACAGATACTTTCCCAGCGGGGAAAGTATCTTAGTAGCTTTTTTATAAATGGCTTTTTAAAAAGTAGCTTTTTAAAAAGCCATTCAAGCTATAACTAGGCTAAGTTTGAACTTAGTGTGAGGTGGTGCAACTGGCTCCAGACGGTTAACGTGAAAGAGGCCGACCCAAGAACACCTGCCGTAGGACAGTGGAGGGAGAGCTGAAGACCCTGCATCTCACCTTGGCTACTACTATGAAGACACTATTCTAACTGATTATTGCCATGGCAAAAATCTAATCAAAAGGCATCAGCTAATGGGGATCCTTTTCAGATAAAGAAATAAACACTGGCCCAGACAGACAGACAGGAGTGGAAATCCTTTGTTGTTGCACTAGTGTACATGCCAGCCGGCATAAAGGGCAGTAAGTAAGTTAGGCCTCTCACAATTATTACATAATCGCCTGATCTCAATCATTTGAGCTAATCACAATTATTTTACATAATCCTCACCATTACAAAAAAAAATGTTTTTTTTTAGTATAACCTTGTGCAGTTTGTTTTGAAAAACCTAAAAAGGCAAACAGAGTTGTAATTGGTATTTCTAAGTTCCAACACGTAATCCCAATTAAATCATTATGGCACTGCTCTTCACCATCAAGAGTGTCTTCTTGACACTCTTCAAGGGGACCAGAGGGACCGAAACATCCGTGTTTGAATCTATTTCAGTGTGTGCGGGATTTTTCTTCATTAATGGTTAATATGAGATACTGTCCCAAGGCACCTGCATGATCTGAGTAAGTGGATTGTGTGTACATTTCCTTTGCAAAAATGAATCGTCATCTAAAATGTCATGGTGGTGGTGACAGGTCTATATCTGTGCTGCTGGGACACTTAACTAATGTTTGTACTACTCCTCCAGTTATGAAAGTTTGCTCAGGAGAGATGAAGTGACTCCACCTTCATTGTTTGCTCAGAGTGGCCTAAGCTAAGATGTAGTGTTTCCTCATGTAACTAATCCTGATGATGTTGCACATTTTGTCTGATGGAGGTTGGGACCAACAAGGGCATGATGACTCACAGCATGCAGGCTTTGCTATAGTAATGTCACACACAACTGAAGTGTCATCTCATCAAAATATGTATTTATGGGAACAAATGTTAATATGCAATACTCCTTGATAATGTCACTTCCTCTTGTCTACACGTCCATAGTGACATAGCCAGACAACTAGTCTGGAACTACACCTCCCGAAATCCGAGAGAGGAAGCTGGCACTTCCACTCACAAAAATATATTTTAAAATATCTTTACATTTTATGTTTTTAATTTCCATTTCTGCAAAGCAGCAAGCTATATATACTTAGATGATTTTTATTTATATTAGGATAAATTTGCGCGACTGTAAAGACGAAACGCAAGTGGGGAGAAGGCTTCACCTCCGCTTTATATTTTAATCATGATCAGAGCTTCTGAGTCCCAGACTGTATGACCGGAAACATTTGAAAATTGGGGGAGGCAACAGTTTGGCCACGCGAGACTAATAGTGACACAATTCAACAATACTAGAGCTCAATGTGTTTATTTACATGTGCAATACACACCAGAAAATTATGTCAACATTCTAAATATCATGCATCTCTGCTTTCACAATCACATACACTATGTAAACCAGTGATGTGACAAATAAAACTTATTCTGATTCTTTGCTGCAAATGACACACGTTAAAGACCTACAGAGGAGATGGTTTGTGAATCCTTTACACCAGTGGTTCTCCAAGTGGGTTCCAGGGACCCCTAGGGGTCCTTGAAGGGGTTCCAGGGGATGCCCAGCAAAATGTGTTAATGTAGCGTACATCACAAGTTTAACCACTTTAACCCTATTTTATACTTTGTATAATATTCAACAATAGCTGATCTTCAAGCTCAGCGACACGATGTGAGCTTTTAGATCTGTTATTTCGGAAAGCAAAATATTGAACGAAATATTTTAGAAATTGGAATAATTCCAATAATTTTCAACACAAAGGTTCTTGGTGTTCATGTCACAAAACTTTTCAGATGGGGGTCCGCAGCCAACTACATATACACTTGGGGGTCTTTGCCATGAAAACGTTTGAGAGCCACTGCTTTACAATGCTGAAAGACACAAATAAACTTCCAATGTCTCAGTACTGAATTTTCCATTTACTGTCCAGTCTTAAATAATGACAGTCTATGAATGTCGCTGGAAGTTGATTAGAACTGCTCTTTTGTTGCAAAGTCATAGAAGTCAGCTGTAATAATAATAGTAGTGAGCTGAGAGGGTGAGATGAGAGAGGAAGTGGACCCTCAGACCATCTCGCCTGACTCACACAAACTTCTGCCTTCTAGGCCAACAATAACAGGCTGTCTCAGAACTCCACAGTACTCTGATTACCAATAC
This sequence comes from Gymnoscopelus braueri, assembly GCF_963280865.1. Lineage (NCBI taxonomy): Eukaryota > Metazoa > Chordata > Actinopteri > Myctophiformes > Myctophidae > Gymnoscopelus > Gymnoscopelus braueri. The sequence continues at coordinate 8,821,339 of NC_137618.1, read as the reverse complement.
CACAATGCAATGTGGTACAGGTTTCCTACAATCAGAATCAAGTAAACGTAAGTACTCGGTAAAACCCCAGGAAGATTAACTGATGTTATGCATCATTTAATCGTGATCCTAATAAACGCAATAATATCAACTTGGGGGGTCCTCCACATTTGACACGTTTGAGAACCACTGCAATTTAACAAATTTAACATTTAACAAGCAGAAGGCAGGCAGACAGGCAGGGAGACACAGAGACAGATAGACAGGCAAGCAGGGGGACCATGGAGAGGAATGCAACGTAAAGAGAGGAGTGAAGAGTTCAAGTCACTACATGCAAGCAATGCAGAGCAAAGCCAGCTCAACACGCCTGCCAATATCTGCAAAGACAGGGCCATCTCTGTTTAGAGCAGCACACAAGGAATTCACTTAAAATTCATTATATCTTCTGGATAAAACTCAACAAATCAATAGCCTGCATCAATTTCACATGTCTTAGCGTTCTTCAAATGTACATTTATTTTGTAGTTTCTTCTATGGGTGCCACACTTAATCAAACTAGCCAAATAATCGATTAAGGATCAGTAGGGCTTAAGTGCTTAATCTATAATCAGACCAATCGATTTAGTCGATTACCTTCTTCAATTTGTTTACAAAAATGACAAAAAAAATCCCAAGAAAATACGCTTCTCGATTATACAATTAACTTAAAAAGCAATCAGTAGCATAAGTGCTCAAAAAGATCATGGTTATTTTGTCAAATAGACAGTGGTGGAAAGTTACGTAAGTAGGTACATGTACTCAAGTACCGTACGGCAAGTAAAATTTTGAGGTATTTTTACTTTACTGGAGTACTTCCACTTTTCAGTACTTTTACTTCAACTCCACTACATCAGAGAAAAATATTGTACTTTTACTCCACCATAATTATATGAAAACTTTAGTGACCACTAGTTACTTTGTAGATTTTGACTATTGTTACAAAACATACATTAACCACTTCAGCCCTATATATATATTTCGGCCATTTGAAAATAGCAGATCTACAAGCTCATAATTGAGCTTGTAGTTTGGAGATTTTCAAAAGATTTTCAAAATATTTTGAACTTGTGAAATGGGACATTCTGCAGTATATTTTGATGCCAATACTTTTGTACTTTTACTCAAGTACATTTTCAATACTAGACTTTTACTTGCAACTACATTGCACTATTGATTCTTTTACTTAAGTAAAACAAGTGAGTACTTCTTCCACCACTGTGTCAAATAGAGAAGTGATGGAACAGCCAGATCACTCCAGTCCATATATGGACTGAACTGCCTGAATGAGGAAGTGTGTACACACGTAGGAAGTGGCTCTGCGCATGCTCACAAAACACCGTGCAGAGAAAAAAAAAATATATTATATATTTATGAATTACAAATCAAAATCCTAATATCACTTTTAAAGACAAAATATGAGCTTCATAAAATGAAGTATTTCTGTCTAAATAAGACTCTTATTTAATGCCTGGGTTTACTTTGCACTGAGCTTTCGGTATGGCAAGAAAAGATGGAAGTCACAAATATAAATATGTTTTTTTTTCATTTAGGCTACGAGATTTAAGAGAAATACTAAAATGATCGAATCGACCCGTTGATCGTTTAATTGTCACATCAATTAAGATAAAAAACATTGTCCTTGTTGCCACAGAAAGCTTGTTGTGAGATCCAAAGCCTTTAGTGATGCTAAACGCTTCATTCATTTGGAGATTATTATTGTCACCATTAGCTTTGATAATAAACTACATTTTTTTGGACCCGTTATGGTTTCATATTACGACAATGAACGGGAGAAAAAATGACAAAAACTGTGACTCTTATGATAGCATGCTAGGTGGCTAAATGAACACACACACACACACACACACACACACACACACACAGTGACAGTCCTTCATAATAATGCTATAAATGTGGTATAAATATGGTTATTAATCATGTTCTGACCCGGTGCCGCAGTCCACCACGCACGCCGGTAGCCGTCCTGCCATGTCGGTGAGACTGTCCGTCCGTCTGCCTGTCGGTCTGGCTGGCCGGGGGTGCGAATCCGATTCCTTTATTCACAAATACTGAGACACTACTGTCTGTCTGTCGGCCTGTCTGAATGTCTGCTGAAGCGTCTACACCCCGTACAAACGCGCACGCGGAGACGCACGCACCCACACACACACAAACAGTTTCTACTTCCGCGTTTTTCACCTAGCTCCAATCGGAACCTCTGCCTCCGCTATGTAGCTCCGACTCCGAGATGAGGTTCCACGCAGCTCGGTGCCGTTTGAGCAGGACATTTTTGAATATTTTTACACTATGCATGATTATTACCCTTTTCAGCACATCGTGTCCAAAAAGCAAAGGGTTTCTGCACTGCTCTCAGATGTTTTAACGTTTAGCGGAAAAGAAAAGCTAACGGACGGATTGCAACAAGCGTTTAAATCGCTTTAAAATGTCAGCCTGTGGCCAGTCAACCCCCGTTCGCGTGCGCAGTACTGCTCCCATGAGATTGCTTTGGGAAAACAAGGCCACAGGCTGACATTTTAAGCGATTTAAACGCTTGTTTCAACCCGTCAGTTAAATTTTCTTTTCCGCTAGAAGTTAAAACATCTGAGAGCAGTGCGGAAAACCTTTACTTTTTGGATACGATGAGCGGAAAGGGGTAATAATCATGCATAGTGGAAAATATTCGAAACTGTCCTGCTCAAACGGGACCTCATCTCTGAGCGGTAGCGGAGGGAGAGGTTCCAAATGGGGCAAAAATATTTATTTGACTTATTTTCTATCAATTACATACACACCCCATGAACTGAAGCCTTGAATTCATGGAGATTTGTTTTTGTCGCATTCCTGAGCCAAGGTAAATTAAATAAATTAATAAATAAGCCATTAATAAATTGAAATAAATAAGTCATTGTGCTTTTATGAGCGATCCAGTTTAGAGGACCTATGATTGTGAATTGTACTTCCATGTCTTTCTAAATAAAGTGCTTCAATCAATCAATCAAGGCCTCATGGGGTGTGTAATTGATAGAAAATAAGTCATTTTTGGGGGTGAACTACTCCTTTCATGAGCTGAGAATGTCGCGTTTAACTGTCTTTCGGTCAGTGGACTTCACAATAATAAGACATGAACGCCATGGTTCATGACGCTCGTCACAAGCGTCGTACTTGTTTTTTGAAAATTTTACATTTACAACCAGTACATCTACAAAAAACGTTCAGATTTCAAATATAAAGTAATTCACGGCCATGGATGTAAAAAGTTAAAGCGCATGGGTCTAAGTACCCGTATCTTCCGTATTGTTCAATAAAAAGCTTTTTAATCCGATCGGCGGCCATTTTTTATTTATTTTTGTATTTCTTTATAATGTATCAGAGTGCAACACACCTCCCAACCGATAAGGGCGCGTAGTTGAAAGCATATGGAAAAAAAATCTAAGAAAATGGCCGGCGATCGGGTTAAAAAGCTTTTTATTGAACAATACGGAATATACGGGTATTTAGGTCTATGCGCTTTAACTTTTAACATCCATGGCCGGGGACGTTAGTACTCTATATTTGAAATGTTAAAGTTTATGTGATGTAATGAATGTAAATGTAGAATTTTCATTAAACAGGAACAAGTAGCGCCGTGACTGTCATGGTATGACAATCATGTTTCAGGGCTAGCATTTTATGACTGACTAAACTGTGTGGACTGAAATGTGACACAACAGTGCCCTCTGGTGGGGGTTGTGTTGCAGTTTGTAGATGTAGAAAATTACACATATTAAAGGGGTAGTTCACCCCCAAAATAACTTTTTTTCTATTGATTACTGACCATCTGGAGCCTTGAATTCATAGATATTTTTTTGTTTTTGTCACATTCCTAAGCCAATAATTTGATTATAATAAATGTGTCCCCATTGATTCCGGTAGGAGACACAAATGCATTTGTGTCTCCTACCGGAATCAATGGGGCTACATTTATTATAATCAAATAATAAAGGAAGGAATGCGACAAAAACAAAAAAATATCCATGAATTCAAGGCTCCATGGGGTGAGTAATCAATAGAAAAAAAGTTATTTGGGGGGTGAACTACCCCTTTAATAATATTCATAAAGTGCGCTCATAAAGGAATAGGAATTGTTTGAGAATTGTAAATAATTAAACAAAAATATGTAGCAACAAAACTTACAAACACCCCAGCACAAATGTTTACAAAACCAACTCAACATAATGGAGCACTGAATGAGCTTCCCCTGCTGTACCAAAACACTCATCAGTGATTTTCCTTTGTTAAAATAATTGTTAAATAGCTCTATATTCTGATAGTACTCATTGCTACAGAGTGTTACATTTGTTCAGTAAAAGTGTTAAATAGCTCTATATTCTGATAGTACTCATTACTATAGTATAGACTCTAGAGTGTTTGTTCAGCAACAGGAGTCTCTATGTCTCTCCAGCTCTTTTGTAAACAGAAAATGCATTCTCAGGTCAGGATACAGTACCAATGTTATCCAACCAGGAGAGAGAACTCACACAGGAGACAGGGTAAACAAGTGAAATTGGAAGTGACGACAAAGAAATGAGCAGACAAAATTGTAACTGGAAGGAACACTACCTGAACATTTATTTTCTGTTCATTAAAGAGCTGGAGAGACGGGAAGACCTCTGTTACTGAACAAACACTCTAGTCTGTAGGCCTATACAGCAATGATTTACTATCACAATATGCTTTAACATTTTAACAAAAAACGTTTTGTTTTAACCAAAATAATATCACTTACCCTACCTTTAACCTTTCCCCCAAACGTAGGCTATTCTCACATCGAATAACTTAATCAGTGGTGTAAAGTAACTAAGTACATTTACTCAAGTTTTGAGGTATTTTTACTTACTGGAGTATTTTTACTTCTTCTCCATTATAGCTCAGAGGCAAATATTATACTTTTCCTCCACTACAATTATTTGAAAACTTTAGTTACTAGTTACTTTGTAGATTTTGATTATTATTATTACAAAACATACATTAACCACTTCAACCCTACATTTCGGCCATTTGAAAATTAAGCTCACAATGCTTTGCTATGCGACACATTGTGAGCTTGTAGATCTGCTATTTTCAAAAGATTTTAATACATTTTATACATTTGAAAACTTGTCAAATAGGGCATTCTGCAAATTGAGTACTTTCTACTTTTTGTACTTTAAGAACATTTTTATACCAATACTTTTGTACTTTTACTCAAGTACATTTTGAATTCCGGACTTTTACTTGTAATTCTTGAATTTCTACATTGCGGTATTGATACTTTTACTTAAGCAAAAAAAAAAGAGTAATTTTTCCACCCCTGCTAACATTAGGTTAGTGCGAGGTGAGGGTTCAGGGTTTAGGGTTAGGGTTAGTTATAATGAGGACAGTCAGACAAAAGTCAGTGGTAGTGCATTAATTAGGTGATTTCAGAGAGTAAGATTCTGAAAAAAATGCATTGTGAAAACAAAAAGCCATGTTCTTTTGAATACTAAGTATTTTTTAAAGCAATAAGTAGGCTCCACTACTTTAACTGAAGTAAAGAATGTGACTGTGCAACTTTTGCTGTAATGGAGTCGTAATATTCGACCAGGATACTCCAGGGGCCTGTTGCACCACCTCCCACTAAGTTAAAACTTAGCCTAGTTATAGCTTAAACGGCTTTTAAAAATTTGAAATTTGAAAATGTGTGCAAATCTTTAAACATATACATATATTTTTAAATATATATATTCAAAGATTTGCACTCATTTTCACGATTTTTCCAAAAATAGCAGATCTACAAGCTCATAGCGCTGCACTCGGTGCCGCGCTATGAGCTTGTATATCTGCTATTTTTGAATAGCCAAAGAAATCTAAAATGACAGAGACACTTTCCCGGATTGAATGTGTTTAAGCTATAACTAGGCTAAGTTTGAACTTAGTGTGAGGTGGTGCAACTGGCCCCTAGGGCCTGGGGGTACATAACTCTGTACTTTGACTCAAGTAATAGGCCTGTGTCCACGGTTGAAACTAGTTACTACTAGTATGCATACTACTAGTATGTAATGTGAGGCACACACAGTCACAAAGTGTCAAACTCCACCCTTCTTCATAAAACCCTGAGCCTATAGTAAAGAGGGTTGGACAAAGCTGCACTGAAGGAGAGGAGAGCTATACGTTTCTAACAATTGAAAGAACTGGATCATTCACAACATATTCATTACATGGTGAGTACCTCTAAATTGTGATAAAATATGTGCAATATGTAAAATGAAGCCAAAACGTTTTTGGAAAGAAAACAAACTTTGTATTATGAGGAAGTGGGTCATGGGAAGTCTTGTCAGAAGCTTCATATAGCTTAAAGTATGTAACACTAACAGAATATATGGTGTGTGTGATCTTTATACAGTGTACACTCTTCATGATGACTTGTTAGGGTTGTGTCAATAATGCAACCCTGGCTGCCTTTTAATATGTTTAAAACTCCTGTTTCAGTCCAATGCTGATTAAAGTGAAAGCGAAAGTGTCAGAAGTCAGGACTTGCATATGTGGCTGAAAAACAAACCAAAAAGTGTGGCCTGTAACTCTATGACCACCATAGTGAATAAAAGTATCAATTTACATAACAAACATTGAAAACATTCATGGATTTCTGATTCCAAACATTTACATTATAGTCTACTGTCTGTCTGTCTGTCTGTCTGTCTGTCTGTCTGTCTGACAGACAGACAGACAGACAGACAGACAGACAGACAGACAGACAGACAGACAGACAGACACAGACAGACAGACAGACAAGACGTTTGATACATGCATTTCCTTTTGGGTAAAGTAGAATGTCTGATGTTTATGTTTGATAATATCACAATTTAATTACAAATCTATGTTAACCACATGAATCCTGGCATCCCTATTTTGGGCACGTTTTCAAAAACATTCAGACGTTTTCTTTTTTATATTCCAAAAATAGCAACAACAACAAAAAAAGCCGATCTACAGGCTCACAAGTGTTACAAGCTCGTAGACTGGCTATTGTTGCTTAGTTGTCATTCAAAGTAGTATATTGTCTCTGTCAGGTGGAAACCTCATATTTCTTTTCAGGATTAAAATTCAAAAGTAGCAAAAGTAGCAGATCTACAAGCTCAAAACGCGCTTTGAGCTTGTTGATCTGCTACTTTTGATGCTTATGTGTGACGTTCTAGTACAGGGGTTTTCAACTGATTTTGACCCAGGGACCACCATCCTGACTAAAAGCAACCTGGGGACCACCACTATTGTGCATGGTGGGTCCATCATAGACCCACCCCACACAATAGTGGTGGGGGGTTCATGTACCGCAGGGAGCTGGAGAAAATAGCTATAATATCAATGTAATAGCCTATCTAATAAAATACAGTGATTTTGTTTGAATATGATTACTGTGATTATGGTAAGCTCATATTTCATATCACACACACCATACAGTAAGAACTCCTGTAAGTTATTAAAAGTAAAAAAAGTTTTTTTTTAATGCATGGCCAGGGACCACCTGCAATACCCCCGCGGACCACCAGTGGTCTGCGGACCACCGGTTGAAAACCCCTGCTCTAGTATAATCAAGTAGGGCGTTAATTTACGAAAACAAAAGTTATAATATGGAGATAGGAGGTTTCTGCCCGACAGGTTCCTACCTGACAGGTTTCTGCCCCCCCCTGCATCTATGCTGGATATAATTGAAATAACGTGACTGTGTCCCACCAGGTTGCTGTTGACCGCTTGATGCAATGGACGCAGAAAAAGGTGAGCATTTTCCATCCTTGGTACAGTTCAATGCTTGAGGTAATAGACAGTAGGTTAGTTGGCTGGGGCTACCTTCTGTATGCCAGCAGGGTGTAGGCCTACATCCTTTTCCAAAACTATGAATGTACCAGTTGTTGTTGCACTATACTATTTATGAGGCGGATGTAGAAATGAGAGCTTTATTTTCTATTGCTATGACAACAACATTCTGTGATGCATTTATCTCTACCACTCTCTTTTTCTCCTGCAAACAGCTCGTTATGTGATCCAGCACAGGGCAGATTTGACCCAAAATGTGTCTGCGGTCATGCCTATAATAGACAGTCTAGGTTCCAGGGTCCATCCTGAAATCTACGCTGAGATTCAAGGTGAGAAGACAAGACAGAATCAAATGAGGATTCTGTACACCAAGCTGCTGCAACCAGGCGGTCCAGCCATCTGTGCAGCATTTTACGATGCCCTAAAAGAACACCAATCCTTTCTGCTGGAGAAACATGGTAAGATAAACGTCTAATTGACTTTTAATTTTTTTTTTTTTTTTAAGAATAGGTGTATCTTTAATAAATACACATTTTAAAAAGCCAGCACACACAACAACCTTAAAATAATTTATGTGTGTTTAACAAACTGTGTTTTGCCCAAGACGCCGATTGGGCTATTTCTAAATGGCTATTTAATTTGGCCATTTTGGTCAAACAAAACAAAAAAGTGTGTGTGATCTCACACTGAATCTGCATCATATTATTTGCTTGAGGATTTCTGAGAACTTGTTAAAGCCAGTAAAATCCTGAGTCAAAATTAACACTGAAGAAACTTTTGTTTCATTAGGACGATATCATCAGCACAATAAAGTTATGGCTGCTGAAAATCGGGCTGTGCAGTTTCATGTGAATATTTCATTAAGTCTCTCTAAGACTCTAAGATGGTGTACAGGTACTTTACCCCCTGAGCCACCCAAGAGTACTTGATACAGAAATCTTGTATACATGGTCCCCATCTCGAAATGTTGATATATATGTATGCAACGTATTTGAGGTTCAGAAATGTCAACATTCAATATATCATGTGTGGTTTGCAGAAACACACAATGGCAACATTTTATGCCATGGCTTTGTAGGCGGTCATGGCATAAAAGACTGTCTGTTTGTCTGCCTGTCTATGTACAGTATGTATATAAGAAATGTGTGTCCACCTCTTTCAACAGCAGTGTCAAGAGATGTCAATATCATGGATCGTGTTTCCTCGGAGCAGGTAAATGGCTTCAACCTTCTTTTTTTTCCTGTTTGTTTGTGTTTTTTTCACATTGACTCTTAGATATTTTTGCTTTAAACTATTTGATATAAAAAGAAAAAAAAACAGTTTTTTTTTTTTTTTAAATAAATCCAAATACATTTTAGCACCATGTAATTTAGAATTGCTCATTAATGTGTATTTCCTGATGTACATATGAATACAACTAAATCCTCTACATCTATTTGTACCAGGACTCAAACCTGGATCCTCTGGAGGAGCGTATCTTTGATGCTCTGAGGGAGCTGACAGAGGAGGAGTTTGAGGACTTCCGCTGGTATCTGCGAAAGCCACAAAATCTGGAAGGCCTGCAGCCGATTCCGAGGGACAGCCTGGAGAAATCTAACAAGACAAAGACTGTCGATCTGATCGTGCAGACTTACACCGACAAAGCAGAGAAAATAATGGCGAATGTTCTGACGAAGATTAAGCGGAATGATCTACTGCCGAAGTTCAGAAGCATACCATAAGGTAGCTGAAGAGATGGTAGATACTATGATGTCTGTCTGTTCTGTTAGTCTGTCTGTCTGTCTGTCTGTCTGTCTGTCTGTCTGTCTGTCTGTCTGTCTGTCTGTCTGTCTGTCTCTCCGGCTCTTTAGTAAACATGCTCTAAAAGATCTCATACAGGATACAGGGTAAACAAGTGAAATTTGAAGTGAATTAGCAGACAAAATTGAAACTGGAACACTTTAAAATTGAAGCTGATAAATGGGTACTTAGTTCAGATTGGATGAAATTGGCAACCCACCTGTATTTTCTGTTTATTAAAGAGCTGGAGAGACGGGGTGATCCCTGTTACTGCACAAAGACTCTATAGCAATAATTACTATCACAATATGAAGCTTTAACTCTGTCACAAAAAAAAACAAACAGCTACACCACCTTTAATTGTAAATTAAAACAATGCATTGTTTTTCCTCCAGGTCGTCCCATGGGCACCGGCCCGAATCAGACGTGAGAAGAAGCAGAGACGTTGTGGTCCATGTTTGTTAAACTCCCAGTCAGTCAGTCAGACTGTCTGTCTGTCTGTCTGTCTGTCTGTCTGTCTGTCTGTCTGTCTGTCTGTCTGTCTGTCTGTCTGTCTGTCTGTCTGTCTGTCCCATACAGCATACATTAAAACTACTCACCACCTACAAGTTTCAACACCACTATGTCACAAGTATGTCACAAGTATGTCCCAACATGTCCCATGGCGACACGTTGTGAGCTTGTAGATCAGCTATTTTGATGACAATACTTTGTACTTTTACTCAAGTAAAAATTTAATACAGGACTTTTACTACTACAGAGTATTTTCATATTGTGGTATTGCTAATTTTACTTATGTACGAGGCTTTATATTTTGTCTCCCCGTCTCAGTGGAACTCATTTCCAACCCACATCAAAGCAGCCCCCACTTCTTCTTTTAAAACCACCCTCAAAAACTTGTCTTCCCCACCCAACCCCCTTTCCTCTTTCTACTATTTTTACCATTCCATTTTTTAAAGGAGCACTTCACACATTTTCAACCTTATCTTCATATAATTGGTCCTCACTAATGCTCCGATATTAAGATGGTTCCATTTCTGTCTACTCAACTCTGCGTCTCATTGGTGGGCTATGGACAGTTCATCATCAAGCTAATAGAAACTACAGACTTTGGAAGTTAGCATGCTGAAACAGAAGCCATTGTTCTTGCATTAATAATAAAAAAAAAGGAATGACCAAACCTGACTACCAATTGTGTCACTGGTAGGCAGGTTTCTGCTGTCCACAGCCCTCATCTGACACACAGAGTATAGACAGAGATTGTGTCTTATAATGAGTATTAGTGTATAAGGTTGAAAATGGGTAAAGTGCTCCTGTTTTGATCATATTTTGTAGCTCATATTTTATTTTATTTTTTGATAGATCGGTTGACAAAATGCATATTTGTACATATCTGTCAAAAGAATAAAAGACAATAAACCTTGCAAGCTTATTTCCATTGTGGTCCTTTGACTGTACGGTGAGTGTGTCTAATCAAATGAATATCTAAATATTTATCAAGCAACTTAAAACTGTCTGGGGTGCACACATAAGCCAGAGTAGACATTAAAATGACCAAAGAAGTGTAAGGGGTAAAGTTGTTTAACAGGTTAAAGCTTTATTTTCCAATAGTAATCATTGCAGAGTGTTTGTTCAGTAACATGGGTCTCCCCATCTCTCCAGCAAATACATTTTTTATTTTGGAAGAGCAATTGTATCCATTCAGGAAAGAGCACTCCACATTTTTCAGCTTAAAATGTACAGTGTTCCACTTCCAATTTCACTATTTGAGTTGTCTCTCCTGATTGGATCAAATTGGTACCTGACAATGTATTTTCTGTTTACTAAAGAGCTGGAGAGACAGGGAGACTGCTTTTACTAAACAACTCTATAGCAATGATTACTATCTGAATAATATATTTAACATTTATTTTTACCAAATGAATATAATTTGTAGTATAAATTTACAAATTAATACTACACCACACAACACATTATATAACCTTTCTAATATAATAGTAATATAATAGAAAAGATCAGAAAAACTGTGGTATCAGAATGTTAAGTTCAAGTTTGAAAAGTTGTGTGACGATTATGTAGAACTCAAACCTCTTCTTCTACTACTACTACTACTACTACTACTATTGTTATTGTTGTTGTTGTTGTTGTTGGTGGTGTTGGTGTTGGTGTTGTAGTTATTATTATTATTATGGGCACGGCTGGTGACGTCACGGCACGTCATGAAAGATCTGTATATAGCAGCCGCCGACCTCACAGCATGACATACCAAAGAAGAGGAAATAATTGAAAAAAGGAAGTGGGAATATACGGGGATTACATGATGATTACTGAGAACACCACGGTCCACGAGGTACGGGAGTTGGAGAACAAGGTGGATGAAGAGGAGAACCTGCTGGAAGGGGACGACAGACTGAACGCTTGGGGAAACAATCTGGTAGACGAGAGGGAGATGGCACTGAGGGAGATGGAGATGAAGTTTGCTGCTGAGAGGGAGATGAAGTTTGCTGCTGAGAGGGAGGAGAAAGGTAAGATGATGATGATAATGGAGTTGGAGAAGTTGAAGGTGGAGGAGAGAGAGAACACGGTCTGGGAGAAAGACACCCTGGACACCCCTGTACCCGAAATGCAAAGAGATCAGACAGACCATCCTGGAGACCATGCGACTGTGCATAGGGGACCCAGGCCGGTGGGGGAAGAGAAGCAGGTGGAGGCACAGGTCAGCAAACCCACCACCCACCAACTGTTTGTGGGAAACATCCCTCACGACGTGGACAAGGCCCAGCTCACGGAATTCTTGGAGCAGTTTGGCACAGTCGTGGAGCTCACTATCAAGAAGTGTGGGAAGCTCCCTAACTATGGCTTTGTGGTGTTCGACAACCCGGAAACTGTGCAGCACATCCTCAGTAAGAAGCCCATCAAGTTCCGCGATAACTGCCATCTCAACGTGGTGGAGAGAGAGACCAAAGCGAAGGAGAAGGACACCCTGGACACCCCTGTACCCGACAGAGATCAGAGACCCGGAGGCCGTCTACCTGTGCACAGGGGACCCAGGCCGGTCTGGGAAGGGAAGCCGGGGGAGTCACAGGTCAGGAAACCCACCACCCACCAACTGTTTGTGGGAAACATCCATCACGACGTGGACAAGGCTGAGCTCACTGAGTTTTTTGAGCAGTACGGTAAAGTCCTGGAGCTCACTATCAAGAAAGGTGGGAAGAGCCCCAATTATGGCTTTGTGGTGTTTGACGACTCGGAAACTGTGCAGCAGATTCTCAGTAAGAGGCCTATAAAGTTCCGTGGTAACAGGCCTCTCAACGTGGAGGAGATGAAAACTAAGTCACCAAGGAAGGGGGTTCCACGGGGCCTACTGACCCATCCACAGAAACAGATCTTTGACACTAGACAGGGTGCGCGCCAGGAGGACGAGAAGTCTGTGGCACCTGCCAGCCCTGGGCCCTCGGTGGAAGGTCCAGGCCTCCACACAGTTGTGGAGCCCACAGAGAAGAGCCCAAACCATGTCCCCACCGCTGCTGCCTTCTACGAACAGAGACCCTGTTCAGAGCCAGGGGTCCCTGCTGAGGAGGATGAATCTGCAGCGCATACCAGCTCTGAACCCTCTGCGAAGGCCAAGGAAGAGGCTGTCGTGAAGCTCAAATGTTCGTCAGTCCCCAAGCTGAAAACCTTTGAGCAGTTTTGCAAGGAGCGACCCAGAGAGAATTCGGCATCGGCACGGATAACATATGACCGCAGTACACTTATAGATATCGAATTACGCCAAACTCACCGCTTTTCTGACTTGTTATCCACTGCTTCTTCATGGCCGGCAGAGATTCTGCGAGATGAGTACAAACCACAGCATTGCCCCTCGAGGGAGGTGAAGACAGTGACAGGGGAAAACGTGCCGGAGCATGAACTAGGCTGATATTCCAGGTTCATCCACCTCCTTTACCCGAATACCCGGTATCCTGCTTACAAACAGATGGATGTTCGCAAGCAGGATACCATAGGAGCCAGGATTAAATACCTTCATCCTTTTTCTGTCAGAAACATGGCTGACACCACCTGGTATCGGACCGAGCGACAATCACGGATTGGCCATCGGGAGTACCGGGAGAATTGCCGGTGGGGGCCGGTCTATCTGTGGGCTAGTAGAAGGCTGTGTTGTTTTTTACACCATGGCTCCTAGCAGACGGTGAACCGTCTAGAAGAGGGGTCTGTCTGTGGGTCGGCGGCTAATCTCGCAAACCACTGGACCGATCAGTGCTATCTCGTGCACAATGCCAGTAGGCATAAGTATATCCCCGAATATTTTTCACAATGGAAATATTTTTTTCATTTTTTTATGCAATGTCACAATGTCAACGTCACTACACCACAAGATGCCAGTGAGGGACATCATTTGACACGTCACCAAATATTGTGTAATATTGCACTGGTGGCTGTGACATTTACTGATCTAAAGTACTATTGTTGGAGTGAATTTCCTTGCAATGCCAGGACTAGTATATAGATCAGAATGCCAGAAAAGAAAGAGGAAATAGAGAGAGCTAATATTAGCAAAGAGCTGGCTACAGCCTAACTAACCTTTGACATTTGCATTGCACTGAGGATATTTTGCACTTCAGCAGCGGCTGAGTAAAATGAAAATAATAAAGAACTACTTTCTCTCCATGGACCAGGATAGGCTGTCAATAAACTGCCAATACTTAATACTTGCCATGAAGTGTGAACTGTCTAAACAGATGAACTTTAAAGACATAAGGACTTTACATCCAGAAAGATAAGGAAGACGGTTGTACAAGAAGCAAAGATGAAACCGTTTGGTAAAATATAAATATCTCCTTTAATCTGTGCAGTAAGGTGGTCTCCCTGATACGTTCTAGGCCTGTCACACCTACTGGACCAAGCGACATCGACGGATTGGCCATCTGGAAGAATTCCCGGTGGTGGCCAGTGTATCTGTGGGCCGGTATAAGGCTGTTTTTTTATGGAGGAGGCGAGCCATCCAGAAGAGGATCTGTCCGTGCCAGTAGTAGCAATTCTTTGCAAATATTGTTTGTATTTTTTTTACACAATGTCAAAATGTCTAAAGTGCACTGCAAAATACCAGTGAGTGCAAGCTACAGAATTTGATGAGTTACCAAATATGGTGTAACACTGCATCTAAACTGCTAATGTTGGAGTGCATTTCCTTGCAATGCCAGGACCTGTAGGAATGCCAGAAAAGAAAGAAGAAAGATAGGGAGTTGGCAAAGGCCAAAATAAAAATTACCACCGCTCTTAGATTTCCCCCCCTGATCCCAGAACATCTGGTGGTGGGGCAGTGAACAGGGACATCTCCCTGACATCCCTGTGGCTATCACTTCTTCACGATTTTCTCACTCCCCAAGCCTTTCATTTGACTCTTCGGTCCGCACTGAAGAGACACTTGTTCACTCAGGCTTTTGGCAAACAGTTTGTTTATTTTTGTTAATGTAAAGCGTCCTTGGGGTTTTGAAAGGCACTATATAGATTCAAGTTATTATTATTATTATTATTATTATTATTATTATTATTATTATTATTAAGCCTTCTCCCGTCTTCTCAGCCAGAGCCAAACGTTTGCCTTCTCTTCCTCTCCTGATACTTGGTAGTCTTGATCCAATTCTTTTTTCAAGGCATTCAATGCCAGGGCCAAAACATTTTCTGTCTAGCCCTGCCAAGTAATAATTCCAGCAATTCTCTGTTAATGGATGGACAGAAGAAAAGAAGTTTGGAAAAACCAGGGATGGATCTTATTTTATGGACTTCGGTTCACATTTGAACACCATAGTCTCCCACCAAACTGGCTATTTGTTTACTAGTAATTTTAAATGGAAGTCAATGCTGTTTGGATCAGGCTGAAGCCTTGCCCAAATATGGATTCTCCTATTAGACCCTGTCTTGTTTATTTTTTTAAGTGAGTGAGTGTTACCTTTATTCCAACCATATGTGTATATCTATGTCTATCTATACAATATATCTATCGATATCTAAATCTCAGTTATAGCTTGGCTTTACCACAAGGTGCCAGCATTTTCCCCAGAACTAAGATGACAGAGATTGCTATCAAACACTTTTTGATTGTTTTTGGCCTGCCACTAGCCCCCCGCTTAAAGTTAAAGTGGTTAAGTCAGTGGGTCTTTTATACGCTTTTCATTGGTTAACCGATGAAAAGTATTAACAATTGGATCCCTAGAACCCAGGTTCTTTTTTTCTTCCATTTGCAGCCGACAGTGACGATATCCTGTATACCCATCATCATATATACAGATTCAGCAGAGCGGAACAGTGTGAGGGTACATTTCCATTCAACATTCAGACATGGACTTGTATGAGCAGTGAATGTTGGCACGGCAGACCATACTACAGGTAATGTCCAACAATATGTAATATGTAAGTAGGTGATACAAATAAAGGCACTACTGCTAGTAATAAGTAATACATTATCTATTGATTTTAAAATTATTTTAATAGTTTATAAAGCTCTAAATGGTCTGGCACCTTCCTACCTCTCTGACTGCCTAGAGAGATATGTTCCAAACCGGGCCCTCAGGTCTTCAAGTGCTGACCTGCTCGAGGTGCCTACAATGACATATAAAAAATACGGTGAAGCAGCATTCTGCTTTTACGGACCGACAGTGTGGAATAAACTCCCATTACACCTAAGACAGGCAGCCTCTGTCGATAGTTTTAAAGCACAGCTCAAGACCTATTTCTTCACTCTTGCTTTTAGCTGATTCTTTGGTTGATTTTTAATTCCTCACTGTATTGCCTATTTTAATGTTGTTTTATGCTTTTGCTTTTATTTTATTTTATTTTATTTTATTTTTGTTTGCTTTATTGTTAAATTGGTTCTAACTGTAATTGTATTCTTGCTCTGTAAAGCACTTTGAGCTGCATTTCATGTCATGAAAGGTGCTATACAAATAAAGTTTATTATTATTATTATTATTATTATTATTATATAATAACATTGACATTGTGTGAGTGTGTGTGAGTTTCTCTGTCTTTTAATCACACCCCCAGGCCAGATTGGGCTGAAATGAGGAAGGTCATGGCCAGCTTTTTGAAATGCTTTATATTTTAAAGGAGCGCTTTACCCATTTACAACCTTATCTTCGTATAATTAGTCCTCACTAATGCTCATTATAAGATTGCACCGTTTCTGTCTACTCACTCTGTGTCTCATTGGTGGGCTGTGCCCAGTTCAGAAACCTACCAGTGACATCATGAATAGAAACTACAGCCTTTCTCTCCCTGGAAAGTTAGCATAATGAAATAGAAGACATCTTGTTTGTAATGACCAAACCTGCCTATCGATGATTTATTTTGTTTTCAATTTCAATTTAGTTTAATCAGTAGGGTTTGCTAGTGCAGTTTTTATTTTTTGAAAAGGCTTAGTTTTAGTTTTGTTTATTAGTTTTAGTATTAGGGTCCTTCCTTACACATCAGGAGTGTTTATTTGTGATTAATTTGCATTAATTTGAACAGCTGTTTATTTCATCAGTATATCCACACAGAACGCAAATATTACATACATTTTCACAAACTAGGTACATTTTTTGCCGTGGATAAAATAATCCAACTGTATGAATGAGGCATCACCAGTTTGATATGGAATATATGCAAATGCATTTTTGTAGTGTAGTTTATTTGTCACTCCTGATGTGCAAGGACCTTAAGTTTTACTTTTTTATTGTACTATGGATTAGTCAGGGGTGAAAATCAACAAGCAAAAATAGCAAAAATACTTATTTTTTTTCGCAAGCTCAGCTCAAAATATTGGAATTTAAGCTCTCATATCCACCCAAAAATACTAGGCTTAAATATTTACAAAGGCTAAAACTATTGGCCATTTTCTCTATGATTTTATTTAATTTTAGTTCATTTGGTAAGCAAGCACACAATATAGTTTCAGTTATCTTTTTTTGTATTTCAGTTAAAGCACCACTATGTAACTTTTGTTTTATGAATAAAATATAATGTTGTCCCATCTGTATGGTAGTAGACTATGTTAATACAATATGACTTGTATTTTGTCTCCCTGCTCTTCTATTGAGACATTTAGGTCGTGTCAAAGGTCATGTCTCACCTAGACACAGGATCTGACACAAATGTTGACCTAATGGTCAAGATTCAATGCAATCGGGCAGGCTCTATTAGCTCAATAGTAAAAAATATCTAAATAAAGTCAGGACTTGCACAGGAAACCTGGTTCAATCTGGGGTAGAACAGGAAGGTTACATTAAACTTTTTTTTTTTTATTCCAGTGTTCGTTCCTTAGTCTGTACAGGGTACAGCAGAGGCCCAATCCTACGAGGCCCTGGTGTGGTTGAGAGTGTCCTCAGCTGCACTGATGTCGAGTCCAGGGACCACCAAGGGTCCAAATGGACTGCACTCTGAAAGTGTACATTAAGTACTCAGAGTTACATAAACAGTGAGGATTTTACAGTGTAGATTGGGGGTCTCAGAGGTAAGAAATTGTATCGAATGGGGGTCTGTGGCCTTATGTATATCAAACTGGGGGTCCTTTAAATAAAAAATAAAAAAAGAGAATCACTGCTGTGTCCAGCACCATCATCAAGTCTGCCAACAACACAGCAAGGCTCTTATAGTTTAGAATTTTTATTTTGTTTTTTCTTTATGTTTTCAATTTCAGTTTAGTTTTAATTAGTTTATAACCTGGATTGTAACATAGTTTATTTTTTATTTCTGTTACTAAAATATTTAATTTTTTTTGCTTTAGTTTTAGTTAACTATATATTTCTGTGACACAGGGGTGATTACCACAGTACCGGTACAATGGGGTTGAGCTCATAATCACAATTAATTTTTTATTTCTGCCTGGTAGGACGGGCGAAGGCTGGAGATTATGTCTTTGCCCTTGTCTGTGTGTCTGTTTTGTCTGTCCGTCTGTAAACAGCTTGTACAGTACATATAGTGTCCTTGTTGATGACATGTATTATAGTGTTTATAATTTTTTGTTGATGAATCGACACATAGGACCACAATGGAAACAAGTCCCCAGGACTTTTTTTGTGTCATCCTTTTAGCCTTAATTCTCCGACTGTACCATGTGCATCTAATGCTAAAGGACCACTTCATGTTCAACCTATTGCTCATTATAAGATGGCAGATCTTATTTCAAACGTTTTTTATTTGTTATTTATTGCAACAACAATGGCCAGGCCATTGTTTCTATTAGCTTGGAATAACAGTCAATGATGTCACTGGTAGGCAGGCAGCTGAACTGTCCACAGCCCAATAATGAGTAGACAGAAATGGTGCTATCTCATAATGAGCAAACAGCATAGTGAGGACCAATTATATGAAGATAAGCTTGACAATGGGTGAAGCGCTCAAGTATGTCCTCATTATGACACAAATATGCTCTAAAAGTGAGAAAAACATATTTTTGTTTTATTAGGTCTTTTTAAGCAAAGAATTTTTCCTCTGGAGTTTTAATGCTTCAAGTGTCCTGGGAACGAGTACAATGAAAATGACTAAGAGAAGCACATTTGAAAATAAAGTGCTTTTGCTAAATGGAACATTCAAAGGTGATTGAAATGCTTCAATTGTTTCATTTAATCCAGAAATGTATATTTAAGTTGTGATCTATCATCCTGGATACGACTCTCCACCGGCAGCCACCAAGCACATGCTCATTTCAGCAAAATGGACAGCTGAAATGACCTGGTAGAGGGGATGCTACTGTCCCAGGCATGCATTTCATTATTGGGGAAGTTGCTCTACCTACTGGTGGTGATTACCCTACCTAGAGTAGGCTACATACAGGCTTCTAAGCTGTCTTGGTGGACGACACATTGGGTGGTAAGCACGTTGTAACCTGATTCTGGGGGCAAGCTCACAACGCGTTGCACATGATGTGTTGTGAGCTTGTAGATCGGCCACTTTCCAACGGAATGTTTTACATTTCATTTTGTTCATGATCTCAGATCCTCCATCCTCCTGCCAAAGATCTCTAAATTTGGGCAGTGACATCAATATGAGCTCATCAATATGAGGTCAGAGAATGACAGCCTTAATAGACCAAATGTTGTTAAGACTAGAAAAGGAACATTGTCTACTCTGACAGTGTACAATGTACATTCAGTTAAATCATAAAGCACTGAGGATTTTACAGTGTAGTGTAGATTGGGGACCTGGAGATTTGTTTTTTGGGGCCTAATGCCTAACAAACTGGCGATCCTTGTACTTAAAAGGTTTATAATCACTGGACTAGACAACCTTACTAGTCAGGGTGAAGAAAGGTCACACTTACTCCCCCAACTAAGGGTGTTTGGGGTCCCCACATTCCCATTTAATGTTCAGTTCTTTTTTTCACAGATAAATCTGATTTTAGATCAGTGCTGAATCTCAATCCATCTACTGTACATGTGACTGGCACATGTTATAGATGCATGTGTGTTGTCTTGTCTGCAACCATATATCCATCAACCACTTCAACCTGGTGTCCCTATTTTATTATGCGATTATTTTCTTTTTAATGTTTTTCTTAAATAACAAGAATAGCAGATCTACAAGCTCATAACATTGTAGATCTGCTCTTTTCGCTATTTTTTAAAATAGGTTGAAGTGGTCACCTTTTTTTCCACCTGAAATGACGGCTCTCCTTCTCCTCCCTAGCAGCCGAAGGTGTCCTGCGAGGCGTAGACCATGTAGAGGAATCCGTCCTGGTCTTTGCCCTCCTCGTAGATCTCTGAGATGGACGAGGACATGGACACCATGGTGTGCTGGTTGACCAGCAGGAAGAAGGCCTGCCTGGGCTGCAGCTGGAGACGCTGCCTGATGATGTGGACCAGTTGGCTCATGCTGATGTGGTCGGGTACCAGGAACTTGATCTTGTCCAGAACAGGCAGCCTCTTCTCTCCCTTGTATCTCTCAATGATCACAGGGATCTTGTTGGGATGCTGCTCGCTGATCTGCTGGACTTCTTTGCATCGTTGAGCAAATGTCTTCCTTTGTTTGAAAGGTCTATCAGAAGGCATCCCTGTTTGTTGGTAATAGAATGAAATTATTTAGCTTATTAATGATATATGAGCCAGATAAGGCAGAGTTGAGCAACTGAAAATAGTGCTTTAGTGTCACAGGTAGAAAGCTTTAAATAGGCAGTGAGCCAATGAAATCACTTTGACATCACTGTTGCCCTTTGTTGATATCTGTTGCTTTGGAGACCAAACTGTCACTAGATGGATACATGTTATCATTGCACACCCTGAAGATCTATCTTTTTTTAAAGCTATTTCAGAGAAAGGCAGACCTTCCACTAGTTCATTGATGGCACAGATGGTATGTTACTGAGATGGTATCTCAAAGGTTTTATGGCGGGATCGAACTGAAACCTTGACCAAATATGGAGACGACTGGCATAATAGTCTTGATGTCAGAGTAGGGTTGAAACTTGAAACCATCGGTTATTTTCTTAGTGATTATTGTACTATGTTTTTCCGGTTAACTCATTCACTTGATTTAGAATCAAAAAGCACAATTAACTAGAAAATGTGCTCCTCAGAGCACAAGTCTCCGCCAGCAGACCCGTGCTATTTTAATAGCACGGGTCGTCTTGGTAGAACGGGTCGTCTTGGTAGAATGTGCGTGGTTTTTGGTGTTCTGCAGGGGCGACTGAATATGTAGTGTCTGCATCTAAAGAATGTTCTTCTTGAAGCAATGTGTCATATGGGAGTCGTCGTAATTGACTGGTTTGTTCAAATGCTTGTCTGTCTTCTTCAGTTTCAGCAGTTGATTGGTGTGTTTGATCTATGTCAGTTTTCTCTAGTGCTACATAGGGTGCGTTCGGAAATACAGCACTGAGCGCACTGGCCAATACAAACTAATAGGCGAGTGCGCTCCGGTGTGCAATATCCGAACGCACCCGTAATGTATTTGATCAAGGTGGCCAATTGTTACAGTATTAAGACTTCGGCCTTGAAGACTGATTGATCCTGTCTTACCTCACTTCAAAAGGGCCTTTTGAAGTGACACAGCTATTTATAGGATTTTATTGCGTCATGCGTCCCTCTAGCCAATCAAAGGCATTGGTGTCAACATATTGACACGTGTCACGTGGAGCTTGACCAATGTTAGCTTGGCTAGGGGCCATGCTAACACACGGCGGGACGAAGCGAAAACATACTCTCCACCTCCGGCGGAGACAATAAATGTTTTAATATATATCAACGAATCAATTAAGCACTATTTTATCATCTCACAGCGGTGTCGTGCAGATATAATGAAAATAGCCTATCGACAAACTGTGCTTGAAGATGGGCTTTTCACCATTCTAATTGTTTGAAACTTTATCTATAAAGAAAAAACACTTATTTAAAAAAAACTGGACAAAAAAATTAAACTAAAATTTAAAACAATAAGTAAAAACTAAATTAAAAAAAATTAAAATGTGAAACAACCTATCACCTTGTGACCAACCAGAGAAATGACACCTTGGGTGAGAATATGTTTTTTTTTTAATGTTCTAAACTTCATGACATCCCAACAGGTTCCCTTTAGAATCTAAAGTGAACATGAGAGGATGTCATACAGTATTAAATTATTCTCAAACTGAAACATAACCACACACACGCAACTTGTGTGCCTGCCTCAACTTCTGTTTGTAATTTGATCAAATCTTATTTGTTGCTGGTGTAGGCCTACTGCAATGGTCCCCTCATAAGGGAAATGCAGATGAAATGTAGATATTACAAATCGACTTTTTTTTTAAAGTCAGTCACCTTTAATAACGTACAATCACTGGAAACTCCATTGTACAGTGCGACTCATTTATCTCTTTAAATGTACCATAATGTCCCAAAATAATCTCACTCTCTCTAGGGATGGGTATCATTAGGATTTCTGCTTTTGCTCATCTATTCCGGTTCTTATCGATCCCATTTCCGTTTCATAATGGTAAAAATAAAGGTCAAAGTTTTAGATAAAAATGTGTCCACTTTTAAACATTAACTGAAGAACATTGTATTTACTATTACAAACTGTGTACATTAGTATAAAGTATTATATGCATTATTTATAGGAACAATACTGGTATTGGGTACCCAGCAATTTGGTTTAGATTGGAACCTCCTTTTGATACCCAACCCCCACTTACTCACTCACACAAAGTTCCAAGTAAATATATTTAATAAAGGCCGGTACAGTGAAGAATATGACTGCTGATTAAAGAGCCCATGTTAGCATACATGAGAGGAATGCAGGGCCTGTCTTTACAACAAGTATCAACATTTACAAAATGCCTGGAACAAAATTAGCAAGGGAAGGTCTGAAGAAACACCATACCCTATAAACAAGAATACACTATATACAGTACATGTAGAAATGTACGCAGGGCAAGGAAATCTTTTTTTGTGTTACAGTAGGCCAAGTCCAATGTGAAAGGAGTACTTCACATTAATAATATTGACCTACTTGCTCCTGCGAGGGAAATTGGTTTCAGCTCAACCCAGCTGAAATTAGAAACATCAGAAAAGTGTTTCCTAAACAATTAGCACACTATGTAGAATCATGATCTTTGGGTATCATTCTAAACCTATGCTCCTGCTGTTCTACAGCCAACCAGTAACAGCAATTACATAGTTTATCCTTTTATGAAATATTCAAGCCAATTAGGGGTTTATGGAAGATGCTTCTGAACATCAATTTACAATTTAAGTGATAGAACATGTATTCTACAGATAGTTTGACCCATTCTAATGCGCTTTAATATTACAAAAATGACTGAAATCCGACAGCTTTTTAATCCGCGCAGCTTTAGCGAGAGAACTGCCTGCCATCTCGTTTGCCCTTGTTGACGTGCTTGAAGATCTTGGACTTGTGGACGCTCTTGTTGTTCTGGTAGCCAAAGCCCCCTCCACCTCCTCTCTTCTGCACCTTCACTCCTTTACTGCTCATAACGTCTGGGAGGAAGGCTGGTTGAGGAAAAACAATGACCACTGCTTCTCAACCATGGACCCAAAAAGACCTGTAACGGGTCTGTAACTCCTAGAGGGTACAAATGGAAACCAAATGGACCCGTAAGACAGGTCCATTCATTTCCATTTGTACAATCACAAACAAACACAAACTACTACTACTAAACACAAACTACTGCTGCAACTATAGATAATTTTCTTAGCCATTATTCAATCGATTACTTTTTCAATTAATCAAGTCATTTAAAAAAAAAATGTGTGTATGTATATGTGTATATATATATATATATATATATATATATATATATATATATATATATATATAGTCAAAGAGTCGATTAACCAATTAAGCCAGCAAAAATAGTTTAAAAGCAGAAGTGATGCGCTGTGAGCTTGTAGATCTGCCATTTTCAATTTTGTTTTTATATTTTGAAACGTTTCGCCTATAATTAATGACATGCGTAAAATAGGGATGGCTAATACATCGATATTTTATAAGTTATAGACATTATTATTTTTATAATGTTTAAATCGTTTAGTTCGAATAACGGTTCGGTTGCAGCCGGTTCGGTTGCAGCCTTAAATTCAAAGAGACGAGGGACATACATTGGAAACATGCCGTCACAAAACATTTGCCACCAGACCGGCGAAAGGATACTGAGGTCGACGTAAGGGGGGACCTTGAAGCCGAAGGACAGCGCCACCATGGGGAGGTTGAGGGTATTGACGCTGTAGATCTGCTTGAGCGAGTGCGAGTCGTAGGCTCTGACGTACGCCTTGTAGGCCTCCTGGGCCGACTTGTGGAGGAAATAGTTCTTCTCTATCAACTTCTCCATCTGAGAAACACAAAACAGTTACACACGTCAAAAAACTAAAATATATAACGAACGATTGAAAAATGTTTGTGATTCAAACTGAAAGGATGTCTTACCTGGGCCTGGATGTCAGATATTTTAGCCCAGGAAAATTCAAACTCACTCAGGGGAACCTAAAAAGGACAACATAGTATAATCAATATATTAGCAGCAAGGAGTGGAAATCCTTTGTGCCTGCTCTACATTACAGCAGACATAAAGGACAGTAAGTAAGTAATATATTGGCATCCATATAAAGACAGTTGAACGATACACTACAGCGATCTTCAAATTCCGGACTCTAGTAAAATGAGACTTTTCATTTCACGATTTATACTTGGTTTTCGAGCCGGTGTCGTTCACCGAAAACGGAAGATCTACAGCTTGTAGATATAAAATGTTGATGTCCTTACAAGTATAGTAATACAAACATCTGTGTGTGTGTAAGTTACCTTGGCCTGTTTGAGGAAGCGCAGAAAGCCCAGCTCCTCAGGTCTGAGGATGAGGAGGGCGTGGCCTCTTCCGTTAATACCCCTGGCTGTCCTGCCCACCCTGTGGATGTACTCCTACAAACACAACATAATAGAGCCGTCAGAATTGACTTTCGAATATTCCTTTTAAAACACCACGTGGGCTCGATCCATTCGAACCCATCGAATTTCGTACGTATATTATTAATATAAATTATTGTATGCAATAAAACCTAATTCAAACACAGCAGAAGTCTATTTCTTTCTCTATATGCACCGGCCGCGGTTGGTGCTGAGAAACGCACTCTTGCGAGATCAAATGAATGATTCATACTTATTTTATTAAAACGTATTTTAATAACGGTAAATGGTTTAGATAAAAGCCCGGACTTATCGATGCATCGCTCCAAAGATGTGCTCATTGTGCTGTGATGGAGGTTGGAACAATCTTTACCTTGACATGAAATGGGAAGTTATAATCAATAATTATTCATTAATTATACTTTAATTTGAACCTATTTTTTATAGTCGAAGGTTCTTTTATTTTTAATATTCGAAGGAATAATCGAACATGGAATATTCGTGGAAAGCCTTACAACAGGCATCATCACACCCTGTGGATGTACTCCCGAGTCCTACCAAAAACACAGCACAACAGCCATCAACGCAACACCCACCTTGGGGTCATCTGGGGGGTCGTACTGGACGATCCAGTCCACCTCAGGGATGTCCAGCCCTCTGGCTGCCACGTCTGTACACAGCAGGATGCCAGAGTCAGCGTTGCAGAACTGGAAGAACGTTGTGGTTCGCTTTGTCTGCTTCTGCTTCCCCTGGGATGGACACACACACACACACAGGGAAATACTTTTTACATATCAGTGGTTCCCAAATGTTTTACTTGAAGACCCCCCCCCCACCTTCTTACATCTGAGAGAAGCTGAAACCCCCCCACATGTGTAAAAATGCACACACATTATATAGATCTTGTACAAAGAATAGTAAAAAAAAACAGCAGATTGACAAACTTCTCAATATATTTTTACTATCTTAAACAACATGCCCAAACTTTTGATGCTATGTTGAAAGTGGATGAAAGCAAGTTATGATTTTGTGCAATCCGTTTAACATTTCGGTTATTGTTTTACTACCTCCAAACAGGTCCCTGTGCCCCCCCACACTGTTTTACATGAACAACCGGAGACACTACAGAATGACAAGGATGAACCACAGATAGTCTTACATGGATAGCCAGGCATGGCAGGTCAATATAGTTGAGGAGCTCGTAGTGATATTTCACCGACATGCAGGTCGAGAAGAACACCATCAACTTCTTCTTACGGTTTTTCTTCAGGAAGGTGAAAAGCAGGAGAAACCGTTTCTCTGACGGACAAACCACGTAGCCCTAAACACCACAAACACAACACAAACTATCAGGTTAAAACCACCTTAAAAATACTCCTCTCCACTACCAAACCCTGCCCCAGGAGAAACCATATGCTTAAATGAGTAGTTCACTATTTTCTATCAATTACACACCCCATATAGCCTTGAATTCATGGAGACATTTTAGTTTGTCACATACCAAATGAATTCAAGGCTTCATGGGGTGTGTAATTGGGGGCTGAACTACTCCTTTAACCCACTAAGACCTGAGGCGAAAAAAATCTAAATCCTAACAGTTTTGGGGGAAAGAAATCAAAAAATATTTTTCTCAAGATTTTTCAAAAATAGCAAATCTACAAGCTCGAGTGCCGCGCTATGAGCTTGTGTGTATCTGCTATTTTTGAATAGCCAAAGAAATCTAAAGTGACACATATGCGTTCCAGGTCTCAATGGGTTAAAGTTACAATTCGAAACTTGTTTGAATGATTAATTAATTTTCGGTAATTTTGTGACACTCCTATATGAGGAAGTAGGGCATAACTTCACAAAAGATGTATAGATATATACTAGTGACCAGTACCTGCTCCAGTCCATCGACGGTGGCCTGCTCCATGTGGTCGTCCACTCCGACGTACAGAGGCTCCTTCTTCAGAGAAATACGAGCCAAATCCTCCACTTTACGAGTCTGTGTGGCTGAGAACAGCATGGTCTGTCTCCTCTCTGACACAAACAAGTCATTAAAAATACAAGTTCAGGGAAGGAAGCTCATCTCAGAAGCATGGTCGCCGGACGAAGCCGAACACACAAGATTCTCAGAATCAAATCTACACAATCTGATGATGTGTTCTTCCAAGTCTTCTTGAGAGGAATCACTGAGGACTCCTTTCACTGAGGACTGGAAGAGTCACTGTATGCCTTAGTTGACACCCCGTTCATGACAACACAACGAACAGGCAACACTAAAGGCATTTTATCACACAGTGCAGCTACACTGTATATTTATATTTCCTGGCTGATATTGAAGGTTGATATTGTCCGGACCTCAACTAAGAAGCAGAACTATATGTCCTACATACTCGCAATAAAGTGATTGAGTTCAGAATGAAATAGGAAATACACAGGGATGCAAAGACACACTTGGGTCGTTTTGGGTTCGATACACCCTACCAGCCTTAATCATAAAAGTATAATAATATTATAAGTACAGAATTAAATCTTTAAAATTATTAAAGGAGAACTTCAACCATTTCCAGCGATATCTTCATGTAATTCTTCCTCACTACTTCTCATTGGTGGGATATAGACAGTTCAGAAAAACCTGCCTACCAGTGACATCGATGGGGATTCCTAGCTACAATAAAGTTAGTATGCTGATAAAATTTTGAAATCTTGTTTGAAATGACCAAGTCTCCCTACCAATGATGTCACTGGTAGGCAGGTATCTGAACTGTCCACAGCCCTCCTCTGAGACAGAGTGAGTAGACAGAAATGGTGCCATCTTATCATAATTTATAATGACACGGTATGCTGAAAATGGGTGAAGTGCTATTAACACAGTGTGTGTTGTGGTACAGATATACGCACTGGGCAGAAGTTTGATGATCTGTTTGAGTTCCTCTTCAAAGCCGACCTCCAGAATACGATCAGCCTCATCTATGATCAGACACTGCAGGTTCTTGTACATGAAGTTCGGAGTGTTCTGCAAACAGGACAGTTACAAACTATTACAAATCTCAAAAAGCATCAAATCAACATTTTCCTGACAGGACAACCAACTACAAAACATTACATGAAGATCACCAAAGGCAGCTTGTTTGATGGAGGGATAGTATTAGCATACAAGTAGTATATAGTTAACGTTGTCGTTCCCGACAGGCTTAATAGTGATAAATAAAATGTGTCCTTGTAGTGATTCTGGCAGGAATCACTGATGAGTCCTTTCATTGAATACCACTAGAGTCACTGTCTGCCTTAGTTGACACCCTGATCATTACCACAGAATGAACAGGCAACACTTGAAGGCAGTTTACGCGGTAGAACTGCAAAATAAAATAAGTACAGCTAGACCGATATATTGGTAAGGCCGATGTTTGTATCAGCCATTATTTGACTTTTTTGTTGAGATTGGTATTGTCAATTATGCAGCTGATGATGTGTGCAATTTTAACCACTTTCAACCTGTATTACGACACATTTACACAGTGTGAGGGCCAAAGTCCCCACAAGTATAGCCGAATTTGATAAAGAGACATTGTGGGGACCATTTTCCTGGTCCTCACAAGAGAAATTGTCGTTTTATGGTTAAAACAGATTTTTTGAGATAGGCTGACAATTACTAAAATATTCTGGTGACAATTACTAAAATATTCTGGTAATTACTAAAAGATTCCGGTTTAGGGGTTATTCCTTATTTATAGGTAGTTGCAAGCCGGTGTCAGGCACCAAAAATATCTGATCTACAATATGTCGCACTGCGACATATTGTGAGCTTGTAGATCAGCCATTTTCAGCTTCAGGCTTAGGGTTCAAATTGCCACACAAAAAAACAACCCCAAAAAGCCATTAACAAAATCATAGTCCTACAAGGTTGATGTCCTCACAGTATAGTAATACAAACACGTGTGTGTGTGTGTGTGTGTGTGTGTGTGTGCGCTCGCGTCATAGGTCACCTGCAGGTGGTCCAGGAGTCTTCCCGGCGTGGCCACTATCATGTTGACTCCGTTGGCCAGCCTCTGGGCCTCTGCGGTACGGTTGCTGCCCCCCATGAGGAGGCCGTAGGTGTGGACGTGATGAGTCATCAACTCCTTCATCACCCCGTACGTCTGCATGGCCAGCTCACGGGTCGGAGAGAGGATCACCACCCCGGTGCCTGAGGACAACAATACATTTTATATGTAACGCACTTTATATTTGAACCAAATCTCAAAGTGCTACATATTAAAACAATAATAATAAAACAGTGAAATGAATACAATTCAGATCAAAGCTATACACAGTTAACAAAAAAAACACATGGCATCACTGAGTCCATCTAGGAAAATGCCTTGTTAAAAAGAAAACGTTAAAAGGAAAATAAAGGCGACAGGATTGGAACCGGCAACTCAGCTCATGTTTATGTTGGGTTCTTCGGAGCCCTCCTCACTTCTTACATCTGACGAAAGCTGAGACGCGTGTGTGCACGCCATATACTTTTTGTACAACGGATAATGAGCATAGAAGATCTAACAAGCTCGCTAGATCTGCTATACAGTTCTATAAATCATAATAATACAAATAAAGTGAAATACATACCATTCCTGGGCATGAACTTGAGTTTATTGATGAGTTCTATAGAGGGGATCAGGAAAGCCAATGTTTTACCACTGCCTGTCTTAGCAGCTGCCAAGACGTCCCTGCAGACAGACAGAGACACAGTCAGACAGACAATCAATACACCATATAGTTGGGGTTGAAGTCACAACCGGAACAGTCGAAATTTAATTTATGAGATTTTCAGGCCTGAAAATAGTTAGTTTAAAGTAGTCTCTATATATGGGTATGTTACGTTTGTGATGCCCACCCACCAGGGATTTTTTATATAAAAAAAAGAAAGATTATAAGAGGCGAGTGTTTCAGTCCAGCAACATGACTTGCATTGAGTTTTTCTAACTAGGCTCTTCATGGCCCACATTGACATCAATCCACAACCCAACGTGGAGAACGTGTAACGTACCTTCCCTCCAGCAGGGGGCGGATGGTTTTGTGCTGGATTGGTGTCATATGTTCGAATCCCATGTCCTTCACTCCCTTCAGCGTGCTCTCGCTCACTAGGCTCTCCAGGGACTTAAACGAGGTGTCCTCAAACGCTCCTGAAATGATGAATAAATTCATAAACTCATAGCTGGAAATCAAGTGACACTTACAAAGACAACCGATTGACACATCATGTTCACTTTAAACATCCGTCGTTCACAAACCTTGGGGTTCCCGGCGGGCTTAGTAGTGATAAATAAAATATGTTGTGTCCTTGCAATAATTCTAGACAGGAATCACTGATCGAGTCCTTTCATTGAATACCACAAGAGTCACTGTCTGCCTTAGTTGACACCCCGTTCATTATCACAAAACGAACAGGCAACACTAAAGGCATTTTATACACACTAGTGCTGCTAAATAAAATAAGTACAGCTAGACCGAAATATTTGACTTTTTTGTTGAGGTTGGTATTGCCAATTATGCGACTTTTGAGTACTCAGAAAAGCGCTATATAAATTGTATGTATTGTTATTACTGTGCAGCTGATGTGTGCCAATTTTTCAACCTATTTTGGGCACAGGCAAAATTCTTCAGAAATGTTCGAAATTAACCGATCTACAAGCTCACAGCGCATTTAGAATTTTCTATTTTTGAAAAAACATAATCATATCCAAGTTTTTCAAATTGATTTAGCACTTTGACAAAATATGGGGCAAAACATGTGTAATCAGTGGTCAAGGACTCTCCAAAATCAGCACCGGATCAAAAGATGCGTCATCGGTGGGTCTCTAAGCTCATGTTCTTAAAGGGATAGTTCACCCCCAAAATGACTTTTTTCTATCGATTACACACCCCATGGAGACTTGAATTCCCGGAGATTTTTTAGTTTTTGTCGCATTCCTAAGCCAATAATTTGATGACCGGCGGTGGCTCCGGTAGGAGAATCAAAGTGTCAACTTTGAGTCTCCTACCAGAGACATTAGCATCTTTCCGCCGGTCATCTAATTATTGGCTTAGGAATGCGACAAAAACTAAAGAAACTCCACGAATTGAAGGCTTCATGGGGTGTTTAATTGATAGAAAATAAGTCATGTTTTGGGTGAACTATCCCTTTAATGGGAGGAGTGAGAATAATTTTAAAGCTTTGCATGACTTGTCAGGTCAGATCTTAACTCTCTCAGTGCCAAGCCCCGAGTTATCCAGAGTTTTCTCTGAATACCCTCCCTGCCAGAACGAGAAATCCCGAGTTTTTACTTTTTACTGTGGTCGCGCTATTCTGTTTATTTTTCATGATCACTTTCACTTTCTGATTCCTTCAGACTCATTGGGTTCCGGTTTCATGACGCAGATTCCGTTTCCGGTTCTAATTTTTTTTCCCCGCGGTCATTTTCGGCCAGAATAGGGAAAGTCACGGTTTTTCACACGGTATAAAAAACGAACGCAGAGCTCCACTTCTATTTTCTATAGTCTGGGTGACGAACAGTCATCGTAGTCGTGTATCACATCGTTTTAAGGCCGATCAGGGATTGTCGAAAATGTCACATCCGGTTCATGACCGGATGTGACGTGAGCCTGTTTGGGAGGGGGCGAGCAAGTCAGCGAGGTGCTCAATGTGTCGATTTGCTGCTCTCTGCTGGTACAACTGTCGTATGTGTTTAAAACCGCAATCAGAGAATTTATTTGAATGAAAAATTACAAAATTAAAAAAACACGCAAATTGCTGGCACTGGGGGAGTACTTTATGAAAATACTCTTGGCAGTGAAAGAGTTAATTGGCGTGTTAAACATGGAACAAAACATATATTCTAAGTTGGCCGGAGTCCCCTAGGACTCTATACTAAGGACCCTCCTTTTTTCCCCTCGACATCAATCTCTGACAACAATACTCAGTCTACAAGCTCACAACGTGACGCGCTGAGCTTGTAGATCTGCAATTTTTGCCGAAACACAGGTAAGCAACTCATTGTAACGACTCAATGATTAACAACAGTTTGTTACCCGTCAAACCACTTGGTAGTTCAGGTTGGTCTCCATCTTCCTCATCGTCGCTGTCACCATCATCTTCCTCGGCTGTGATGTTTTTCGTCTGTTCTGCATCTGCATCCAGCTTCTCTTCTTCCTCCTCTTCCTCTGTTGAGTCCGTTTTAACCTTTTTTCCTCCTACAAGACAACATTAAAAGATCCAAGATATTTATTGTTACATCTTATATACAAGAGTATATTTATTTGGTGTTGGTTCAACGTTGTCATTGATATTTACAAGGAAATAAAGGTGTGGGTGTCCTTGCAATAATTCTAGACAGGAAACACTGATGAGTCCTTTCATTGAATACCACAAGAGTCACTGTCTGCCTTAGTTGACACCCTGATCATTATCACACAATGAACAGGCAACACTAAAGGCATTTATGTATAAATTGTACAATTACCATTTATGTTATCTAAATCAGAGGTTCCCTCCCTTTAGTAGATATGGGCCAAAAGACCTTTTCAGTTATAAGTCGGTTACTGGTTCTAAATATGGGTTTTGATATATTTTCTTCGTTAATTGCCCAGGCGTACCTGCTGCTTCAGCAACGTCACCAAGCTTCCGCTTCTTCTTCTTCGTCTTTTTCTTCTTCACGGCGTCTTCCTCTGCCACATCATCTTCTTCTGCAACTACATCATTAATCTTCTTCTCTGCTTCCTGCACAGACTCCTCACCGCACTCCTCTGACGGAACGCTGGATTCCTCTGGAATACAAACATTACAAATACAATTAGGGGTGCGACAGTTAGTTTGGGGCGATAAAATTTGAATGTAGCTTTTTCCTTCATTTTTTTTTATAGCTGAAACAGCTGACCTACAAGCTCACAGCGGCTCGCATGCAAGCTTGTTTTTTTATTTAATTGACAAAAAATATAGCAAATGATAAAGAAGTGATTCTCAATGATTTGACAAATGAAAAAAGTAATTGATAGAATAACCGTTAAGAAAATATTCAATAGTTGCAGCTCTAAAAAATATTTATGATTGATTTGTTTATAGGCCAGAGAAATATCAAGTCAATCTCACTGGAGCTCAAAAGCCGGTGTGTCCTTACAATAATTCTTGACAGGAATCACTGATGAGTCCTTTCATTGAATACCACAAGAGTCACTGTCTGCCTTAGTTGACACCCCGTTCATTATCACAAAACGAACAGGCAACACTAAAGGCATTTATACACAGTAGTGCTGCTAAATAAAATGAGTACAGCTCGACCAATATATTTGACTCTTTTTGTTGAGGTTGGTATTGCCAATTATGCGACTTTTGAGTACTTAGAAAGCGCTCTATAAATTGTATGTATTATGGTACAGCTGATGTGTGCCAATCTTTTACCATTTTCAACCTATTTTTGGGAACGGGACAATTCAGAAATGTTAAAATTCTAGGTCTACAAGCTCACAGCGCATCACAATTTAGAATTTTCTATTTTTGGAAAAACCATAATCATATCCAAGTTTTTCATATTGATTTAGCACTTTGACAAAAATATGGGGCAAAACGTGTGTAATCAGTGGTCTAGGACTCATTTCACTCAGTATTTCTACATCACAGTATTGATACTTTTACTCAACACAGTCTCATAGACGTAATGTACTTTGTAATGTACAAATAAATAATAGCACGTAACCTGAGCCTTTTTATTTTTTGACACGTTATACCAGTGGTTCTCAAACGTTTTCAAGTCAAGGACCCCCAAATTGACGACCCCCATTTGAAAAGATAAGCCAGGGACCCCCATAAGAGAAGATTTTTTTTACGGCTCTAGCAGTGATTCTCAATCATTTTAATTTCAAGGACCCCCAGTTTGACATGCATTAGGGCTACAGACCCCCATTTAATGGCATTTATATCTCTGGGACCCCAATTTTTATTGTAGAATCAATTTTAATTTAACTGAGTGTACAAATGGAACCTACGGGTCCATTTGGTTCCATTTGTACACTCTCAGAGTTACAGACCCATAAGGGTCCATTTGGTTCCTATCTATCATTTAGCTGGGGACCCCCTGGAACTCCCTCAAGGACCCCTGGGGGTCCCCGGACCCCACTTTGAGAACCAATGCGTTATACTTTATATATTATAGGAAATACTACTCTATATGTCAGAGGCAAATACTCAGAGATTATAAAATAATGTATTGGCCCGTCGTGCACATTTTTAAAGCACGCATGCTAGCTAAGGTTAGCACTGACAGCTAGCCTAGCGTTAGTAAACAGTAAAGAGACGTGTTTGTCTTTATAAACAGATGTTTGTTCACCATGTTGTTGTTCTTCTTCATCCTCCTGCTGCTGTTTCTGCTGCTTGATGAGCTTTCGTTCCTTGTTCTTCTCGTTTCTTTTGGCTATTTTCTTCTTGAGGAGTTTCATAGGCAGGTCCGACATGATGGAAGACTGACTTACTGTAGCTACCACACACACGTGTGTCTGATGACTTGAAGGACCCCTACAAGCAGTGTTGCCACATTTTTGTGAGAGAAATAAGCAGCCAGGTCTAGAAAAACAAGCCCAAAAGAAGCGACTACTAATACAATACAAAATACGTAAATGTGTTTAATTGTATTTTTTATTTATATAACATTGTGTTTTTTATTTATATCATTTTTTTATTTATTTTTTATTTTTTTATTTTAATTTTGGACCTATGGACTTCCATATTAGGCCACATGAGCACTTTTACTGTATCGGCTATTTGAAACATTTTAACGACACAAATCTTGTATGGGGGGTCTCTGGCACAATTCTTTTTCAAATGAGGGTCCCCAGACAAATATATATTAATTTGGGGTCCATATCATGAAAATGTTTGAGGAAAAACTGGTTTAAACAACATTAGGAAACAATTAAGCCAAATTAAGCAACTACACTTCAGAAACAAGCCTAAATAAGCAACTATACTTTAGAAACAAGCCTAAATAAGCAACTATACTTTATAAACAAGCCCAAAAAACCGCAACCCGCCGCAACTAACCAATGTTTACAAGCAACTTACGAGAAAAACAAGCCCAAAGTTGCTTATATTAAGCGGACATGGCAACACTGAAGCTGGCGCTGTCGATCGCCTGAAAGGAAAATAAAATACCAAAAGACCCCAAATAGGTGTCGCTCCTAATGCCAGAATGCCAGTAGACATGGAGTAGACGCTGTGGTGGAAACATTTCAACTTTTGTTTTGTATTAAATTAATATTCAATAGGTGGCGATTCAATAGGTGGTGGTATCAGTCTATCAAAGGGCGGTGTGCTCACAAGGATTATAAAATGAGCATTCCGTGGAACCTCCGGCTCTGTTTGCCTCCCGGTGCCTGACGAAAAGTAACGTGACGTCGAAGACTCATCCTTCATTTATATGAAGGACCCAAGGCCAGCGTTGCCAAGTCTGCTTATTATAAGCGACTTTGGGCTTGTTTCTCTGTAGAGTTGCTTGTAAATATTGGTAAAGGGTCGCGTTTGTTTTGGGCTTGTTTCTAAAGTGTAGTTGCTTATTTGGTCTAGTTTCCTAGTAGTTAGGGGGGCCTGGGGGGCCAATGCTGATATTGACACCTAAGATATCACCTCTGAGTAGAAGCACACGACCTAAGTAGGTATAAAAAAAAACAGCAGAGGGCGCTGTCTTTTCCTTTTATTTGACGATGGTTCCCAGATTGCTTATTTTCTCATTACACATAATATTTCCATTACTGTTAAGATAATACCCAGGAAAGGACGGTACAGTTAGCCACATCAGCATTGAGTGTTGTCATGTTACATTCAGACAAGTATTGTTTTATTTTCTATTTAGCATGACAAATTGACAATGTTGTAAATTTTCTTATTTATTTCCAGTCTTGTCTTAAACCTGCTGTATGTTATCCATGTTGGTGTGATGTATGTTTTGCATTGTGTAATTTGAATACTCTCAAAACAAAACAGAGCAAACATTTGGACAAAAACGGCACAAAAGAAGTTGCCTCAAATGTATCTTTTACCACAATATTTACAAATCTATTACAATAACATGCACAATAACTTTCTATATTGTTCTTTGATCTATGTCCTTTAATATAAAATATATTTCAAAGAAAGAATTAAGCAAATGCATATGATGTTTAATCAGATTATTTGACTATAGCATATTTGAGCATTCAAATATTAAGGCTTCTAAAAGTCACCAGAAAAGAAATTCAAAATGCCAACCACCCTAAAAGTTATTCTAGGGGTCCCTTCTAACCAAAAAAATAAGTTGCCAGCTTTTACTCAAACATGTTAGCAAATGTAATTTCTGACTATAGTTTACGTAGATCGGCTATTTTCAAATAGCCAAAGTTATAATAGGACTGAAGTGGTTAATGAATGTTTTGTAATAATAATCAAAAAGTAACTAGTAACCAAAGGTTTCAAATAATTGTAGTGGAGTAAAAGTACTATATTTGCCTCTGAGATGCAGTAAAGTAGAAGGAAAAGTATATTGAACATTGGAAAAAAAAATGACCT
The DNA here is from genome assembly GCF_963280865.1 of Gymnoscopelus braueri. NCBI lineage: Eukaryota > Metazoa > Chordata > Actinopteri > Myctophiformes > Myctophidae > Gymnoscopelus > Gymnoscopelus braueri. The sequence continues at coordinate 8,784,831 of NC_137618.1, read as the reverse complement.
AAAATGTGTACTTAAATACAGTACTTGAGTAAATTTACTTAGTTACTTTACACCACTGCACCAATGCAACTGCATGCAACCGTTATCCCCAGATGGCAGTTGCAAGAAATTGCAAGGAGTTGCATGTTGGGTGTGGACTGGCCTTCAGGCATGTTTTCGTCGACCTGGTTTGCTTATTCCTCTCGCGAAATCTGGCAACGCCACCCAAGGAAGACAGGAGGAGATTATGTTATAGTGAAATGGTGTCAATGAAGCTACGCTTTGATACATTGTATCTGCACTGATCACTGTTACACATCATTACAGTGATGTCATTCATTATGACGATTTAAAAAACGATTAAAAAAAAAACGTTTTCAATGATGTCATGATGATGATGATGACACATTTCCGAGGACAGGTCCGCGGACCACACTGGGGCCCGACCATGGACAACATGTTAATCGAGTTCTGGCGTCAGCATGAGTGTCTGTTTAATTCCTCCATAGAGTCCTATTATGACAAGCACCTGAAGACCAAGCTGTGGGCCCAGTTCGCCCAGTCCATTGGCAAGCCTGGTGAGTTACCGGTTTATGTCGATTATACTGTTATTGAGGCAATTATATATAGGCTACTGTTATGAATCAGTCAAAATGTTATGAATCAATCAAAACGTTATAAATCATTCAAAAGGTTATAAATCAATCAAACCAAGCATGGTAACTACTGGTTATAAGTGGATTATACTGTTATTAAAGGCAATTATAGGCACTGGTGGTAAAAGTACTCAAATTGTTTTACTTAAGTAAAAGTATCAATACTGCAATGTAGAAATACTCCTACTACTACAAGTGAAAGTCCGGAATTCAGAAATGTCTTGAGTAAAAGTACAAAAGTATTCGCTTTAAAATGTAAGTACTGAAAGTAAAAGTACTCATTTAGCAGAATAAACTATTTAGTTTTCAAATGTTAAAAAATCTTTTGAAAATAGCAGATCTACAAGCTCACAAGATCGGCTATTTTCAAATAGTCAAAGTATAGGGCTGAAGTGGTTAATGTATGTTTTGTAATCTACAAAGTAACTAGTAACTAACATTTTCAAATAATTGTAGTGGACTAAAAGTACAATATTTGCTTCTGAGATGTAATGGAGTAGAAGTAAAAGTTTAAAAAAAAATGTATTTAAGTACAGTACTTGAGTAAATGTATTTTGTTACTTTACACCTGATTATAGGCTTCTGTTATAGGCTTCTGTTATAAATCAACACTGTCTGTTACTGATGAATCAGTGATACTGTTATTAATAATTAGATGAGATGAGTTGAATTGTTTGTTGACAGTGAAGACTGTTTATCAGTCTTCTTCACCAGACACAGTAATAACACGGTTATTATGTCTTGTGTTGTCTTGTCTTGTCTTGTCTTGTCTTGTCTAATGTTTAGGTGATGGCTAGAAATGGGTACAGGATAGGTGGGCACTACTAGGGACATCTGGGCACCTCGATGTAAAATTGGCTATTTTGTCCCAAAAAAATATTCTTAAGTAATGTAAAGTATAGCCTACATGATGTGAACATGCACCGTACACTACAGACTTAATTTTATGCCCCAAAATGACTGGATATACAGGTTTTATAGCAATTGTAGAAATATTAGACCTTAGTTGTCGAATTTTAAGCATTTTCTAATCATGTATACTTTAGTCAAGTTTAGTGTACGTAAAACCATTTAATTTAAAAAAAAATGTTTTAACATTTTGGAAAAAATAGATAGATAGATAGATAGATAGATAATCAGTTAATCATAATAATGAAGAAGCACATTTTTCATTTCAAATATTTTTTTATGTATCAGTGAATTGATTAACCACTTGTGCATTATTTTATACTTTGTTTCACAATGGTTTTATGCAAAAATAGTTAAAATGGCAAAACGGCTATTTTCACTTCTTTTTTATTCATTATGACATGCCCAAAATAGGGATAGATTATTAATGTATATGGTTAAATAAATGAATTAGTTTGATTAGCTAATTGTTATTAACCTTGGTATTAACATAACATGTGGCTTTTCTATCATCCGTCTCTGTGTCAGTGTCTGATGTAGAAAGGCGGTCCAGATCTCTGCGTACTCAGTATGGGAGGCTGCTGTGGCGGCCGGACAGGATCAAGACCTTCCAGCAGACCATGCTGAAGGAGAAACTAGACTTCCTCAAACCGTACATCATCCGCAGGAGAGGCGGTGAGGTGAGACTCCATTCCGTCTGTGTGGCTTTCAACGCGATCACATTTCATTGTCACAACACAAATACAGGTAAACGTGAGGTTTCATTCTTATTTATGCAGGCCTTCATGGTTGCAGTTTAAAAGAAAGAAAAGAAAAATAACATGTAAAAGAATGGAGATAGAAAAGAGCGTTAAAAAAAGCCTGAAAATAGCAGCATGTTAAAATCAGTATCATGTAGAATAAAATAAGTCCTAGATCACATGTAACTTGGTATAGTGCAGATCGATAAAGGCACAGGCGACAGGCTTTGACAGTTGCTAGACATTAGAAACTCTGCCAAAGTCTCTTGTTGTGGTGGCTCTTGATACTCCAGTGTGGCTTGCTCGCAGTGTTGTGAGGCTATACTATGGCTGTTGGGGGGATGTCTGTCCTCGATGATGCTCTCAGCCTTGGCTACACCTCGTTTCCTGGAGGAAAACAACTTTTGAAAACTTTCCCAAAAAAGGGACGCCAGGGTTGATAGCCAGAGCTTATCATACATTTTTGTATTCAATAATTAAATTGTGATATCATCAAATATAATTATCAAACATAGAACGATAGAAATGTATTTAATTCGGTCTGACCAGAAGCAGGGATAAAACATGCCCAGCGTTGCATTGGTCATCATTGCACAAGGTAACACGCCGTCCCACCAGTCTTTTGAGCAGGAACATGTGCACACACGCACATGCATCGATTAAAAACAACCCTCAAGTTCACACCTCAACAAAGTTTACAAAGGCTGCCGACTAGCCGGTGTGAATTAACATAGGAATGAGCTGAGATGCATATCAATTGTCCATTTGTGTGACCTGTAGTGTATGTGTTAAGCGATGTGTCCGTGACGTCTTTAAAATAGCGTCCCACCAGAGATAGATTCACCAAAGCAACACCGCATATGCCCACCGGACATAATAATGAATGACCACCCCCCCCTCCCCCCCAGCAAATCGAACTGCGTATGAACTGCTGTTCTTTTGCAGGACGATAACTTTAACGATGACGACGAGGAAGGTGAGGAGACGGAGGGCAGCATCGACCAGGAGACCGGCAGCATGTTCGGCAGCCTGCTAGACGCAGACGTCTCCGGTCCGGATCCCAGCTACGAGGCCCGCTCGCAGGCTTCAACTCCCAGCGCCATCCCGCTCTTCCTGTGTCCCCCCTCTCAGCCCCAGGTCACTAGTTTTTTATTATTGGTACCGATCTTTGTCATTCACTTCTTTGTATATTAAAGTTATTTGTTATACCTAGCCCTGTGACGTTCAATGCCAGAAAAACTATTAAATCATTAATTGCAATTATTTGTATAACTTCAACTGAAACTTTCCCGATGGTGACAACCCTCCAGGTGACAGAGGTGCTCACGCCCTCGTCCGGTGGCGGCGGAAACAACGTCCAGAACGACGACGCCGTCCACCATCCACCGCCGGAGAGGACGGAGGAGCTGGCGGCGCCGCCCAGGCACGACGTGCTCAACCAGTTCGCCGAGGTCATGCTGGCCGACATGCGTCAGATCCGAGACCCCCTGGTGCTCATGCGTCTCCGGCGGGACATCACGGACCTCGTCTTCAAGGCGGCGGAGGAGGACGCGGTGCTGAGGCAACGCGGCCGGACGTCTCTCTCGCGCGCCGCCGCCGCCGAAAGCGGACAGTTCCGCGGCGGCTACGCCAGAGCGCAGGGCGGCGGCGGGACAGCCGGCCCCTGTCAGATGCAGATGAACCCCTCCTCCTCCTCCTCCTCCTCGGCCCGCCGTCAGAGGTTCTTGGAGAGGAGGAACAGAGGGATAGGGAGGAGGATCCAGAAGTGGGAGATGATGAGGAGAGTGGCCACCCGGAGTCAGAGGACGCACCCGGGAGGAGGAGGAGGAGGAGGAGGAGGAGTCCAACAAGGAGACGAGCAGGAGAGGATCATGGGCGAAATGAGCTCTCAGCCCGTCAGTCACAGCACGGTGGAGACCAAAGCGGAGTTTGAGCCTCAGATGGTTAAGATAGAGGAAGAGATGCTACCGGTGGTCTGAAATGTTCAAAACCTTGACCGTCGTGTCACATTTTTTAAAATATATTTTTAGGCAGTGTTGCTTTATTTAGATGACATAGGCAAGGCACGTTTATTTGCATTGCACATTTCAACAACGAGGCAATTCAAAGTGCTTTACACAAAACCTTAAGAAACGACCAAGGTTTTCATGGTTAAGCTACAAAAACACATTTAGGGCACGGCCACACCAAAATATGGTTGCCCCGCTGTTAAACTCAGGTTGTGCACGGCCGACAGTTTTTTGCAGCCAGATTGGTATGGCATGTACCAGCAGGCGTGTAGGGCGCATAAACGCAAGGTGTGCGCGACATGCGGAAAGATGCGCAAGACCATCAAACCACGCGATTCTCATTGAAAAAGCATTGGCAGATTCCGCCCCATAGAGACACACGGCCGGAAGCGGAAGGCCTACAAATCCACGCCCACTTTTGACACTCGGGGTCCGTTAGAACGATGAACTGCAGCTCTCAATGCAATCTCTATGAGAGGTATTGTAAAATACCGTCATTTCACTGGTTAACTACTGAGGCTGTAGCGATTTTTTTTGTGTTCTAATAATCTGTCCCATTTGTTTAATTTGTCCTTTTTAATGTCCCATATCTTTCATCTCGATATACTACCCACAATATACTATAATATACTCCATCAGTATGTCAAAACCGCTAGCATCGGAGATCCAGAGTTTAAGTGGTCGCATGGTATATACGTCACGGACGCATCCCTTGAGGTTTTCAATACCCAGAAAACTGGCGAAAGTGGCCTTTTTCAATAGGTTTTGGTCATTATCTCTGGAACAGAAGGTCCAATCTGCTCAGTTCAAAGCTTGTTGGATGCGTGACTGTGAGGACATTAAGCACGCAATGACACATTTTCGGGTTATTTTTTTTATTTTTAGGGGAGGCGAGATCTTAGTTGGGCAGGCGACCGCCTCTCCTGCCTCTACAGTGGGTACGCCACTGGTCGGCGCTCGGCGCTCGTAAAGACAGTGATGTCACTGAAATGCGACAACTTGTCTGTCTGCTGTCTACCCTCTGCTGTGTTAACATTATGGGTAACTCGTTAAAGTGGCAAATTAAATGTGAAACACATCAACTATTAAGAAAACAAGAAGATATGTTGACAAAGACACTCCATACATTTGGAAACATATTTTTATTCAAATCAATATCGTCTTCAGTTAATGCAGGATAATTTTAAAAGTAGGCTAACTTTCATATCCTCTCATAGGGAATGCATTGGCAGCTGCAGTTCATCGTTCTAACGGACCTCGAGTAGCGGCGCTGTCTCAAAAGTGGGCGTGAAATTTGTAGTCCCCGTGTGTCTCTATAGGTAGAACAAAATTGCGGTGTGGCCGTGCCCTAACAACACAAAACAAAAAGCGATTTTTGGTGGAGCGAGTCTTTAAGTATAAAAGAAACACATTATAAAAGGATGTGTGAATACAATTAAAAAGTTATTAAAGAGTTAAGAGAATAGAACATAAGAATAAGTTCAAATGAAACAGATAAGAGAATAACAGCACAGCAGAAGAAATTAATAAAAAGCCTTAATAAACAGCAGTGGCAATTGTCAAACAGAAAAGTAATCAGCTTTGTTGCACCTGTGAGTTGCAGCAGACCTGCAGTTTTCTGGGAGTTTGTTCTAGATATGTGGTGCATAAAAACTGAACACTGCATCTCCACGTTTAGTTCTGATTCTGGGGACAGAAAGCAGACCTTTCCCAGGTGGCCTGAGAGGTCTGAATGGATCATGATATCGCGCAAGATCAGAAATGTATCTCTTGGGCCTAAAAACCACTCAATGCTGTATAAACCTACTGTAATATTTAGAAATCAATACTATTGACAGACAGGCGAGCAAGTGTATATATAAGAACTGAGCGATATGCTCCACTTTCTTGGTATTAGTGGATAGGATAGTAGATATGATATTAGAGTGAATTTAGTTGAGTTGTAGCAGGTTCCATGCACCCATATTGTTTTAATTGTCTTTTACTTTTCTGTTGTTTTTTCTTTTGCCAAAATGCATACATAGAACAACATTCATAATACACAAAACATTTCCAATGTCAGAAATGTGACTATAAACAGAACACAGGCTGTACAATGATGTCATTTCAAAATGTGTCGTGTTAATGTAGCAAATGCCATTCATGTCTAAACAACCCCATTCATACTGTCTGTGTGTGCGTGCGTGCGTGCGTGCGTGCGTGTGTGTGTGTGTGTGAGTGAGAGAGAGAGATTTGGAGGGTATTGACCAATAAAGTTTTCATTGTTACATCATATCTTTAAACTTCTATTCCTGCTTATAAACTTATAAATAGTCGTTTTCTGCCCAGAACACAAGAAGCAAGGAGTATGAACTGTTACTGTCACTGTTCAGTTTAGAGAGGACAGTGTTGTATCTGGTGGGCAGATGCCAGCATCAAGGTCATTATAGGCATTGGGCAACCATGTGGGACATGGCAAGTCCCAAATAGCAGATCTACAAACACACAGTATAGACATAAACGTACTTGGTCCACCACTGCCAGTGATCACACGTCATTCAAGGAGACAGGCTTTCAAAAACGTTTATTGTAAATCTACATCTTATTTGTACATTTCATATTGAGAGGACCATTGCAGTACACCTTCAGGATATAGAAATAATATTTGATCCAATCACAAACAAAAGGTCAGGCAGGCAAAGAACATTTGCACTAATTAGATGACATAACATTACATAGATAAAAACATATCTTTCAGTTTGAGAATTATTAATTAACAATATATTAATAACATAATAATGAATCAACCTCACATGTTCCCTTTAGAACATTAGACAACTGGACGTGTTTAAATGTTTAAAAAAAAAAAGAAGAAGAAAAGAATAGTGAGTTTGATGCTTTGATTTCTGCTAATAAAGAAAGAGTTACAGTTTTTAAGACATCTTCAAAATTACTTTTGTATTCAGATGTTAAAAGGCTTGTGGTTCAAAAAAAGAAAAAAGAAGGTGTTTGAACTGGAATCTCTTCAGGCCTCTAGTTCAGTGGTTTCCATCTTTTTCTTACAAAGATTGTTTTCCATTCAAAATCCCATAGATATTCTTTTTAATCAAGTAATATAAGAACTGTGTTCCAAAACTCTGTCAGGTAGGTGGCTTTGTGTCGTTTATGTCAGGTCAGGTGTTCCCAAACCTTTAAGCTCGAGACCCAAGACATAAATGTGGCGTCTCCCCACGATCCAAACTGTATAAAAATACAGTTTGAATTAACTACTTAAAGGAGAGTGCCGGTCATTTTAGGTTGTGTGTTTGATGTGTCGCTAATCACTCACCAACATTCCTTTGTTGAATGTTGAATTTTTCCAGATCTGCCCCTGTTGTCCATTCTGCAGACCCCTTACAGCGGCATAATGGGAGACGTGTGTAAGAGTGAAAATCGTCTATTATAACCGATGCAAAGTTATTTTTTTTTCTACTACTGCTCATCGTGGAGTCTCATGATACTCAAACATGTCGCGCATGAGCTACCGTTCGTGCAGAACGACATGACGCTGGTTGGCTGGCGTCTGTGAGAGAAACAAGCAACCAGCGTCATGTCGTTGTAAGGGGTCTGCAGAATGGACAACGGGCAGATCTGGAAATATTCAACGTTCCTTTGTATATTGGTGAGTGATTAGCGACACATCAAACATACAACCTAAAATGACCGGCACTCTCCTTTAAAGGACCACAGCTCTACAGTACAGTAAGTTCACAAAACGTCTCTGACTCTCACAGACGTCACAGAACGTGATGCGATAAACAGCAGCCTGTTCATTCTTTCACAGTCACACCCAACATTTATTCAATGTCGGATGTCTAATGCAGAATATCAAGTAAAAGAAAATCACAAACTATACACAAGAGATAAAATGTGTTAAAACGGGACGGTATATCTCTGAATATTCAGTAACAATGCAACAATCACTAGGGTTTCTCCCTTAGCCACTTGAACCCTATATACTTTACTTCGTTGACTGGAGTCCCCCAGGGGTCTATACCAGGCCCCCTCCTTTTTACCCTCTACACCAAATATGTTTGCCGAAAATAGCCGATAAACAAGCTCAAGCTCAAGTGTCGCAAGCCGCGTTGTGAGCTTGTAGATCTGCTATTTTCACTGAACGTTCGCCCCATAGGGATCATCATGTGCTTGAATCACTAACATGATCTCAACGACAGACATGAGATTCATCAATTCATACTTTTCAGCCCGAAAAGAAAAGAAAATTAAATCCCTTTAAACCAAAAACAAAGATTCTTCCAGAAAAAAAAATAAAAACACATCCACAACCCAGTTCATAGTTATTTCTTCAGAAGCTCATTGAGCTTCAGCCATTCATGCCCTGTTTTATACCTCAGATTTTTCTAGAATAGGCGATCTATACGACATGTTGACGTCGTCACATGTTCGCCTATAATGACTTGCCTAAAGGCCAGACCGCACCAATGCAACTAGTCGCAACTCCTTGCAACAAAACAGTTTTAAGGCCGGTCCACACCAATGCACTACTAGGGACATCTGGGCACCTCCATGTAAGATTGGCTATTTTGTCCATAATGTTACAAAATCAAATATTTTAAAAATGGTTTTAAGTAAAGTATACATGATGTGAACATGCACGGTATATCATTATCAGACTTAATTTTATCCTCCCACTTCTTATTTATGCCCCAAAATAACTGGATATGCAGGTTTTGTTAGCCTGGCTCCAGCCCCTGAATCGCTAGCCTCTCATTCAGGGTCTGGTGACGCTGCCGAAGGCGGGGTTTTCTCGGTTGAAAATCTGTTAGAAAACGGCTGCACTGAGAGGGCTTTCAGACTGAATAATGGAGTGAAACCAAATGAAAATTCAGGCTGAGTGTCAGGCTAAGGTTTTGTAGCAATTTCTAGCAATTGTAGAAATATTAAACCTTAATTGTCAAATGTTCAATCATGTTCTAATCATGTATACTCAATCATCTTTACTTAAATTTTTTTTAACATTTTGGACAAAATAGACATTGAGGTACCCAGATGTCCCTAGTGCCCACCTATCCTGTTACCCTTGCAACTGCCATTGGGGATAATGGTTGCAATTAGTTGCACGTTGTTGCAAGGAGTTGCAAGGAGTTGCATTGGTGTGGACTGGCCTTAAAACTGGGACGCCAGGGTGAAAGTGCTTAAACTGAAGATGGCACAAGTTGGGTCATGGCACAGTGTCAATCATGGCGTAATAATAATAATAATAATAATAATAATGATTAATAATAATCTGCCAAGCTTCTCTTCAACAGAAGCCGTTAAGTATCACAGTAGATAGCAGAGCGCCGCTCACTTCCAGTAAACATCCCATAATAATAATAATAATCCTCCATGTTTCCATGGTGACGGTGTAGCCAGGATTGACAGTTATTGCTGGTGATCTGTGGAGAAGAGGAGAGAGAAGTTCAAACCTGATGGAACAAAGTACTGATGGTTTTCTTCAGGCTGGGTGAAATGAATTAAAGGGGTATTTCTCTTTTAAACACTTCTGGGGGTCAGAACAAACATCTACTCAGGCTTTTGTGTGCACCCCAGACAGTTTAAAAGTTGCTTGATTCAATATTTAGATGTTTTATTCAATGTTTAGATATTTGATATTCATTTTATCAGACACGCCCCCTTCCTATAAGCCCATTCAACTCCATTTTAACCATGTTAGGCTCATTGAAAACACACGTCCCTGGTTCTGGTGACTGATATTGTCCTTCTAAAGCGTGAGGTGGCCATGTTTTTTCAATAATTATTTAAATGTTTTTATTTTTCATGGCATTAAATTTTTTACATAGAAAAAAAACAATAAATAAACACGGGACATGTGTTTTCAGTGAGCCTAAAGGCCAGTCCACACCAAGGATTCGCGACGCAACTCCTTGCAACATGCAACTCCTCGCAACTCCTTGCAACCATTATACCAAATGGCAGTGCAAGGAGTTGCATTGGTGAGGACTGGCCTTACATGGTTAAAATGGAGTTTGTATAGTTTATATAGGAAGTGGGTGTGTCTGATAAAATGAATATCAAAAATCTAAATATTGAATCAAGCAACTAAAGGGATATAAAAAAGTAATGGAAAAATCACGGCCCCTCACGCTTTAGAATGTCCTTCTAATACGTGAGGGGTGTGATTTTTCCATTACTTTTTTCATTCATTTTTTATATATTTATTTTATGTTTATTTTATTTGAAAGTGAAATATCCCTTTAAGTAGCTTGATTCAATATTTAGATATTTAATATTCATTTTATCAGACACAGGGTGTCTGGGTGCACACACAAGCCTGGATATATGTTAAATACCCCTTTTAAGCTGTAATCAAGCTGTAATGGTAGAGTATGTTAATATAATATAACTAACTTATATTGAGAGCATTTATATGCTGTGGTCGGGTAGGGCACCTACTGGTTGACAAGAGGTATTGCATGAAGGTCAATACTGTGTATAAACGTGCTAATACTGTAGCTCAACAGTAGAAATGTGGGACCTGGTTCAAATGCCAGGTAGGATATATATAAGTCACAGATTGCAGCATTAGAAATGTTGTTGAAGTTAAGCATGGCATGGGGCAACATGCATGCCCATGTTGTGTACTCGTATACAAGCGCACACCTGGCTACACACACGCACACTCAGTTAATGATGCAACCATCAGCCAACATCAAGCAAAAGGAGCACTTCACCCATTTTCAACCTATCTTCATATAATTGGTCCTCACTAATGCTAATAATAATGAGGCACATGTCCCACCATGGTCTGTGTCATGGTGGGACGAACTACACACAAACACACACGAGCACGTAAGCGCGCACGCACGCACGTGCACAAACACACACACACACACACACACACACACACACACACACACACACACACACACACACACACACACACACACACACACACACACACACACACACACACACACACACACACACACACACACACACACACACACACACACACACACACACACACACACACACACACACACAGTTATGCCCAATGATGCAACCATCAGCCAATAACAAGCAAACCCTCAAAGGAGCACTTCACCCATTTTCAACCTATCTTCATATAATGCTCATAATAATGTGGCACCGTTTCTGTCTACTCACTCTGTGTCTCATAGGAGGGCCGTGGACAGCTCAGAAACCTGCCTACCAGTGACATCATCGGTAGGCAGGTTGGCAAATTACGAACAAGATTTTATACTTTCTATATATATATATATATATATATATATATGCGAATATTTGTAACTCAAATCTTTGCTTCTGGAGGTCCCTGGAACAAAATATTTTACAATCTTTTTTTTTTTTAAATAGTATATATATAGTATATCTTGTATATCTGCTATTTTTGAATAGCCAAAGAAATCTAAAATGACAGAGTATGCGTCCCCGGATTTAACGGGTTAATGCAAAGGACAAGGGCTCCTTTCATTCTTTCAGCATGCCAACTTTCCAGGAAGAGAAAAGTTGCAGTTTCTATTAGCTTGGAACCTCCATCGATGACAGAATAAATGATGCCGTGTCATACTGAGCATTAGTGAGGAGGACCATGGTTGATAATGGGTGACGTGCTCTTTTAAGAAGCAGAGACACATTAGCAGCAAAGTGTACTTAAGTGCAGTACATTAAGTAGATGTACTGAGTTACTGTCCTGCAGTGCACGTTAGTACGGTGACGTTAACATGCAGATTTATAATTATCGGACCTTAGTGGTCCACCCTGTTGGAGGGAGGACTGGGGGGCACCCCCCACGGAGAGCCGTTCACCGTCTTTGCTAAACCTGTGGATGGTTATTGTGATTATTATGATCATTATGATTATTATGATTATTATTATGGTTCAGAAGAAGACATTGTGCCTCATTCACCAACCAGCGGGACTGGTAGGCAGCGGTTCTGGTAGGAGACACAAAGAGTCTCCTTTGTGTCTCCTACCGGAACCACTGCCTACCGGTTCCGCTGGTCATCAAATTATATCCACACCGCCCCTTTAAGATTATCATGATTTTAAGATAACCAGAAGATTACATTGTCATGATTTAAGATAACAGGACATGGATGTGTCCTTAGATAACAGGTGTGGGTTGTGTTTGTACCGTTGGGGGTTGTGTTTGTACCGTTGGGGGTTGTGTTTGTACCGTTGGAGTTACAGCAGGGCTCTTCTGTGGTCTCCCAGTTCATGGCCTTCTGAACAGCCTTCTTCCATCGAGCAAACCGGAACTCGCTCTCTGTGCCAGGACGACAGTCAGTCAGTCAGTCAGACACTGACCATTTACAATCTAGGGCAAGGGTCTTCAACGTGGACCCCCTAGCTGAGAGAGAGATGAAGCAGGGACCCCCTACTCTATATTGTATAAAATTGTGTTTCAGATTAAAGTTTTTTTTTACTTAGTCTGCTCTTTTTTCCCTCTACACCTATAGCCTCTTTGCCAAAAACTGCCGATCTACAAGCTCTTTGTAGATCTGCTATTTTCGGCTAATGTTTCCCTCAGAAAAGGAATTGTAGGGTTCAAGTGGTTAATGTAAAAAAACTAAATCCTATCACACAAAGATTTGGTGGACCCCCTATAGTAGCTCTGGGGACCCCCTAGGGGTCCCGGACCCCCTGTTGAAGACCCCTGATCTAGGGATTTAGCAGACGCTCTTATCCAGAGCGACTTACAATAAACAAGGGAAATACTCTGAATAAATAGAGTATAGAGAGAACGGTGTAGTAAGAAACTACAGTGGCTCAGGGGTTGAGTGGCCGGGTAGAGTGAACTGGAAAACCGCAAGGTTCCCAGTTCGATCCCGGGCTGGGGCGCTCCCCTAGAGTTAGTGTCGAAGTGTCCTTGAGCAAGACACTGAACCCCTAATTGCTCCCGATGAGCAGGTTGGTGCCTTGCATGGTTTCCTCCGCCATCGGTGTATGAATGTGTGTGTGAATGGGTTAATGGCACAATCAATGTAAAGCGCTTCGGATAGAAGCGCTATATAAATGCACCATTTACCATTTACCAGGTATATGAGCCTAGCATCTGTCTCTAAACAATCTAAATAACATTCTGTACATTTGAAACTATAGGACACCAGGTAAACAATGAACCTACTGTAGCATCTGACCAAACAACATGCTATGCCATATCTTGGTCAGTCGCTAGCAGTGGTGTTAAAAGTACTCAAAAGTTAAGTAAAAGTATCAATACTGCAATGTAGAAGCACTCTGTTACAAGTAAAAGTTCGGAATTCAAAATTTACTTGAGTAAAATAACTAAAGTATTGGTATCAAAATGTACTTAAAGTACCAAAAGTAAAAGTACAAAAATGTTTGAAAATAGCAGATCTACAAGCTCGCGTCGCGTCGCAAGTTTGTGGATCCTAATCTACATGATGCTGAGATGGTGTAATGACTAAACCTTTCCACTTGGTGGCAGTGTGAGCTACTGGAGTCATCAATAACCACAGTGTGTTCCATGTAATTCCATGCCAGGCTGGTGAAGACTGGAAACTCAAACATGACCAAATTAAAAAGAACTGCAACTATCCATTATTTTCTTAGCAATTATTCGAACAATTTTTTTTTTTTTTAATTGAATAATCGAGTGATATACTTTTATAGCCTGGTAAACCCTCCCTCCGGAAATCTCATTTCCAAATGTAAATGAGATTTCCGGAGGGAGGGTTTACCAGGCTAATACTTTTATACTTTGTCGCACAATGGTGTTGTGTAAAAATAGTGAAACAGGCAGATTCCTAGGCTGTGTGTTTTCCACTTCCTGTTGATTTGATCCAATGAAATCCAATGAAACTGGTCAGATGACCAATGATATCCAATGAAATCGACAGGAAGTGGAAAACACACAGCCTAGGAAACAGGTGAATAAGCTTGTGAACTAGATCGATTTTCACTATTTTAAAACAATGAAAAATGTTTGCCTATAATGACATGCCCAAAATATGGATTCATTGCTAATCTATTATTTTATTTTATAAAATTATTGATAGTTTTTTTAAAAATAATTGACACGTTTTAGTTAGATTAGATTCGTTTGATTAACTGTTGCAGTTAGTTTGATTAATGAACGATTACTAAGTTAAATTATTGGCGAAAATAGCCAGTCTACAAGCTCACGATGCGATGCATTGTGAGCTCGTAGACTGGCTATTTTCTATTATTAAAAATATATATATATTATGTTTTTTTTTAAAGTGTGTCGATTGGTTGATAAGAAATGTAACCCCCCCCCCCCCCCCCCCCGCAAAAAAAAACTGTTTGTCGATTAACTGATTAACCTACATGAACAAGATCAAGTCTGTTATTGGATATAAATGATGGTTTGGATATGTTTTGGGTTAATGGCCCAGCCCTATACTGCTCCTTATGGAATGTGACATTGTACAGTGAGGTGGTGTTGTGGTACTGTACCTTCAGGGTTGATCTGAGGCTGGTATTTCTCCGTGACCAGGTCAGTTAGATGATCAGGATTATTACTCCACACCTCCACCCCCTCTGCTGCACCCGCTGCAATGGCTACGCCCAGAGCAGTGGTCTCTGCCATGGTGGGACGAACTGCACGCACGCACACATGCACACACACACACAAGCACAGGCACGCACACATACACGCACACGCACACGCACACACACACACACACACACACACACACACACACACACACACACACACACACACACACACACGACATTTTTCTAACAGTGTGTATGCATCCATTTTATGTTCAGCCTGCACAAAGTTTGATACATATCAATGTCATCGATTGTTGAGACATCAAAGTGGAAGTTTATGTTGTTTAAGTCAGAGAGGAGAGAGAAACGATTCACTTCAGACCTCGTTGTTATATCTACTCTTAAGATTTGGGCCCAATTCCGTCAGCATTTCAATTTTAGTGGCTTCTCTTTAGAAGGCCCCATATGCAACAACCATTTATTTCTCCCTGCTAAATAGGATGCCAGCTTTTTGCACTGGAAAAGATCAGGCCTGTATGAATTCACTGACCTTTACATAGACGGGACTTTTGCCACTTTCAATTACCTTTCACTCAACAAATTCAACCTCCCCCGTTCACATCTATTCCGGTACTTTCAAATCAGACACTTTGTTCAAACCCAAAGCCCAACCTTTCCTAATTTAGAACCAGACTTGAAATTTGATCTTTTGTTACAGACCCCTGCTCAACTTCAAGGTCTCATATCAAACATTTACAGCTCTATATCTTCATTTAATGACGCCTCACTCAACAAGATTAAGGGGGACTGGGAGGGGGAACCGGGGTGATACCGGAGGATAGATGGGACCGGGCTACGAGTGCAGTGAATGGGATTACTTCCTGTGCCCGTCTCAATCTGATACAGTTTAAAGTTCTCCACCGTGCCCATTAGTAAGGCTAGATTAAGCAGAATCTTTCCTGACCTGGATGGGAGCTGTGAGAGATGTCAACATGACCCAGCCAACTTGACTCACATGTTCTGGTCCTGCCCCAGTTGAATAGTTTTTTTGTACAGATGTATTTAAAACTCTCTCAGATGCCTTTGAGGTGAGCTTTGAACTCGCTATTTTTGGGGTGTCCGGTGAGCACTCTCCATCTTGGAAAAAAATCAAGAATGCTATTTCCTTTGCGTCCTTGCTAGCCCGTAGGAAAATTTTACTAGAATGGAAATCAGCCACCCCACCTAGAATATCACTCTGGTTACAGGACCTTATGTTCTTTTTAAAATTAGAAAAAATAAAGTACTCTATCAGAGGTTCAGCTCAAATGTTTTACTCCATCTGGGGCCCCTTCCTCTTATATTTCCAAAACCAAAACGCGCTCCCTCCAGATTAACGCGGGGGGGGGGGGGGGACTCTAGCTATGAACCTGGTCTGGTTGACAGTATGGTCATAGTCCTCTGGGGTGGGGGGGTTATGGGGAGAAAAAAGAAAAGAGAAAAGGGGGATACGGAAAAAAAATATATATACATATATGTACTTCAGTTTGTCTTTCTATGCCAACCCTTTTCTGTAATAAAAACGATAAAAAAAAGAAAAAAGAAAGACAGACAGAGACATACAGACAGAGACAGAGAGATAGAGAGACAGCTTTGCTACTGACTGACTCTCCTAAACTGTCTCCCTCTAAAGCTTTCCTACTGTCTGTCTGTCTGTCTGTCTGTCTGTCTGTCTGTCTGTCTGTCTGTCTGTCTGTCTGTCTCTGTGTGTGTGTGTGTGTGTGTGTGTGTGTGTGTGTGTGTGTGTGTGTGTGTGTGTGTGTGTGTGTGTGTGTGTGTGTGTGTGTGTGTGTGTGTGTGTGTGTGTGTGTGTGTGTGAGCGTGTGTGTGTGCGTGTGTGTGTGTGTGTGTGTGTGTGTGTGTGTGTGTGCGTGTGTGTGTGTGTGTGTGCATGCATCTTACCAACAGGCACGCACAGTATATCAGCTTGCAGCTGCATTAACAGTTTGTTACACGTCATGCCTCCATCCACCTGATAGATAGAGAGATAGAGGGATAGATAGATAGATAGTCAGTCTGCACTATGCAGTAGAATACACCTGTACAACAGTCTGCACTATGCAGTAGAATACACCTGTACAACAGTCTGCACTATGCAGAAGAACCAACACAAAGTCACAGTGTCATCACAGTATCTCACCCGCAGCTGAGTGAGAGGAACTCCACTGTCCTGGTTCATAGCGTCTAGGATCTGACACACACACACACACACACACACACACACACACACACACACACACACACACACACACACACACACACACACACACACACACACACACACACACACACACACACACACACACACACGTGAGGATATGAACATTTTAGGTGGGTGACAGAAGGTCCCAGGTTTGATTCCCACCGTCGAATGTGTCCCTGAGCAAGACGCTTAACCCTTAACTGCTCCCCCTTGCGCTCAATTCTGATCAGCTGAGGTGAAGCTGAAAACTGAATTTCCCCTGCAGGATCAAATAGGTCTAATCATTATTATAATGAATGACATTTTTAACCCTAAATCTTAATCCGGAAATAGACGATCTACAAGCTCACAGTGAGCTTGCAGATGGGCTATTTTCGGCGCACGGCACTGGCTCGCTACTATGTATAAATCAGGCCTAATTCCAACCCTAACCCCTAAACCTGACCTCTAGTATATGCCTAATCCTAACCCTGTTACCTATTTACAAATACCCCAGAAATTCAATCAAACAAGGGTAAATGTGCATAGTTGTGCATTAAATCGTATAGAAAGGTGAACCACGTTCAACCTGGCGTCCCTATTTTGGGCATGTCATTATAGACAGACATTTTCAACAATGTGCATGAAATAGGTGCTTAATAGAATGCAGGGACGTGAAATGGTTTGAGACAAGCTTTCACATTGAATAAGTCTCATCCTTCTGCCATGGACAGCTCATAAGTCACGTAGACAATGAGTTAGTCAATAACCAAACCTCTTGACCTTTGACCACCGAAATTGCACCATAATGTCAGACATTGAGTAATAAATGAAGCAATATGTGAAAGTTAAGTTAAGTTTCATGGTCTTGTGTTGTGACTCGACGGTGACACACGCTGTACTGAGTAACTAGGGGGGCAAAGTGTCACAGACAGAGAGACAAACCCACGGAAAAGGTGAAAGGCCGGAACACGACTCGATTGATTGATCATTAACTCTTTCACTGCCAGAGTATATACAAATAAATAAAGCAGAGGTCTTCAACAGGGGGTCCGGGACCCCTAGGGGGTCCTCAGAGTTACTACAGGGGGTCCGCCCAATCTTTGTGTGATTTTTACATTTTACCACTTCAACCAAGCATCCATATTCTGAGGAGAACTTTAGCCAAAAATAGCAGATCTACAAGCACACAACGCCTCGCGCTGCGAGGCGTTGTGCGCTTGTAGATCTGCTACTTTCGGCAAAGTGGTTTGGTATAGGGGGAAAAGAGCAGACTAAGTACAGAGTGAAAGGTCAGGTATACTAAGTGTTGTTTAGGTGCATGGTTAAATGTCTGGAAATACACATTAACATGAATCCAAATCCAACATGATAGTGCTGTGAAACAAGTCTATGAAGCTGCCAATGAAATCTATGAAGAAATAATATATTTTATACTATATAATATATAAATGGGGGTCCCTGCTTTATCTCTCTCTCTCAACCAAGGGGTCCTTGGCCTGAAAACGTTGAAGACCCCAGAAATAAAGCCCAGACTGACAGCGATTCTTCCGATTTTCTCACCTTTTCAAGTATAGTCACAGAATATTTATATCTCCAGTATGAAATGTGTCTCTCTCGCTCTCTCACCTCTCTGGTCTGGAAGCAGACGGCCTCCAGGGCAGCGAAGGCCAGGTGGTTCCTGTTGGTGAACTGGGTCAGTCCACAGATGATCCTACACAAGATGAAGTACCCAGATTATTTACTTTTAAAGGACGATTTCACCCATTTTCCAGCATATCTTCATATCATTTGTCCTCACTAATGCTCATTATAATAATGGTCCCATTTTTGTCGTCTTCTCTGTATGTGTCTCAGAGGAGGGGCTGTGGACAGTTCAGAAACCTGCCTACCAGTGACATCACTGATGGGGAATCCGAGCGAATAGAAATAGCAGGCTTTCTATTCCTGGAAAGTTATAAGATATAAGTTACTTATATGAAGATAGGTTGACAATGACTTGAGTAAAAGCACAAAAGCATTTGCCTCAAAGTATACTAACAGTACCAATGTGAAAGTACTCAAAAAGAAAACAGCCGAAGTATGAAACAGGGCTTAAGAAGTAGCTATGTAATTATTATAATGTGTGGTTTGTTAAAAAGTACAATATTTATAGCCTATTGAAAAATGGACATACTCAAGTAAAAGTACCTGTAATAAAGCACACTACTTGAGTAAATGTACTTAGTTACTTTCACTGCAAACAGAAGAGATAAGACGGTTGTTATGACCCTCACTGTGTTGACTCACACTGTGTCCTGGAGAACTCATGTGAATACTATTGATTTATATTTCACTTTCAAACAAATATCCCTTTAAGTGTTTCCCAACCAGGGGGTTTCCCTTTGGGGGGGCCCCTTTGGGAAGGGGGGGGGGATCCTTTGGGGGGGCCCCTTTGGCACCCCCCAAGCGGGGCCAGACCGCAGGTTAGTAAACACTGATCTACACTGCACTGCCCTTAACAGCCATTAGGGGTCAGCAGCGACAAGGGATTACAGGACATTGGAACAGTGGTGGAAAAAGTACTCTATTTTTTTAAACTTACGTAATAGTATCAATACTGCAATGTAGAAACACTGTTACAAGTGAAGGTCCAGTATTCAAAATATACTTGAGTAAAAGTACAAAAGTATTGGCGGCATCAAAATATACCTAAAGTACCAAAAGTAAAAGTACAAAAATGTTTGAAAATAGCAGATCTACAAGCTCACAACGCGTTGCGATGCGACGCGTTGTGAGCTTGTAAATCTGCTATTTTCAACTAGCCTATGTATAAAAAAGGGCTAAAGTGGTTAATGTATGTTTTATAATATAATGATTTATATCTGCAAAGCAACTAGTAACTTAAGTTTTCAAATAATTGTAGTGGAGTAAAAGTACAATATTTTCCAGTATTGAAAATTGGAAATACTCCAGTAAGGTAAAAAATACCTCAAAATTGTACTTAAGTACAGTACTTGAGTACATGTACTTAGTTACTTTCCACCACTGCATTGGAACGTGGGAATTGGCAGAATGACTAAAGTGTGAAAAAAAAAAGAAAAGAAGTTCACTGAATCCAACAAGATGCTTTGCATGTTGATTTGGATGGTTGCCGTAGTGACGGCTGTCTGAGGTTTCCACAGGTTTTGTTGTAAGTTGTGTTATCTGTTAGAGATTCAGCTGTCTCACCCTCTGGCGCTGGGCTCCCAGTACGGCGCGTAGAGTCCAGAGAAAGCTGGGACAAAATAACACCCATATGATGTGCCTACTGCCGCTGCTAGCTGCTCTGCAGGGAGAGAGAGAGGGAGAGAGAGAGAGAGAGAGAAAGAGAGGAGGGGAATCTATAATCAATATCTCATTCTAATATGAATGTAGTTACACTCTGTAATAACTGTACGTACACAGTAGTGGCGTGGCACTGGTGTAATAGCGCAGTGGTTCCCAAACGTTTTAGCTCAAGACCCAAAAGAGAACGTTTGCCCGGGACCCAAACTAGTGAAAATAGCAGATCTTCTTACACTTAAAAAAAAAAAATCATGTAAATTAGATTTTGTATTTTTATTTTATTCATGAAATCCTTTTGAAAAATGTTGGACTTGTTTTTGGTAAAGGTGTAGTAAAGGTGTAGTAACAATGCAGTAATGGCGTATGAACAGTGTAGTACCTATCTCTGAGGTGGACTGGACGATACCCATGTTATCCTTCAGCCATCGCACCACAGCCCCTGCTATGGCCACAGAACCCTGAAACGACCAATCACACAGTCAGCACCAGGCAGGATGGCAGTTCAATGACAGACCAGTGTACGACATATGCCCATATATAGGCATGTCACTATGACTCAGACATAACCATAAACAAATATATATAGGCATATATGGAGATCCGGTTGTCCAGAGCCACAGTTACGACCGCTATGCCCATATATGGTGTTAAGGGAGTGCGGCGCCCGCTGCTGAGTCGTTCAGATATGCGGTTGTCCAGAACCGCCGATCCGACCGATATGTCCATAAATGGGCATGCCAATGTACAGGGTATAGACATATACTAACGACATCAGGGATCTCCATATATGGGCATAAAAGGGACAGAGGTAGACTAGCCTGGGCACCATTCCTTTTCGGGTATATGATCCGGTCGGGAGCGGAAGTAGCCCTAGACCGGATCGCGACAAACCGGAAAGACGTCTCACCCCAAAATAGGTCCGTCCTATAAAATCCTTGATGCGGCGTAGTTTAGCTTATTTTTTAAATATAAATGTGAGTGTACTTTCCGGAGACTATTTAGCGTCTGTATTATCCGTATTATCCCACGGGGAAATTCTATTCCATTTAAATAGGAATTGGGGAACCAAAACAAAGCGGCACCGCAAAACCGGATCGCGACAATCCGGAAAGAGGATTATTTTTTCTTTTTTCTTTTTCAGTAGGCGTGGCATAGACCGGATCATATGGGTCTTTAGTAACGCACACCAGGCTTTCCTCCGAGGTGGAAAGACTGGTGATGCGAGGTTAGAGGTAGACGGACAGATACAGATATCTCCATATATGGGCACAAAAGGGACACAGACGGACGGGTACAACGGGTACTCTGACAAAGCCACCGACACTATGACTCAGACATATCAGACATATCGGCAGTGTGATGTAAGTATGAGGTGAGCGTGGGCAGCACAGTGCAAGTTAATGCCAGTCAGTCAGCGCCATCTTCATTATATAGATAAATACACATTCAGACAGAACAGAATTAAAACATATATTATCAAAAAACATTAAAAAAAATAAATAATCATGGAGCCAGAGGCTCGGCTCGGCCCGACCAATTAGCATACTTTTGAGGCCCGGCTCGGCCCGAAAACGTCGGGTCGGGTCGGGCTCAGGTAGAATTTGAGAACTCTATATGAGGACCGTGTTAAAGAATATTCCAATTTTTTTTCTCCAAGATTATGTGAAAGAAGCAGATGCGTTGTGTGAGCTTGTGGTTCGGCTATTGTCAAATAAATACCTGATGTATGGTTAAAGTGGTTTTGGTGCTATAGTAACTAATTTAGCTGAGGAACTCCTGGAACCCCCTCAAGGATCCCTGGGGGTCCCCGGACCCCACATTGAGATACACTGTGACTGCTTTAAAACAATCACTGAGGTCTTGAAATGTTTGCCCTGCAAATAAAGTATTTTCCATCTTATAGTGGAGTTCTTTGGGGGGGGGGGGGGGGGGTGACCTTTGAATGTGAATTCTGGGCTGTTGCACTTTCTGGTGTGCGACAGAGGCACATGGTCGTTGTCTGGTGGAAACCTTGTATGTCCAGACTTTTTCAGGAAACTGAAAAAAGAACCTGTGTTCCCAAGGATCC
Organism: Gymnoscopelus braueri; assembly: GCF_963280865.1. Taxonomy (NCBI): domain Eukaryota; kingdom Metazoa; phylum Chordata; class Actinopteri; order Myctophiformes; family Myctophidae; genus Gymnoscopelus; species Gymnoscopelus braueri. The sequence continues at coordinate 8,762,452 of NC_137618.1, read as the reverse complement.
TATGTAGTTATTATTAATACACAAGGCACAAGCTCTTTTTAATACTTGTCATTGGTTGAATATTATAAAAGCCACAGACTCACTTAAAGCGGCGCTATGTAACTTTTTTTAATTAATAAAATGTTATTTTGTATGTCAATACTATGTTAATACGATATAACTTATACAATTGGGGTTGTAGAAGAACTGATAAACGGCTGGTTGTTTAGAACCGGACTCAAGATCCACTTTGAAGGCCTAGCTGGGTTGTAAGGCCAGCTAGTCGTCCTGAATCTGCAATCCGTGAGTAACTGGGTTGTAAGGCCAGCTAATCTCCTGGTACTCTGGAGAGAGTTAAGATGCTCTTCGAGCGTCGCTGAGGACAATGCCTTAACCAGGGCATCCAGCGACCTTTATACTGCTGGCTGTGCCCCTGATGTCACCATGGTGTTGTCAGATAGTGTCAGACATCTCCATACATGGAGCTGCCCATGTCAGTTATGCCCAAATATGGGAACATGACGTCAGTCCTGGACCTGCCGGCCATCTCCATATATGGAGTCTCTGGGAAGGGTTCGCTGATGTCAGACCCTGATGTCAGACCCTGTATCTATGGCACGTCTTGGGTCTCTATGACGACTTCGTAGGTCGATCGTCTCCATTTATGGGGATCTCCATATATAGGCCAGTGCTGGCAAATATGCCCTGAACGTTCGCAACAGGGGTGGTTGTATTTATCTCCCTGCTCTTCTATTTACAGTAGATCCTGTGTCTAGGTGAGACATGACTTTTGACTTCGATCCTGTTTCTGGTTTGACACAAATTTTGACCTGAAGGTCTAGATTCAATTTATCCCCTGAGCGAGCAGGCAGGTTCTATTAGCTGGGAAAAATGTCAGTACTCGCACAGGAGGCCCGGGTTCAAATCCGGGGTAGAAGAGGAAATTTACATGTAACGTAAGATTTTTCGAAACAATTAAAAACTTTTGTGTGACACTATAGTATGACGAAGTGGGGCATACATTTTCGGAAGAACATAAAGATATGGTACCCAGGTACACACCTCTAGTGCATAGCAGGCTGGCTTGTCCTTCCCCAGTTTGTAGGCTACTGTGGTCAGCAGGCCGTGGTCCGACATCACAGGCTGGGAGGAGACAGCAGAGAGGAGAGAGGAGAGAGGCCATGTTCATATAGAGGTAGTCCAAACTTCTAAACATGTTGCACAAAATCATAGCTAACCCCCACTTGTAACATCATTGTGAAACACACTGACAGACATTTTTTTTTTCAAAGGATCCCTGGCTAATAAACCCAGGGCCGCACCAAGGGTAGTGCGAACGGTGCGGCCGCACAGGGCCCCGCGCTTGGGGGAGCCCCGCAAAAAAAAAAAAAAAAAAAAGATTTTTTTTTTTTTTTTTAGTGAACAGATTCACGTTTAGTAAGAGTTATACCGAGAAATAACCGCAAATAACAACCAAAAACTCGGAAATATCCGCCCAAAACCGCCAAAAAATCGCACGCGCGCGCTTCGCACTGGTCTGTCATTGAACTGCTTGATCAAATCAAAAATAGACTTAGACTTGACTTGAGCCCTCTTGACTTGATAATTCTCTAAAAGTCTTTTATGAAGTCACTTAATACTTTACAGCAAGCCCAAATATTAAAATGTTTAAAAGGTGTCCCATCAACTCTTCATTTTATTAGTGAAAAATCCCGGCCGTCAGTGACATGTGTCATATTGTAGTAGCGCCTGCCCTTCGACTCCAGTGATTATATCTTTCGCTTTTAAAGATCACGAGGTGGAATGCAACCATACAAGAATCGCAGTATGCAAGGCATGCAGTGCTAGAATCAACAATGGATTTGCAACTACTTTGAACTTCGATCGACATTTGAAGAAGGAAAACACAAAAAAACAGGTAACAGGTAATAAAACAGATATAAGTGAGTCCACACATCTCACCTTCTCGCCTGTGTTTCTGAGCAGGAAGCAGCCAGTCCCGTACCTTCACACAACAGAAAATAGACAGACAAGATGATGTTCTTCAAGTCTTCATGTAAATAATATAACTCATCTCACAGGATAGAAAGTCAACACACTTTGTAAACAGACATAGTGTATCGTACAGAACTCAAAGTTGTCTTTACCAACATCCTGCAGTAATGGTTCTCACACACACACACACACACACACACACACACACACACACACACACACACACACACACACACACACACACACACACACACACACACACACACACACACACACACACACACACACACACACACACACACACACACACACACACGTATTAATAACAAGTAAGACGCGCGAACGCGGGAAGCGAATGCAAAAAAAAGAATAATGCATTTTTTTTTTTGAAGTGCCTGTTTCACCCACTTCCGGGGGGCGGAGCCAAAATCCGAGGCCGAAGTATTTGTTCGTAGACCCCCACTTAGGGCGGGTAGAAAAAGTTTGGGAGCGATTCGGGCACTTTTCATTTAACATGGGGTTTCAATGGGGAGTTTTTAGGAGCCTTCTCCGGGGCGTGGCTTCCGGGGGAAGCGGCGGGCTTAAACGCAACCTTGACAGGTGTGTTCAATTTTCAAAGACCTTTCATTTGATGTATGGTACGTCTATATTGGACATTTACTTGGCTGCACACAGGCAGTGCACACATACTGCACACAGAGACACAGAGACACACACACACACACACAACCCGAGCACGGTTTCATAGTAAGCTACACTTGCGCAGCTACACTTGCGCAGCTACACTTGCGCAGCTACACTTTTCGGCGCGCCTCCTTCCGCTGCGTTCGCAATTACTATACTTGTGACTGTGAGGACATCAACATTTTAGGATGGTGCTTTTATTAATGCCATTTTTAAACCTAATCCTAAAGCCAAAAAATAGCCGATCAACAAGCTCACAACGTGTCGCAGATCGGCTTTTCTCAGTGCACGACACTGGCTCACAGCTAAGTATACACTCAGCGGCACTTTATTAGAAATGACTCTCCAACTGCACGTTAACGCTAATTTCTCATAAAAGTACTCATCACGCAGAATGTCCCACATTTTTCAAAATTTATCAAAATCTTTTGAAAATAGTATAACATAGGGATTAAAGGAGTAGTTCACCCAAAAAAAATCTTATTTTCAATCAATTACACACCCCATGAAGCCTTGAATTCATGGAGATGTTTTGTTTTTTTGTCGCATTCCTAAGCCAATACCGGCGGAGTACTCAATGAAGACTCTTTGAGACTCCGCCGGTCATCAAATTATTGGCTTAGGAATGTGACAAAATCAAAACGATCTCCATGAATTCAAGGCTTCATGGGGTGGGTAATTGATAGATAATAAGTAATTATTTGGGTGAACTACTCCTGTAATTGGTAATTGGTAATGTACAGGCTTACTGCACGACTTTAGGCGCTGCAGGGCACCAAGCAAGGGGGGGCACCAAGCGCCTGGCCAAAAAAAATTAAAAAGGTCGGACTACTGCAAGTAACGGCACCGAAACCGTCCAGGGGCTGAAATAGCGTGCAATGGTTGCTGAAAAACGTCGGCAGCACCCTGCTGATGAAGCGATACTTTGTTTTTAAGTACAGAACTGGAGTAAATGTCTTTAGTTACTTTCCACCACTGCATGTGAGGGAGATACAGTAAATGGAGGGAGATAGCTTACGTGTTTTTGGCCTGGCCATCGTTGAAGCACATCTGACCAACCAGAGCTGCCGACTGGTCGCCTAGACACTGTCACAAAGAAGACACATCTTTCACACATCTGTGCTCTACCTAGACACTGTCACAAGACTGGTCACCTAGACACTGTCACACATCTGTACTCTACCTGGACAGTCAGAAGAGGACACATCTGTCACACATAGTATGACTGGTCACCTATTGTAGGCCAGTGGTTCTCAAACTTTTTCATGTCAAGGACCTCCAAATTAATATGTATTTGGCCACAGATCTCTATCTGAAAAGATTTTGTGCACAGTTGTGAGCTTGTAGATCTGCTTTTTTTTCGAATAACCAACGTGTAAAGGTTTAAAGTGGTTAAACTGCTTTTGATGTAATATTAACACATCGTTGGGAACCCCTGGAACACCCTCAAGTACCCCCTGGGGGTCCCCGGACCCCACTTTGAGAACCACTGGTCTAACTAATTTGACAGTATGACAGAGATATGAAATGCGTCAGATTAAAGACAAAGACGTTCTCTTACCCCCGAGATGGGAACTCCTTCCAGAGAGCTGGATTTCTACAAGAGGAAGAAAGCAGAGGGACACCCTGAATGATCCAGAAACACTATGCACAAATAAACAACTAGCTAAAGGCCATGTAAGTGATATGTTTTTGTTATAATAAGTGTTAAATACTGTAGCTCTATATGCTGATAGTTAATCATTGTTATATCCCATTGAGACCTGAGGCCGATTATAAACCAGTAGTTCTATCACACTTTCACACTTTCAAGATTTAAAAAAAAAAGGTTCAACAATAGCAGATGTACAAGCTCGCAGCGCGGCACGAAGTATACACTTGTATATCTGCTATTTTTGAATAGCCAACGCAAAAATCTAAGATGACACAGACGCTTTCCCGGTTTGTTCAGGGTCTCCAGCTATTTTGTAAACGAGAAAATAAATGTTCAGGTCGAGATACCGATTTGATCCAATCAGGTCAGGAGAGAGAGAGAGAGAGAGAGAGAGAGATATAAGATCTTTATTGATCCCGCGGGGGGACATTCAGGCGCCAAAGACTCGTACAGGATACAATAAACAAGTGAAATTGGAAGTGATGAAATAAATAAGTAAATAAATACATGAGAAGCCAAAGCTGGAACTGGAACACTTATCAAATTGAAGCTGATGAATGGCAATGACATCAATGAAGGGGATTCCAAGCTAACAGAAACTACAGCCTTTCTCTTCCTGGAAGGTTAGCATGTTGAAATAGAAGCCCTTGTTCTTGCATAAATAAATAAAAATAACAAAAAGTTTGAAATCTTGTTAAGCCTCAGGTCTTAAGACTTAACCCATTAAGACCTGAGGCCGATTCAACAAATGTCTTCTAAATCCTAACAGTTTTCTGAAAAACTCATGTTGCTATATCAGTGGTTCTCAAACCTTTTCATGTCAAGGACCCACAACATTACGTATGTATGTATTTTGGCCGCCGACCTCCATCTCAAAATATTTAGTTCTAGGGACCCCCAGAAGCAAAGATTTAAGTTACAAATGTTTCCTTTAAAAATATATAGATATTTAAAAAAAATAGCAGATCTACAAGCTCATAGCGCGAAGTGACACGCTATGAGCTTGTAGCTCTTTTATTTTTGAATAGCCAAAAAAAAGGTTTTCCCCGTCTTCACGGGTTAAAATGACCTGCCTACCGATGATGTCATTAGTATGGAGGTTTCAGAACTGTCCATAGCCCTCCTCTGAGACACAGAGACAGAAATGGTGCCATCTTAAAATTGGCATTAGTAATGACCAAAGGTTGAAAATGGGTGAAGTGCTCCTTTAAGCCAACATTAACACGGGACAAGGTGCACATTTTGCTTGTAGACATTCTGCACAGATGAGATGACCAACACAGATACAGTACGAAACAGACAAACACGCACATGTAGTACACACAGTAAAATCCTCAGTGTTTATTTATCTCTGAGAGTATAAACATGGACACAAATGGACTATTACATGTTACACTCAGAGCTACATTAAGACTGAGGATTTTCCTTTTTTATTTTAATAAATTTGTTATTCTTGTGTCCCACCATTGACCCACCGACTTCCATTAAAGGAGGAGTTCACCCAAAAAATGACTTATTTTCTATCAATTACACACCCCATGAAGCCTTGATTTCATGGATTTATTTTTGTTTTTGTGGCATTCCTAAGACAATAATTTGATGACCGTGTGTATTTCCGGTAGGAGACACAAATAATCTACTTTGTGTCTCCTACCGGATACATTAGCCGGTAGGAGACGGGAATCAAATTATTAGCTTAGGAATGCGACAAAAACTAAAAAGAATCCATGGATTCAAGGCTTCATAGGGTGTGCAATTGATAGAAAATAAGTCATTTTTTGGGTGAACTCCTCCTTTAAACGTATAGGGTAAGAAATATTTTTTGGTTAAAACAAAATGTTTTTTTGTTAAAAGGTTAAAGCTCTATATTCTGATAATAATCTGCTATAATACTGCTACTAACAGGGGTCTCCCCGTCTCTAGCTCTTCAATAAACAGAAAATACATTTTAAGGTTGGTTGCAAATTTCAACCAATCAGGAGAGAGTACCCATTTATCAGCTTCACTTTTATAGTGCGGAAAAAAGAACCTGTGTTCCAATGGATCTAAGTTATTATTTAGTCAGAAGCTATTTTTAATACTTTTCATTGGTTGAATATTTGTAAAACCCACAGACAAACGTAACTACTTTCACTTTCAGCTAATATAGCCGACTTTGTGCGACACAGTTTTACAAAGAAGTAGGGCATTCATTTACCAAAAAGATAGTTGTTGAAATAGAGATACAAAGTCTGGGTCAGTCTGTGTCAGACTTTTACAGTCTTTTATAATCTTTACTGTCTTTATCATCCGTGCATCTTTTCATAGGAAGATAGAGCACGTTTATCAGCTCATAACAGGGTTAATGAGATACATCTATTTTATGAGACCGTAATGTTGTTTGTGTCCTCATTGCAGACTTACTGTTCTCTTCCAAAGGCCACTACATGTTTCACAGAGAGTCCAACCCAAGGGGCTAGCATCCGGTTTCTAATTTGAGGCCATATAGGAAGTATGAATGTCCGCTAGTTTAGCTATTTCCCCCATGATTTCACCACTGCTGGCTGCAGAAGCAATAACTCTCTATTAAAGCGAATGGGTTTTTGGCCGGACTTTACACTTGATTTTATTACCTTAATGAACATTGTCATAAATACTTTATGCTTCAAGTCGCTAGTTTAAAGTCTTCCTTCAATTGCCATGATATGCGTTTAGTAAATTATGGTCCCATTAATGAAGTTAAATCAGACCCATGCAAACCTGTCCCAAAACATAAATACTGCAACACACACACACACACACACACGCACACGCACACGCACACGCACACGCGCACACGCACACGCACACGCACACGCACACGCACACGCACACACACACACACACACACACACACACACACACACATTAACCAACATGTACAGAGGGTTTATGAACGTACCATATACCCATAGATTTCAGAAGAGCTTCTAACTTTAGGGAGGATTTCCATGGGAACATCAAAGTACCTGAAAACAGACATATTATTTTGTTACTAGGTGTTGTTATCAGTGGTGGAAAGTAACGGAGCACATTTACTCAAGTACTGTACTGTACATTAATTTTGTAATATTGCAAACATTGTAATTTTTACAAAGAAAAGCTGATTTTTATATCAAAATCCTTCTGAAAAATAGCTGATCTACAAGCTCTCGACGCTTTGTGAGCTTGTACTGTATACAAGCTCACAAAGCGTCGAGAGCTTGTAGATCAGCTATTTTTCCGAAGGATTTTGATATATTAATTTGAAAGCATTTCACTTTTACTTTTAGCAATCTAAGTATATCTTGATGCCAGGGGAGTAAAAGCATTGAGCATTGAAAAAAGGACATACGCAAGTAAAGTAAAAGTAGTGTACCTCAAAATGTTAACTCAAGTACAGTACTTGAGTAAATGCACTTAGTTACTTTCCAGCCCTGATATTAAATAGTAAATTGTAAAGCCAGACTTAGTACCTATACTGTATATAACCTTTATTAAACCAGTAAAAATACATTGAGACAAAGTCTCTTTTGCAAGTATGCAGTGCATACTTGTCAGAGCCTTTGCCACTGTGAATCTATAGGTTACCTGCAGAGCTCCGGGTCCCATTCCAGTGAATGGATGTTAAAGAGCATGGTGCGACTGGCGTTAGAAACATCCGTACAGTGAACACCTCCGTCTCTGCCTCCTGTAAGACACTAACATGCAAAAAACACAGACACATTTAGGGTTCGTTCACACCAAGCATAGAGTACAGAAGTCCTGACGTCACTCGTTCATCCCCAGGTTCGTAAAGTAATTTCGCTATGGAATAACATTGGGTCATCATAGAATCGTCTCATATAAGAATTGTGTTCCAAAAATAAACAAACTGTCTCGGCGATATTGTCAGGGAGGAGGTTCTGTATCGTTTATGATAGTCAGTCACTTATATTTGATACAGTCTGTTTCTGGCGAAGATTTAACTAATTCGGCGGAAGTAACATTAGCGTTTTCTCACCGTCAGTTGATGCTTCATATCCATAAGAGTAAAACCGCCAGGGTCATTTGTTTATTTTTGGAACACAATTCTTATTTGACGCGATATTAAATACGTCTATGGGGATTCAGAATGGGGGTGGAAAACCGCGAACCAGGTAGACAAACCTAGGATGTGTAAATTACGTCAGACTTCGGTGCTCTATAGCGATAATTATGTGAGCGTCCACACTGATGATGAACGATTATTCACTCAAACCCCATTATCCGTGTTCTGGGAAAACGTTTGCAGAAAATAGCAGATCAACAAGCTTGTCGATCGGCTATTTTCAGCGAAGATATTTAATGTAGAGCGAAAACACAAAATACACTAGTATAGAGCCCTGAGGGACTCCGCTCAACATATGGGTTTAAGTGGTTAAGTCCCGAGCTTGTGCTCTAAGCCAGCTAACATTAGCTATTCCAAATCGTCTCCTCCTCTCCAACAAAACTATCTCTGATTCCGGTGTTTCCATCGTTCTTGAAATCGCTCTGAAAGTGACGATATCGTTCACCCACTGTCGTTGTCAACAGTGGGTGGGTTGGGTGGGTTTTAATGACAAATGTATCGTTATAGTTATCATTCTTGGTGTAAAGGGCCCTTTATTACAGGTCAAATATATCCTTGAACCATAACTCCTGTTTGTGTATGTTCTGTCTGTCTGTCTGTGTTCCATACCCAGATGATCCAGGAGTCGACGGTACCGAACATGGCTCTCTGCTCCACGACGGCCTGTCTCACCTCCTCCACGTTATCCAACATCCAACGCAGCTTCACTGCACTGAAGTACGTACTGATAGGAAGACCTGTCTTATGCTGCACACAGACACACACACACACACACACACACACACACACACACGCACGCACACGCACACATGCACACAGGCAGGCAGACAGATTACAGTATTTAATAATTGTGACAGCAGGTAATAATCTAAAATAAATGAATAAAACAAAATCAAATAAAAGGTGATAATCCTACCTTGAGGTGGTCCTTGTTTCGGCCAGGCGTTCTGTTGATAAGTCTCTCTACAGTGGGCTGAGTCCGCATGTCCAACCACACTGCACACAGCCACACACAGAAGAAGCTGTCATATCACATTTGGCCTCGCATAGCCAGACAACTATTCCACAATCTCCGAATGCTACATATCATATAGAGTCTGGAACTACACCTCCCGAAAGCAGAGAAAGAAAGATGTTAGTCATCTGTTAGTGATTTCCGTTCACGAAAATATCTTTAAAAATAAAAATATTTTTTAATTCACATTTCTGCTAAGCAGCAAGCTATAGTAGCTGCTATACATCGTCACTGTCGGGTCGAAACCCCATATATCCAAAACCGTTACTTTTCAGGATTAAAATAAAAAAATGGCTAAAGTAGCAGATCTACAAGCTCAAAGTGACAGTTTGGTGTGACTGCACCCTGAGGTCATTTTAACATCTACTCAGGTTTTAGTGTGTGCCCCAGGCAGTTTTTAAGTTGCTCAGTTCAATGTTTAGATTTCGATATTCACATCAGTCTCCTATAAGCCCATTCAACTTGAAACTCCATAGTTCTATGGTTAGATACTTTACTTATCTGCATGGGGGACAACTACATTATACTTTATGGATCAGACAGACAGACAGACAGACAGACAGACAGACAGACAGGCAGACAGACAGATACTTTATTGATCCTGAAGGAGAGGCCACGTCTTAGGGCAGTGGTGGTAAACTCACCGATAGCATTTTACAAAGTGTCCTGTCTGTCTGTCTGTCTGTCTGTCTGTCTGTCTGTCTGTCTGTCTGTCTGTCTGTCTGTCTGTCAGTCAGTGGTGGTAAACTCACCGATAGCATTGTACAGAGGCTGTCCTGTCTGTTTGTCCCAAACCAAGGTCGTCTCTCTCTGATTGGTCACTCCCACCGCTGAGGAGACAAAACACGCACAATTACATTGCTATCCACACAGATTTGTTGACAAAGTGCAAGGACAGAGTGAAAGACATGAACCTTGAAATACACTGGTTTTCAACCATCTGGTTACTAATGGACTCTTTACGGGTCTGTAACTCTGAGAGTTACAGACCTCTCAGAGCTACATAAGCACTGAGGATTTTACAGTGTAGATTCCAGTAGTTTATTTCATTGATAGTTACTGCTAGTACAGCAGTTACACATCAAGTCCCCTCTCATACATTCTGACCCCGTCTCACTATTGTCTGTTTCCGCTATTCATTGAAGTATATACGGTAGGACTGAAGTGGACAAAATGTCCATTTGCAAAGCTTGTGTTATGTCTCATGTGCATGTGAACATTTCCTGTCTCTGTATCAACTCTCTGAGTGCGATTCTGCCTCTGATACTGTCCATCTGAATGTCTCCCTTTCAATTCTCTCTCTCTCTCTCTCTCTCTCTCTGTAGGCAGGTATTAACCTCAGTTGCACTTTAACATTACCCACATGTAGCTTACAGATTATTCACCTACCGACAATCATATCACCGTCCCAATATGAAGGACCACCCTTAAGTCTTACTCTTTGCGTTGGTTCTGCAATGCAGTTATGTGGTAAAAAAATAAATAATAATACCCCCCTTTCCTTTCCTTAACACATTAAGACCGGGAAAGCCTATATGTTGTTATACCTTTAAAGGGTCTACACCATGAAAATCACTTTTTTCTTGGTTTTTTGTATTTTTTGGGGTCCCCAGTGTCTCTTGTACCCCAAAAATGTTTTTTTTTAAAATTCAGTCATTCCTTCTCATTTCATGGATTTCCAGAATGGGCGTGTCTGAACAGGCGATCTCAGAATGGCAATGTTTATGATGTCACAAACATTTTTGATGGCAAACCCAATGTTAAATGAAAAGTGCCCGAATCGCTCCGAAACTTTTTCTACCCCCCCTAAGTGGGGGTCTACGAACAAATACTTCGGGCTCGGATTTTGGCTCCGCCCCCCGGAAGTGGGTGAAACAGGCACCTCAAACACTTGGTGGAATTGTTCAAAAATGTTCAAAGTGTTTTTATTTCAATTTTGTATTTTTCTTAGATGCTTCTTTTTATGCAGAATTTTTCCATTTTTTTTTTTTTTTTAATATTTTCTTTTATGAACTGAATTTATTAACTGAACAGAATTGCTCAGTAGCCCCCCCCTGCCCAAGAGGACGTTTTGGTATTGCAGCTGAAAGTGCTGTATAAGCCAGAGACAATTGACTTGGGATGAGTATATCTGAGAGATGATTTAGGCTCAAACCTTTTGAAAAAGGTTTGAGGGACATACACCATATGATATTAAATATCAAATATTTGTTTTAAATTCATGGTGTAGATCCTTTAAAACCGGGAAAGCATCTGTGTCATTTTAGATGTTGCTATGTATATAGCAACAGGAATTTCTTAACATTTTTTGAATAGACAATTTAAGATTTTCTGAAAACTTAGGTTAGGATTTAGAAGGCGCGCACACACACACACACACACACACACACACACACACACACACACACACACACACACACACACACACACACACACACACACACACACACACACACACACACACACACACACACACACACACACACACACACACCAAACCTTTTATATTGGAGACATCAATCTTGAGTTGTCCCAGTTTCTCACAGGTCCTCTCCAGACACTCGTACACTGACTGGATTATCTCCATAGGATCTTCCTCCACCCATCTGATTCACACACACACACACACACACACACACACACACACACACACACACACACACACACACACACACACACACACACACACACACACACACACACACACACACACACACACACACACACACACACACACACACACACACACTTGAATAATGGTTTGATTGGTCTTTATTTACACAATCCTGTAGTTTGTGCATGGATGTATCTATGGGAGAATGCATGTCCAACAGCTCATTTCCTAAGCATAACATAAGAGAAATACAGCGTTCAATACAACATGACATCCGAGCAATAAGCTATATGTAGCTGAGCTGAGTAAATGGGCCCTAAAGGCCCATTTATGCTTTGAGCGACAAGTGTTGACCAACGTGTCACGCGAGGGAAGTGATGTCAAATGATGTGTCGAAGAGGACCTCCGCCGAAGGTACAAATGGAAAAATGAAGATCACGTACTCTGTTTGGTTGGGAAGATCCACAAGACTACATTCACTTCCTTGTTTATGTTTTGTGGCAAGGCTGTCGTGTCGGTGATTCAGACAATATGACGCAGACAATATGAATGCTCAAAACTTACTTTTTTTAGTTTAGTCCAGGTAGCAACGAGCGCCAATGGCCCGAGTCTGGATTTTCTTTTTTTTTATTATTGTGTAATTTGGTGCCTTCTGGCCATGATAGTTTAATTTCTTGTCATTTTCATGTGTTCATACATGTTAATATCCAACCAGGACTGGAGAAATCATGTCTTCACAGTCACACAATCTCCACCATCTGAGCAAAGGATTTCCTCAAGCATGGCCACATTTTTCAGTTGTATCATTAACTCAAAGATACCATCATTATTATTTGACCAAATAGTTTACTACTGTAATAACACACATAATCACATACCAGATTGGCTGGTAATGGTCATGTTGTACCCAGCTTAAAGGACTAACTCATTGAAGGGGATAAAATAAGTTGTTTATACAGCCATTAAGGCTATCCCAAATGGAAACCAACTCAACACTAAATAATATCTATTAAAGATATTTTAATATATTTTCCTGAAATGACGAAAAGATGAAACTATGCACGATCATCCAAAACATCCGATTTTCACGCTTCCGTTGTCTAGTATGGAAATCGCTTTGAGTAAGCACTATAGGCAGGCTCTCGTCAGACTCAGACACCCCCACCGCCGAAAACAGACTCCCCTCACAGACTATATCAAATACGAATACTCAAGGTAAAGTACAGCTCCTCAGTCTGAACTCACCCCTCTTTAGGGAAGAGCTGGGTGATCTCCACTTGATGCTGGCTGATCAGCTCTGCTGTTTTAGCGTTGAATACCTGCAGAGGACAGAGGTTATGGTCAGTAGAGCAGTGGTACTCGAACTTTTTCATGCCAAGGACCCCCAACTTGACCCCCATCTGAAAAGATTCTGTGCCGGGCAGGGACCCCCCCATGCAAGATTTGTGTTGACAAAATATTCAAAACTCACTTTTAAAAAGAAAATATTTTTTGTTTACAATTTTTTTCTGGGGACCCACCGGAACCCACCCAAGGACCCCTGGGGGTCCCCGGGCCCCACTTTGAGAATCACTGCTGTGTTTGAGTTGATAAGTAGCCAGGAGGTCAATAAAACACTGAAGTCACAGAGTCACGATGGAACACCAGACTGTGTGTTTACAGAGAGGCCATTGAAAGAGTTACGACACTCTTTGATCACGCCGCCATGTGATCACATGGTTCATTTATTATCGCGTGTGCTTCATCAACATCCATTAACCACTGAAAACAGCCGGTCTGCAAGCTCACAGCGAATCCCAGTATTTTTAAGTGGGGTCCCGACTCTGGGGGGCCCTCAAAGGTCCTTGAGGGGGTTCCAGGGGGTCCACAGCAAAAACGTGTTAATATAGAATCACAATCAGTTTAACCACTCTAATCCTATTTTATACTTTGGCTATTCAAAAATAGCTGGGGGTCCGTGGCCAAATACATAATCAATTAGGGGGTCCTTGACATGAAAATGTTTGAGAACCGCTGTATTAGAGACACACAGGTAGTGCAAAGGGACAGTAAACAAAAGCAGGAGATTTACAACCAGCAACAACGTTGCCAACCCAGTGAACCCACTCAGGGACGGTTGGCACACATCTCAACCCTGGGAGAGTTGGCACACATCTCACATCCTGAATGTCTAAATAAAGACCCAAATAAAGACCTCATGGTTCCCACACAAAGGTCACTATGGACATTCAAACCCACAACACGATGATGAGCACATGATGGGAGAGAGAGATCACAGTTTGATGACGTTAGACTGGACAGATTCTCAACATATCTACCGATTGTTATGAATGCTTACATATTAAAATATTATTGTCAGCGGTATTAGGGCATAAAATATATTGTGCCGATACTTCTGACAATAATATTTTAACCAGAATGTATCACTGATCTTTCCCTGTTTGGACTGTTATACATAATACAAAAAAACAGACAAAATATATATATATATATATATAAAACTAGATCTTCTGCACAGCCTGCAAAGTAAAATCCTCAGTGTTAATTTATACTTCTGTAACTTAGAGTGAGCCAAGGAATAAAGAGGTTTCCTACAAGAGTGCAGGGGAAGAAATAGGATGCAACACACTGCTGAGGTTGACTGTCACAGTGAGGGGAAAGAAATAGGATGTAACGCACTACACTAATGAGGGTTAACCATAGATGGTTAACTGTAATGAGCTCAGAGAATTAACACAGTGTGGTATCACCTGCTGTCCAGTAGAGTACACACACACACACACACACACACACACACACACACACACACACACACACACACACACACACACACACACACACACACACACACACACACACACACACACACACACACACACACACACACACTATCTATTTTTATTGTATTTTATGTAAATTCTGTTTTGTTTTTTGTTTTTTCAATTATGGTATTTAGGTATGTCAGTATCTGTCGATTTTGTGTGAGGGGACCACAGTGGAAATGACTTTACTGTGCATAGTTTTTTTTATTATCCTTTATTGCCCCTTTAACCTTCTTGTCACGGTCAGGGTATTCCAAACTCATACCTTGACATAAATAAATCTAATCAAAGTCACAGTCACAGTCACACACACACACAGTCACACACACACACACACACACACACACACACACACACACACACACACACACACACACACACACACACACACACACACACACACACACACACACACAGTTGGCCAGTTGGACAGAGGTGTCCTTGCACAACCTTAGCAGGGCAGATCATATGATACATCACGCATATGATCATTACGCACATTGACTGTTCCAGTCAATGTGCGTAATCCCACCATTACATCATTTACTGAAGGCAACGATGATTACAATACTAAAATGATAAGCCACCAGTGGTGGAAAAAGTACTCACATGTTTTGTTTTACTTAAGTAAAAGTATCAATACTGCAGTGTAGAAATATTCTACACTGTAAAAAAAAGTAAAAGTAAGTAATAAAAATGTACTTGAGCAAAAGTACAAAAGTATTGGCATCAAAGTGTACTTCAAGTACCAATAGTAAAGGTACTCATTGTGCAGAAAGTCCCATTTCAAGTTTTCAAATGTATAAACATGAAAAACATAAAATAAAAACATGAAAATAGCAGATCTACAAGCTCACAATGCGTTGCATCTCAACACATTGTGAGCTTGTAGATCGGCTATTTTCAAATGGCCGAAATGTATATAGGGCTGAAGTGGTTGATGTATGTTTTGTAATAATAATCAAAATCTACAAAGTAACTAGTAACTAAAGTTTTCAAATAATTGTAGTGGAGTAAAAGTACAATATTTGCCTCTAAGATGTAGTGGAGTAGAAGTAAAAGTATTGGAAATTGGAAATACTCAAGTAAAGTAAAAATTCCTCAAAAGTGTACTTAAGTACAGTACTTGAGTAAATGTACTTAGTTACTTTCCACCACTGTAAGCCACCAATCACTTCAACACAACACTTAACATTTAAAGGAGCACTTGACCCATTTTCAACCTTATCTTCGTATAATTGGTACGCACTAATGCTCATTATACGATGGCACCATTTCTGTCTACTCAGAAATGGTGCAATCTCTCTCTCATCGGTGGACTATGGGCAGTTCAAACCCCTGCCTACCAATTACATCATCAATTGGGATTCCAAGATAATAGAAATTACAGCCTCTCTCTTCCTGGAAAGTGAGGAAAAAAAGAAGCGGGAGAAGTATAGAGCCCTGAGGGACCCCGTTCAACAAAGTATAAGGGGTTGGTTAAATTCAGGCACAAAGGAACTTTGAAAAGGCCTAAAATGATGTATGAAGTTTGGTGCAGGTGTGGGTGTGTGTGTGTGTGTGTGTGTGTGTGTGTGTGTGTGTGTGTGTGTGTGTGTGTGTGTGTGTGTGTGTGTGTGTGTGTGTGTGTGTGTGTGTGTGTGTTAAATTGTTAATCACAATTATTAATTAACCACGATGTCATGATCGTGATTCGTGACAGCCCTACTTACTTCATGGTCTGCTAAAAAAACGTGAAAACGATGCATTCACTTTTCTGAGTGGTTAGTATACTTTATTTCACACAACAGAGCTTCAGCAGAACACTGTGTTCCAACAGGCGTCATGCCAGATTTCTGGGCCTGATGCCGATCTCGACTTTGGACAGTCGCAGACCAAATGATTACCTATGTGACCCATATTTGATGAACAAGTAAATAAACACATAAACTGAACTTATCTACGAGCTCACAGCCCATCTACAATCTCACGCCCAATCTACAAGCTCAAACATTGCCAAACCGATATCAGTCTGGCTCTAATGTCTTCCACTTGACCAGGCTGAGATTTAGAAAGACCATCATTTTCTTTTGCGGTTTCTTTATAAAAAAAAGAAAAGAAAACAATGCTTTCAGTAAAAAGAAAAATGAGAGGAAGGCAAATGTAAGAGAAAGACCATCTCCGTAATTTACTGAAGCTTCAGCTTCCCTTACGACTGGACTTTCATCCAAAACGACAAAGATCATGTTTAGAATTCCACGGGACTCACAGGTCAATAAAGATAATGGTAAATCCATGTCAGTCACCCTGCTACAGATATGGCTCAGGAGAAGTGTAAAGGTGGTGTAAGTGATATTGTTTGGTTAAAACAAAAAGGTCTTGTCTTGTTAAAAAGTTAAAGCCCTATATTGTGATAGTAATAATTGCTATAAAGTGTTCAGTAACAGAGGTCTTGTCTCTCCAGCTCTTTAATAAACAGAAAATACATGTTCAGGTGGGTCACCAATTTCATCCAATCAAGAGAGAGAACCATTTATCACCTTCAATTTTATAGCATTCCAATTGCAATTTTGTCTGCTCATTCCTTTTCTTCACTGATCACTTCAAGTTTCAATTGCTTATCCTGCATCCTGTATGAGTTCCCTTCTGATTGGATACAATTAGCATCCAGACCTTTATTTTCTAACCCTAACCCAGCATTAAGGGCATTCCATATTTTTTTGCATAGGACCTATTTGTTCTTATGTTACTACTACTGCTATAGCATAACATACAAATTAAATGTTACTAATGTTACTATATGTTGTTGTAGCACAGTATTTATTTTTATTTTTATTATATTTAGGACCTCACATTATGCTTGCATTTCGCTGCTTGTTTCTGTATGAGTAGTAGCAAAAAAAATCTTGATTATTTATATTTCTTTCTTTCTTTCTTTCTTTCTTTTTTTGTACACAATTCTTTAATAAAATTGCTTTACTTGAAGCTTGTCAACTGTTCCTGTGTGTTCAAAAAGTATACAGGTCAGATTTAAAGCACTTAAAAACTGAATTAACTTTAATTAAATCATGAATGAGTTACAATAACATTCATGCAGTGTACCTGCTGAGCCGGTAGAGGGCGCACAATACATCTATTATCATATCACCTTGCTCAATCCAACTATAGCCTTGGTACATAAATCCTCCGTGTGTGAATATATCTCTATGTGTAACTCCAGCGGTGGACAGATGGAACCAAAGGGAAGCAAAATATAGAACCAAATAATGTTAAGTTAAACCAATGATGGTGCATTATTAGTGTTAATTCATTGATGGATTCCTCACCAGAAACCTTGTGGAGCTGGTTCCCTGGTCAATGGCAGCTACCAGAGGGTCCGTCATATCTTCACCCCGGCGACAAGTTCTGGATCCTGGATGTCTCCGTGTGGTGTGACAGCCCAAAAAAAACACAGCCTGTGTGTGTGTGTGTGTGTGTGTGTGTGTGTGTGTGTGTGTGTGTGTGTGTGTGTGTGTGTATGTATGTGGGTGGGTGTGTGCCTGGTGTGTGTGTGTGTGTGTGTGTGTGTGTGTGTGTGTGTGTGTGTGTGTGTGTGTGTGTGCGCGCGTGTGTGTGTGTACGCGCGTGTGTGTGTGCGCGCGTGAGTGCGTGCGTGCGTGCGTGTGCGTGTGTGTATGTATGTGCGTGTAGGGGGAGGAGGGTCATTACTAGTAGTAGGAACGCCCCGTTCCGGTTTAGTGATTTCATTGATCGATTCACATTTTTCTAGTTTGCATATCCGGTCTAGAGAAGACTTGGCGGAAACGGAAATGGCCCGTGTATGTGCTTGTGATCGCTGGGGGGAAGTAACCGGACACAGTTGTGGAGTAGGCGGACTCTAGACCGAATGTCCCTGGTGAAAGACGGAATGTGAACCAGAGGTTATGTTGTAGTAGTGTCGTCAGAGGGCGCTGGTGGACTGTTGGCCAATCACAGCCAGGGGCACGGCAACACAGATGGGGTGACATAAGGTACTTTTTAAAGACATATTTATCTGAGGCAGAGATTTAACCCTAGTTCTTATAGTTTATAGTTTAGTTAGTAGGCTAACTATAAGATTGTGATTCCCAAACTGTGGGCTGAGCCATGATGATTTTTTATTGATAATAATATTAAAGTAACAAAAAAATGTCTTTTTCAGTTTTCATTGTGATAGGAACTTGAAGTATACTAGAATGGCTGCTGTGCTAAGTGGTCAGATGGGTGTGCCGCGAATGCTTTTGAGATTATCAAGTAGTGGGCCCTGGTCCAGAAAATGTTGGGAAGCATTGTTATAACACTATAACAGTATAGCCTTATAAATAAACTTACAGAGGCAAAAAAAAGTACCCTACACACTACAGGCTTTAAGGGTGAATGGGTTCTTTCAGATCACACCAGCAGTGAGAATGGAACCAGGCGAGAGGTAACATTGATTGATTGATGTACTTTTATTTAGTAAGACATGAGAATCACAGTGCATGGAAGTACAAAATTCACAATACAAGGTCTACTAAACTGGAAGACTCAGTTAAGCACGCAGCTTGTTTAAGATGAGAACCCCGTGCACACAAATCATG
This sequence comes from Gymnoscopelus braueri, assembly GCF_963280865.1. Classification (NCBI taxonomy): domain Eukaryota; kingdom Metazoa; phylum Chordata; class Actinopteri; order Myctophiformes; family Myctophidae; genus Gymnoscopelus; species Gymnoscopelus braueri. The sequence continues at coordinate 8,743,025 of NC_137618.1, read as the reverse complement.
ATGAGACAGACAGAGATACACACTACTATACAGAGCTCCGTTCCGGTAGCAAATATAACACATCCGGTTTTTGAGCTAGCAAATATAAGGTTTCCGGTTGCCTTCAAAGTAAGAGCATCGCATTTAATGTTTTATGAAAGACATACATGCATTTCGAAAAAGACATTTATACAGTGGTGGAAAGTAACTAAGTACATGTAATCAATTACTGTACTATGCATTTTGAAAAATACACGTATACAGTGGTGGAAAGTAACTAAGTACTACTCCACTACATTTCAGAGGCAGATATTATACTAGTTACTTGTTACTTTGTATATTTTTGATTATAATTACAAGACCACTTCAGCCCTATTTAAACTTTGGAAATTTGAAAATAGCCGATCTACAAGCAAAATATTTTTATATTTATACAAGACCACTTCAGCCCTATTTAAACTTTGGCAATTTGAAAATAGCCGATCTACAAGCAAAATATTTGTACATTTAATTACATTTTGATACCAGTACTTTTACTTAATTACATTTGGAATTCAGGACTTTTACTTTTGCAGAGTATTTCTACATTGCAGTATTGATACTTTTACTTAAGTAAAACATTTTAGTACTTTTTCCACCACTGCATTGATGGATGTATTTATAAGAATTAGCCTACGCCCTAACAGGTCGTTATTGAAATTGGCCTTTGATCCACATTCAATGGGCACTTAGCACATTTTCCATACACCCATGTTTAACCACTGTGATTAGACTGTAAACAGGTTTCAGATTTAAATTGGAATGCCAAAGATGGCAATCCCCTTTCTATAAATAATAATAGTAGCTTGTACAGGTGTAACATGTGGGGGGTTTATAACATATTTAACAATACAATACTGTGTGTGTGTGTGTGTGTGTGTGTGTGTGTGTGTGTGTGTGTGTGTGTGTGTGTGTGTGTGTGTGTGTGTGTGTGTGTGTGTTTCTCATGGCATGGTGTTTTTTTACCTCAATTTCTTTAGAGCACAAAGCCCAAATACCATTGAATATAATATATATGTATATATATATATATACACACGTATATGTATATGTGTGTGTGTGTGTGTGTGTGTGTGTGTCAATGCAACAACTACAGTAGTTAAAAAACAGTTTTGTCTGAATCCAGCCACTGTAGTCCACACACTAAACCTATATTTTCTACAGAGGTTGTGAATATTTGATTGTTAGGTTAGTGCATCAATGATCTTGTTGTACAGTATGTTAAAATGTTTTGTTGAAATGTATATACAAAAAATCTGTTATTTCTAATTATGCTGCCGGTATCGTGTCTGTGATTATAATGAGCAGGGGATTTGAGCAGGTCACAGCTGATTAGAAGGTTGTAAAGTAAGGTTTTTTTTTAGGCAAACTTTGCAGCATCGGGTAAAGAGTAAATAATATATTTGTGTGTGTGTGTGTGTGTGTGTGTGTGTGTGTGTGTGTGTGTGTGTGTGTGTGTGTGTGTGTGTGTGTGTGTGTGTGTGTGTGTGTGTGTGTGTATTTATAAGAATTCGCCTACGCCCTAACAGGTCGTTATTGAATCCACATTCAATGGGCAATGGGAAGATATTGGCCATGGTGTGGATGTGTTTTTTTGCAATGAAAGACCAAATCACAATATGTGTGAAGCCATACCATTACCAATACTAACATTTCTAAAACAGACATCTGCTTTCCAAAAATGTCACACACGGCTTGCAGCAGCAGCAGCAGCAGCGCAGTCCCCAGCATTGTTTAAAAGAGCGCTTGAGAAACTTGCCAACACTCAGGTGGTGTCATTAGTGTCTCGGCAATTTTCTATGACAGACGTGTACCACATATTAAACAGCTTTGTGAATGACACACTTGGGGCTCCTTTCCTTGGAAATGACCTGCTTTGCCTTAAAAGTCTTGGTCGCTATATTTGTACTCAATGTGGTGACCAGGCCGTACCATCTAGAAAGAACATGTCAGAACTCATAGTGCAGCCACTTGAAGTGTCACAAAAAGGCATCTTGGACACAGTTGCAAAAATATGTTCTGCTCAACTTGACCAATGTGAAACATGTAAGCAGGACTTAAGCTTATCAACCTATCAAGTAATTCACAGCCCACAGACTTTACTTCTCCTGCTAAGATCTGGTGCAGAAATTCCCAAAACGTTCACTCTCTCCTGTCTGTACCACCAAAATGATTATGCTGTGTCCAGCATTTGTGCATTTTTTGACAAGTCACCATATGTGTCATTGTACACGTGTAAAGACCAGCAATGGCATATCATGACAAAAGCATCCAATGACACAGCAGGCTATACCTTTGAGCTGATGCTAAAAATACTGACCACAGCTAGTTGCTTTGTCGTGTCATACGAGAAAACTAATAGTGTGAAACTAATCAACTTTCAGCAGGTCGAACAAAAACATAAATGCACAGACAGATAGAGGGCTAGAAAAAGGAGATCCATTCCAAAGGCAGCTGTGGAGAATAACGAGTGGCTGAGTGATAAGATGATCGATGAGTACCATAAGCTCTTGCTTTCGAGTGTTGAAAGAAAAAAAAATGCATTTATTTGTCCCAGCACTTTTGTAAGCCAACAGTTACAGAGTTTTTGGTGTGATGACATCAGTGTCCTCCCAGATGTACCACGAGCATCACGCAATTGGTGGAACTACGAGTTGGTGATATTGCCCGTCAACGCAAATAAGTCCCATTGGGGAGCCATCGCGGTAGATTTCACCAAAAAGACAGTGAATGGTGATGTTATAGTATTAGATGTTGTGATAATGGATTCACTACGTGTGCATGAGCAAGACCTGGTTAAGGCATTTTTTCCACTGCAAAGGTACTTAGCATTACAGTACTTTGCATTGTATGGTAGAGGTATGGGTATTACATTTAGATATGAGTGTTATCACAGTTGTCCCAATTTCATAGAACAAACTGACGGCAGCAGCTGTGGTATTTTCACTTGTTTGTTTTCCAAAGCTGTTCTGTTTGATGTGAGCCTCAACACTTTCAAAAGCCACCGTGAAAAGCGAGATTGTGTTATGCATGAGTTGTCAGGCAAAAAGATATTTATCTGAGTACAAAGTTAAAGCATGTACTGTGATTTACTGTATCTTGGACAAACTACCTAAAAGGCTCTGTTGTGTCTGTATTCTTTTATGGTGTGGGGTTGTGTGGCCACTTGTATACACTATTGGGTTAGGGTATGGCCACTTGTATACACTATTGTCTGAAAAGGGCCCTTTTCTGACCCCTGACCTCACTGGACGGCCCGCCACTTTTTTCTACACCTTAGTGCCGTTAAGCGGAGAATGTGGCGGTGTAGAGGGGGTCTCCCCGAACGCATGCGTACCTCAGAAGTTCCGGCACTAAGCACCGTCTCCTGTCCAGTGTCCAATTTGTATAGGCTATGCACTGAAAACGTCCCTTTTCTGACCCCTGACCTCACTGGACGGCCCGCCACTTTTTTCTACACCTTAGTGCCGCTTAGCGGAGAGTGTGGCTGTGTAGAGGGGGTCTCCCCGAACGCGTGCGTACCTCAGAAGTTCCGGCACTAAGCACCGTCTCCTGTCCAGTGTCCAATTTGTATAGGCTATGCACTGAAAACGGCCCTTTTCTGACCCCTGACCTCACTGGACGGCCCGCCACTTTTTTCTACACCTTAGTGCCGCTTAGCGGAGAGTGTGGCTGTGTAGAGGGGGTCTCCCCGAACGCGTGCGTACCTCAGAAGTTCCGGCACTAAGCACCGTCTCCTGTCCAGTGTCCAATTTGTATAGGCTATGCACTGAAAACGTCCCTTTTCTGACCCCTGACCTCACTGGACGGCCCGCCACTTTTTTCTACACCTTAGTGCCGCTTAGCGGAGAGTGTGGCTGTGTAGAGGGGGTCTCCCCGAACGCGTGCGTACCTCAGAAGTTCCGGCACTAAGCACCGTCTCCTGTCCAGTGTCCAATTTGTATAGGCTATGCACTGAAAACGGCCCTTTTCTGACCCCTGACCTCACTGGACGGCCCGCCACTTTTTTCTACACCTTAGTGCCGCTTAGCGGAGAGTGTGGCTGTGTAGAGGGGGTCTCCCCGAACGCGTGCGTACCTCAGAAGTTCCGGCACTAAGCACCGTCTCCTGTCCAGTGTCCAATTTGTATAGGCTATGCACTGAAAACGGCCCTTTTCTGACCCCTGACCTCACTGGACGGCCCGCCACTTTTTTCTACACCTTAGTGCCGCTTAGCGGAGAGTGTGGCTGTGTAGAGGGGGTCTCCCCGAACGCGTGCGTACCTCAGAAGTTCCGGCACTAAGCACCGTCTCCTGTCCAGTGTCCAATTTGTATAGGCTATACACTGAAAACGGCCCTTTTCTGACCCTTGACCTCACTGGACGGCCCGCCACTTTTTTCTACACCTTAGTGCCGCTTAGCGGAGAGTGTGGCTGTGTAGAGGGGGTTTCCCCGAACGCGTGCGTACCTCAGAAGTTCCGGCACTAAGCACCGTCTCCTGTCCAGTGTCCAATTTGTATAGGCTATGCACTGAAAACGGCCCTTTTCTGACCCTTGACCTCACTGGACGGCCCGCCACTTTTTTTTACACCTTAGTGCTGCTTAGCGGAGAGTGTGGCTGTGTAGAGGGGGTTTCCCTGAACGCGTGCGTACCTCAGAAGTTCCGGCACTAAGCACCGTCTCCTGTCCAGTGTCCAATTTGTATAGGCTATGCACTCCTTTGAACAGCATCTATCAATTTAGATAAATAATTAATGTTTTAAATCCGTTTTTGTTACACAGAAACATAATATGTGATATATAGCTTCGTTTAAATGCTTAATTTATAGTTTTAATGTGCAAATGAACCGTTTTTCAATGGTTTTCAATGGTTTCTTTTTACTCTAGAGGGTACTCTTATTCTGAAGAGATCGTCCACCGGAAGTCTTATATTTGCTCCGTTATATTTGCTGACTGAACACTGCTACTATACAGAATGTCATACAATCAGCTTTCAGGTTACTGGTATGAAGAGAGAAAAAATATATAT